>NW_023270498.1:4740798-5043890 GCF_011800145.1 Mirounga leonina
ATCTATTTATCTCTATTTTTATCTATTTATCTCTATTATCTATCTTACCTATATATTTATCTACCTATTTTATCTCTCTCTCTCTCTTTCTCTTAATCATCTATAATCTATCCTACCAGTTTTCTTTCTTGAATAGGACCTTCACTGACACAACAAGTTCAATTATTCCAGACAAATTCGGGTCCTATCTCTCTTTCACAGATGAGCCATGTTGCTCTTCCTCCCCGGGTTCAACGGTGGTTCTCTGTGTGACCGTCAGTGACGCCCCTTCCCACAGTCACTACGTTCTAACTGGAAGAGGATGTGACAAGACTCGCTAAAGAAGGGAAAGGTGATGGAGGGCCTGGGCCCTAGAAGCTCCCACACCTGCTCTCTGCTCCCTGTCACTCGGGGTTACCCTAAGTCCATCACCACACCCAGCCTATACCCTCCTGATGGATCTCACACTGTGCCTTGCTGAGGAGGGTTCCATTCATTTTAGGCAAAGCCTGAGTGACACTGCATTTTTGTCTCCATTCCCCTGTTAGCCACGCGGGAAGACTTGGAAGAATAACATTTTAATGGCTTGGAAACTGTTCCCAACAGAATGATCTGAGAGAGGATTTTTCAAGGGTTACATCACTAAATGACCAAACAAAGACACAGTGTCTGGCTACCACCCACATGACTCTACTGTGAGCCATGTTTCATAATGATGTAGCGAGATTTAGACACACCTCTTTTATAAGTGGTAGAAAGAATATTAGCATAGAAATGAAAGCCTGGACCTCAGAACCAGGAAGCCAGCAGAGAATCTTAAAAACAGAGCAAAATTTCCTTAATAAGAGTAGTTGACATGCACTGGGCCATTAGGCACGTAGGGCACATTGCCTCACATGACCCTCATGGGATCCCTACGGATGAGTCCCCTATTGTCCTCCTTTTACACAAGGGGACACTGGAGACTCCAAGAGGCTGGCTCTTCTGACCAGCTCCCGGAGCGAGGCATGGCAATGAAACGCAGGTACATGGGATTCCAGAGTCCCTGCTCTCTGCTGTCGATTCTGATTAAGCACAATTGAGTTGAATTAAAGGCTAGAGTATAGAAAGTAGTCTACCAGTGAAGTGATGTTGCATTTCTCCACAGATAGTACATTGATCAGAGATTTTAAAAGTATAATCTTGAAATTTCTAAAAAGCCTTGTTGAATAGATAAAGAGAATTGATTTGAATTAAACATAACTCCATTGCCTTTAAGGGTATTTACAAGGGTCTTTGTTTCTTTAATGGGTTACATACTCTGTGCCCTGGCTGTCTCCAGTCAGCCGGATTTAGTAATGAATTCCTCTTTTTTGCTTAAAGGACCCGAATGACTATATAGAGCTTGTCTGTGGCCCTATTTGCTCCTCTGTGGGAAATCACGCCTTCCACCCTTGTCCTTGCACATCACACAGTGTCCTTCCTGTCGATCCTCACGGAGGTGAGAAACAGTTCACACCGGGGTGCTGATGGGGGCTTACAGCCCATCCTCTGGGCTGAGGGAGCACTGCAGAACAGACATCTGGCAAAAGTCGCTAACACTCCTAGGGACTGGACTGTCAAGTTGATATTTTAGGAACATACAAAAGCACAGTCCTTTCCTGGAATAATCTGTGGCTCAGCCCAATATCTTCGCTCATGTCCTTTATGGCACAATTTTGCATCTGGTTTTGGATGGCTCTGTTAGACTCACATACTCTAGACTCCAGTTACACCCAACTTATGCTCGCAGAAGTCACAACACTGCTTCATGCCCGCGGGCCTTTGCTATCTCCTCTGCCAAAACTGGTTTTTCCCCTTCACCTCTTGTTCCTTCCTCGGGTCCCGGGGAAATGGTAGATCCAGTAGATTCTGGCAAAAATTGACTGAGAGCGGTCCAAAGTATCCACAGTGACTCCATAACATATTATTGTTAATTTCAAAATTAGGTGGGTCCAAGAGGCAATGCAATATATTTTTGCCCACATTGGAGGAGGCAGTGGATTTAGACCCACACGTGGAACCCTGTCTTCTGGATAAGGAATGAAGCACTACAAGGACGGTGGTCTTGTCCCAGAATGCCCGAGCTTCTGCATCACAGACTCAGCCTGCTTTAGTCTTGCTGCCTTTGTTTGTACCTCTCTGTCCCTGCTCCCCATCATATCAAGGCCTCCCGCCTAGTAAACACTGCTCCCTGCCCAAACCACACACATACATACTCAGAGATCATGGCGCCCCCGCCCTAATCATGGTTTTAGAAATGAACACTCATCTTCTTAGAAACTCTTCACCCAAACAGCCTCATCTTGCCAGTGGGGTTGCCGATGCTGGGCCAGCCTCTCTGTCCCCAAACCTGTGTCACCATACTCACTCTCATTTGTGCTGCCTGCCCCCACCCTCAAATCTCCTGAGACTGAATATACAAAGGGACAATGGGCACAAGGTATATAAAAACACAACCCTGACCCACACCTGCAGCAATCAGCCCGGGAAGCCCAACAAAAAACCCCCTGCGACCGTAAGTCTCCTGGCTAGGACTTGTTCATGACTCACAGCCCCTCTGATGCTTGCCTCACTTCAACTGAGGCCCAACCAGAGAAAGTCAAATATCCCAAAGATGGCTCCCTGGGTTTGGTCTGGAGCGCGGACTTGCCGTTTGCTGGGACAGGAAGTCAGTAGAAGGACCTCTCCTCCAGGCTCCTCAGAACGTGGGCACCCATGCTGGTCCAGAAATAGTCTATTTCCAAGCTGCAGAAATTCTGCAAGTTCTCAGAGACTTTTAGAGCAATTATGTCATGTTTGTTCTAATGATAGCTATATGAAATGTCCACTGAATCTAATAAGTCGGGTGTATCGTATGGAGGTCTTTTATTTTATTCATTTCTATTATACTTTATGATTCTATTATACTTTATAAAAATATTGGTCTGCCGATGGACTCTGAAAAATAAACTGAGGGTTCTAGAGGGGAGGGGGGTGGGAGGATGGGTTAGCCTCGTGGTGGGTATTGAGGAGGGCACATTCTGCATGGAGCACTGGGTGTTATGCACAAACAATGAATCATGGAACACTACATCTAAAACTAATGATGCAATGTAGGGGATTAACATAAGAATAAAAAAAAATAAAAAAAAATATTGGTCTGCAATGGATCAAAAATTAAAATTAATTTTTCCCTACAGAGAATTGAGCATCACCACCTTATTTCCCTTCAGCAATGAGTAGTGGCAAAGACAGTGAGCCACAGTGGGTTATCAATAGATGCAATAATATCCCTTGAATAAACAAATAAAAAAAAAAAGGAATCGAGTGAGAACTACATCATTATTTATTCAAGACACATGAGGTCAGTGTAATCTTGAGAGGGTAAGATTCCCGTTGAAGTTTCCCAGTGGGGACACAAGCCCTTTGTGTTATAGGTCTTTCTGCCATAAGAGCGGTGTTCTTAAGAGCTACAAAGCTAGTCACGTAAAACCTAAACAAAAAGCAATTTCACCAGCATGCAATATCAATAAATTGCAGTAATAACTTACTAAACAAGCAAGATTTGAATTCTGTTTCCAGAAAGAAAATAACAGCAATACAGAGAAATCAAAGGTATTAATATTTTGCTGGCATGCTAGGCCATTTGTAATCAACTGTTCTAAAGGGTAACAGCTAGTTCTTGGATACTAGAATCTACGACAGCCTCACCCTGTGGATCTCAGATACATTTCCTCAGGATACGTCCTAATCAAAGGGCTGATCTGGCAAGTAAATAGGGACAGAAACAGCCTTTGGAAAATCCCATGTGAGTGCTTGCCAAAGTTCACAGTGCTTGCACCAATCTCGTGTCCAGTTTCAGAGTTTTCTTCCTTGTGCTTGTAGCCTACAGAGCATCGAGAAGAGTAACGACAGCACGATCATGAGAAATACCCTGCCGAAGACCAAGTGTCCATGTAGCCTTTTCTACGTGAACCCAATGGTTCTTGGGCCTTTCTGCCACCTCGGGTCCACACCTGTCTCAGTGACGAAGAACACGGCCATCACGGCCTCTAAACCAATGGTTCTCAGCCTTTTACCACCATGGCAATGTGACTGATGGTGCCCACTTATGGACCACACTCCCCTGAGCAATCTGAGGCTACATACATTCCAGAGACAGCAGCCATCACGCAAGAGAGTGCAATGGGGTGCAGGTCAACAGTAGGATCTCAGGAAACAGTGAACTGTAAATCCATTCTGGTTTGCAAACTCTGGTACTTTACTAATCACCTTGATACACCTGACTCGTGAGTATGACCCACCAGCGTGTAACGACTCTGTGGTTAAAGGCTGTTTCCTCCTTCCTTATCTAGAAGCACAGTGACCCGTGTCCTCGGGGCTTGGGGGTGGAGCCGTGGTCATTCAAGCGTTCAATTCACAAGCACGTATTCTGGATGTATGGAGTGCCGGGCTCCGAACCAGCCACCAGGAAGGCACAAGTTGAATAAACCTCGCAATTCGGTCCTGTGGAAGCCCACAGCCAGTAAGAGAGCCGGCTCAGAACGCCATCAGAACGTGTTCCTGCAGAAATGATAATGGCAGGTGACAAAGGACGCAGCGGCGGTCTCTGCAGGCCCCGAGCTCAGCGGTGATATTTGGCACTCAGAAGCAGGATGTAATTGAAAAGTCTAGCCACTCCCACATTATGGTTTTCTTAGTTTCATTTTAATTACATATGTGCCCTTCTGTCTCTAAAGAGCAGAGAATCTAATTAAGGTTATGTTAGGGATATCTGGGATTTGTCTTAATCAGGTACGGGCAGACATGGAAATGACCATCAGTAAAGAAGAAGTTAATACTCACGGTTCCCAAGAAGCAGGAGGTACCACCATGCAGGGCCATACGGGGAGGTGCCAGGGTCAGCTGGGAGGCAGAGGGAGCCCAGGGAAATGCGGACAAGAGCCCATCCTGTGGTTTCCACAGGTAGGGATGGGCAAGGTAGAGTGGGCAGGTTTAGAATTGGCTAGTTTGAATAATTTCAGTGGGTCCTGGGGCAGAGGGGCTGTCCCACGGTCTGGCACAGAGATCCAGGGTGATTACAGGGGTCAGGGGGGCATCATGGCCCAGAGTGCAAGAACCCAATAAAGAAGGTGGCTGGAACTATGCACTTGGGATTGGTTGGTTTCCATTAGGAAGGAGTGTTTGCAGACAAGTCGTTTGCGGCCTCTAGGAATTGGCTAGCCCTGGGGTGGGGATGGGGGGGTGGGGAGGGTGCCTCTGGGGTCAGAGGGGCCCAGATGTTAAAGGAAACCTGTGAATCACAAAACTCCCAAAAGTCTTTTGCCATCTTGGAGGATGCAAAAGTGCCTTGAAAATCTGATCATATTTGCAGGACCTAAGTAAGAGATATGGGACCATATGACTTCAGCTAAGCTTTGCAGGAGCTAGAGAGTAAATTTGGAAGTGCAAAGCTCCCAACTACTCATTTTGAAATTTTCGAGGGGATTTGGGAGGGATCTTCATTTCCTTGCGCTAGGTTTTATAAAACCTCATACAGGGCTCATTTTCCCCATCCGCTAGCAGAACTGCACTGCCCTCTTTGTGAGAGGCTGCATACGTCCTCCACTCTACCAGAAACTCAGTCTGTTCTGGTGTTTCTGAGGTAAAAATTAGTATGCCCTTCCTGAGGTAGAAATCAGTATGGTTTTTTGCAGGTGAGGACATTAGGGTAAACGGATTATATGAGTTCCCCAAGGGTGCACAGCCGGCAGTCTGTGGAGCCAGGATTGGTCCCACACTGTCCGATTGAACTTCATCCTGCCCGGGGCCACTAACTGCTGTCCTGGTCCAGAAGCTAAGGGGACTTCCCCCAAACCTTTTTCCAGTGGCTCCTTGTGATGCCTCGTGGCCCTAATGGCAGAGGAGAACCGAAATCTGTCCCTCTGGGAACTCAGCCAGTTCAGCCAGCCCCAGGGCTCCCCTGTTCTTTCTGAGCCACTTTTATGCAGGGTCATTGAGAGAACGCACCACTGGTTAACAGCAAACGAGCATCTACTGAGAAGGTATGGGCAACACACTCTAATAATGCACTGCGCTCATCTTCACGATGATGCTGGAAGGCAGACACCGTCCAGTCGAACATGTGGGGATTCACACTGTTTCTGGTCGCACTCTACCTACAATCGAAGATTGCTCCCTGACATTTTCGCTTCACTCCTGCTTGAGGAGGGACATTAATATTTATGAGGTTATTTATGTGTGCTGGTGCTTTATGCACATCATCTCCTTGAGGCTTACATCAGCTCTGTGAAGACTGTCCAGAGAAGGGTGGCTAGGAAGCTTGTCTGGGGCCACAGGGCTCATAGGGTTGGCTGCCGTATTCCAGCCCAGGAGGGTCAGGGGAGAGAGCCATTTCTTTCCATGGGCCGGAATGTTGCCTTTGACAGAAGACAACCCTGGTTGCCTGAGCTTATGGCCCCACAACCTGTGCTCGAGTTTTGGCTTCCAGCTGCCCTATGGATCCCAGACAGGCTGCGGGCAAGACCCTGGCTGGCTCTCCCCTCCCCAGTGGCCCTGAGGTGGCACCATTTCCCACCAGCAGCCCTGCCTCCCACCTTGGGGGAGGATTATATCAACTTCCAGACAAGGAGGGTCTTGGTGTCACCAATGTTTGGGCTGGAAATAGTATCCTGGAAGCCTGGGTGGGGACAAGGGAGAGAAAAGTGGCCAAGGTATAGGGGAACATAAATGAAGAAGCCAATGATGTCCCCTCGAAATGTGACACCTGAAATATCAGTTCAATAAGGAGGTGAAGAAAACATGATTTTATGTGAATAAAAATCACTGACCTCCTCACTATGCAGAACATTTAACTCCTACATGCTTCACTTCCCAAACTGGCATGTCCCATTCACCTGAGAAAGCTAATGAGTATGAGTTTTAGTAATTGATTAGAGACGACCAGCCCGAAAGGCAGGAATGAGACCGCTGGGGAGGGAGTTGTAGGACAGGGGCAGAGAGGAGAGGCATTCCCAAACTAGCCATGACTCTGTATCAAGGGCAACTGCTCCCTCAGTCTCCAGACCATCTTTAGTGAGGCTCTAAGTACCACCAGGTCTCAGGAGAGTCCATCCAGGGAGAGGGTGGGAGAAGCATTTGCCTACCAACTCCCATCCCCCTGGTCAAAGGTTCCCATAATGGGAATTGCTATTCCAGACACATACCAGGCTGTCCCATGGTGGGGCAGCAGCCCTGGTTCCCACAGCAATCCCAGCAAATTACCCCACTGGGAAGGTAAGTTCTGGCTTTCCTTGCACTCCACTAGAGCCCCAAATGGCCAAGTGATGGTTGCTCTCTCCAGTCCTGTGGACTCCCTACTCTGTCATGTCCCCTTGTGGAGCATTTCCACACTTGGAACCAGGATCTCTAACTCAGCAGAGCTTCAGTTTATCGGGGCAGGAAGCACAAACTCCAAAAGGGTGGCCCTGGAAGAGATGGTGAAGGGGTCCATTCCATCTCCATCCCTTACTTTCCCCATGCGTGTCTTCTAGCTATTAAAACATAGCCCCATATATTGGCCATTGATCAGCACATGGATCAGCCTTATAGAAAAGAGACCTATTCACACAGGATTTTGTCCCTTGGCTGGATTTTTCACAAGCCATGGCTCCATTCCACCAGGCCATTTCTTCTGGGTAGAGGGTGTGTGGTTAGGTCAGGGGATCCTGGGACCACATGCTTATAGTTCTATTTATTTTGCTGTTAAGTGGGTTCCTTGGTGTGTTGATTTCTTAGAGTTGCTGTAGCAAAGTAAACCAGAGAGTTTCAAACAGCAGAAATTTTCCCTCACAATCTGAAATCCAGGTGTCAACAGGGTTTGCTCCTTTTGGAGTTCTGAGGGACAATCTGTTCCAAGTCTCTCTGCCAGCCAACAATGGTTGGTGGTCAACAGTTCCTGGTGTTCATTGGCATGGAGACACATCACTCCCACCTCTGCCATTGTCTTCACATGGGCTGTCCCCTGTGTGTGTGCCCCCTTCTCATAAGGTCACCTGCCATATTGGATTAAGGTTCACCCTACTCGAGTAGGCACTCCTCCTAACTTGATTACATCAGCAAAGACCCTATTTCAAAATAAGGTCACTTTCAGATAGTGGGGATTGACATCACATCTTTCAAGGGGACACAATTCAACTCACAACACTTGGTACAGGATATCGTGTCAAATGATTAGAAACTCTATCGGCCAAAAAAAAAAAAAAAAAGAAAAGAAAAGAAAGAAAAGAGAAAGGAAAACTCTGTAGGTATTTAGTTGGTGGTGCTGATAGAGACACTGGAGGGAGGGAAGGCAAACTCACATCCAAAGTAGTGAGGCTCCTGGCGAAGACAAGTTGATTATCCCTCCAGAGTAGAAGGTGTCCATGTCATCGACCTTTCACTACCTGACAGCCTGGTGTCCTCAAGGAATGGCGTCTTTGAGAGCCAACATTGAGAATGGCTGCTGACAGGGCATTTGGCTTTAGTTGTAGCTGGTCAAGACTTTATGAGACTTCAGGAGAGAGCTCATGCTTTTGAGCTCATGCAGAGCTGCTAACTCTGTTCTCATGACCACCCCATTCAGGGGGAACCATAGTGTAGTGAGGGGTGGCCAAGGAGAGAGCCTGACTGGCATCCCCTAGGCCCCACCACAGCTGAGCGCTTCTTCTGGGACATGTGATCTCTGGTGGGTGTCAGCAGGATGCATGGAGATATGCATGCACTGCAGCATTCCTTGACCTCACTCTTCCAGTCTTGCCCCTTCCAAGGCCTGGTCCAACTAGCTAATCTATGGGCCAAGGTCTTGAGGTCCACGAACATCTGTACCCCAGAACTCGTATCTTGCCACATGAAGTGAATAGCCACATTATGCCCACAGCTCTGCTCTTGAGGAGACTTTTCCTTCTCCCCACTCTTAAGTCCAGACTGGATGGGGCTGCAGAGCAACCGTAGTCTGTTTTCAGATGGCGCCAAAAGGAGGAAGCCAGGGAGAAATGGCTGGCTTCACGCTCCTTCCTCCTCTAATCTCAGGCAGGTGTGCACCAGACAGGAATCCTGGCAAGAAGGTCTGCTGATGTGGCCCACCCTCTGCAGCTTCCTGGAGCTGGAAAGGGAGCTGCAGGGAAGGGAGGAGAGTGGAACTAGAGAGGCAAATGGAAGAAATCCAGCACAAAGAGTAAACACATGTATCTCCCCTGAAATTGACATTTCTGGGAGGGGAGCATCCAATTCTGGATCCACATACAATGCCTTGTTGTCTTTTTCCAGAGCTGGCGAGTCCAAACACACACGGTCAGTCATGGCTCCCCAGAGCCTCTCACACTGGACCCCCAGGAGCCTCAGGGGACAAGTGTTAGAGCTCCAATAGGGATTGCTGGCAGAGGGGAAGGTACAGTCTTGACACTTTAATCTCAGGGTTGAGCCCCCATTCTTTGATCACCTTCCCCACAAACCAAGCCCCCTACACACACATCTCCTGGCCACACTGGGGGCACAGAGACATGGGGAACTCTGATCTGACTCCGAAGGGAAATGGACTCAGTACTCTGAAAACCAAAATGAGCCACCTCCCCCCCACCCCCCAACACACACAAAAACCCTACCTTTAAAGCTCTAGAACCTTCTGTGTCTCCCTAGCAGGAAGATGATACAGCAGGTTTGCAGAACCTTATAGTTGGAGCAATCAGCAAGAAGACTTCAGAGAAAGCAGCTGACCCATCCTTGGTGCTGGTGGAGACATTTATGTATGTGTGTCCTTTCTCCCCATAGCCAGGGAAGACACTGCCCTGGGTCTGGATCCTTCCTGGGCTGCACTCAGGAGAAACTGTTAGGTCCAAGGTGTGGTAGATTATATGTTTCCCAAAGATGGTTTACCAGTGTTTGTCATCCCATACGCTGTCCTCTAGTGTGGCTTGAGCATTCCTCTCATTACAAGTGGGGCCTGGGTCAACCTCCCCTGTATCTGAGAATCCTTGTGACCGCTTCAATCAGCAGGTAAGACAGAAGTGTCAGGTGGCTTCCCGGGTTTGGCCGGGGAGGTCCACACAGCTTCTTGAATGTTCTCTCCAGAGAGCCCTCTCCGGATGTGCCTCTCAGAACTGGCTGCCTACTCTGAGCAGTCTGGGCCCTGTGGGAGGCTGAGGGTGGGTGTGCTGGTCCCCGAGGAGCCCACCTTCAGCGATCCTAGAGCTGACAACAGACAGATGAGCGAGGGAGTCATCTGGGAAGGGACCCTCCAGGTCAGCTACCTGAGTCATCCCTGTCATTCCAGATTTCCCAGCTGAGGATCTAGTCATCAAGAAGCAGAGGAGAGCCTGCCCGCCACCCATGTCCTTTATGAATTCCTGGCTCAAGAATTCATGACCGTAACAAAGTGGTTGTTCTACACAAGTCCGGTCTTTTAGAAACCCGTCCTGTTGTTTCTGTTCTCTCTGGGTGAATATGTGCTGCCAAAATATATTCAGGGTCTGAAGCAGCTTTACTGGGAGCTCACCCTGCCTTCCATCGACCAAGGGAGGGACTGACACGCAAGATGCCAGCTAGAGTGGGAGCTGCTCTGGGGTAGAGGGTCTCCACGGAGGGGACGGTCCTGCCTCTCCCCAGAGAAGAGACACTGGCTGGCCTGTGCAGGGCGTGGGCGTCCACGGACCACACCTCCATGCAGCCAACTTTGTCAGCATCGCTGGGGAGAATGGGACAGCATGGGACAACAGATGGCAGCTGAGCTCTAACTCAGGCAAGGTCTCCCCAGTCCCGAGGCTGCTTGTACCGACTGCAGTCCAGTCCTGGCCAGAACCGGGATCCATCTGCGGCCACAGATAAGCAGCCCCAAAATACCCGAAACGAGAGAGGAGGGGCTTCTCAATGACCTGCCTTGTTGCAGGGAGGGGACCTCAAGTCATCAGCTTGTGAGGTGCCCTGGCTTTCATGGCGCAACCAAACCCTGCCGTGTGGGTGGCGGCCACGCCAGGGGCAGCCACGTGGGGCCTTTGTGCTGCTCATCAGGCCGGGGACTGAGCACTGCGCCTGACCCATCCTGTACGCATCCATCTGGGATAGATGCCACAATATGGCGCCGCATGGAAATGGAAACTTAAATATAAGGAGAAGCCTGATACTTTAAAAGGAGGCGAGCAAGGTGTCCTAGCTCCAGCCTCCAAGGCCAAACCTGCGGGGGCTCACCTGGACAGCTCCTGTCCTCCAAGGGACCGGGCCTGCTGGGGGCGGCATGGTGAGTGAGTACCACCCCAGGCTTCCACCACAGGCTTGGAGCTGGAGCCCAAACGACTGCTGTAGCAGGTTCCTAATCCATGGGACATTTGAACTGAGGAACAGGGAGGCCTGGCTCTGTTTCTAATGCTCAAGGGGCTGGAACCACCCTGTCACTTGCGCTGGGAGCCGGCAGGAGGAAGAACAGAGCTGCTCTGCAGTGTGGCTGGTGGACGCCCACCCCCCTGTCCCTGCCACGGGACACCCACAGAGCCCTCGGCCCCGGCTCCGTCAGCCACCGCTGTCCCTCTCCCTGAGTCACCTGCTCAGAAACTCCAGTTTCCACTGTGCTTATGGGTAATTCCTGAGAAACATTCCGGCCTTATCTGCTGGGGAGAATCAGGCACATCGGGGTGAGGGCGGGGGTGTCTGCCTGAGGACACAGGGCGGTTCTTCAGGCCCTGCCGTGCACGTAGTGACCACAGTCTTCGAGAAATGTCCAGGCTCAGAAATCGGAAATCCTCAGATTTCCACTCGAATGTTCGAGTAATGCCAGTCACCGGGTTCTCCCAGTAGGTCCGTCGGCCGGCACTGCTGGTCTGGGGTATCTGCCTTTAGCCACAAGTTAATGGACTTTGACCTGCCACGTGCCAGGCGTGGTGCGTGGAGCTCTGTTACCCCCGCCAAGTCCTCACAGCCCCGTCGGGGGGAGGGGAGGTACATACCGCGATCCGGTTCCCTGGCTTGTCTAAAATGAGTGGCGCGTCTGTCTGCCCCAGGGCCTTTGTCCCCCTGGGCCACTCCCATGGCCAGGTGGGGGATATACTCAGGCCCCAGCTAGGTGCCCTGCAATTTGGAGCTCCTGGGCTCAGGCAGGGACATGCGTACCCCCAAGAGCCCTCCTTCCCCACACGTGCAGTCAGGCCTCCTGGACGGTGGATGAGGAAACGGATGTGACTTGCCCGCCCCTGACACTGGCCTGGGACAACCGTCCCAGCCCCGCAAATGCCCTCCCTTCCCCCCGCCCCCCCCCCCCCCGCAGGGCGTATGCAGAGCCAGACCCCACCCTAGACTGGCCCAAGCTCTTCTTCACGGTACCCCCCCTCCAGCCTTCTTCGTCTTCTTGTGTATTTTGCAATCACCACACACCAGAGAGGCTTCCTGAGGATGCAGAGGTGGGGGGTCTGTTTAACATCTGGAAGGGAAGGCTGACGAGGAACAGAGGAACACAACTGGGTGCCGACATGAGAGCAAGGCGATGTGGTGTGGCATCCTGAGCTGTGTGATGCAAAGCAGGGAGCTGCGGTCTCTGGGCCCGTCTGGAACACCCGTGTGTCCGTGCAGAATCACTCGGTCTGGGGGCAGGGGGCAGGGGGCAGGGAGAGCCTGGTGAAATGAACTCAGGCTCCCAGGCTGTCCCCAGACCCTCAGCCTCAGCATCTCTGGACGAAGACCTTTGAATCTGGAAGGACTGGCCGTCAGGGACAAGGACTGCACTAGACATTGCAGTTGAACTGGGACCAGCAGTCCGAAGGAAAAAGGTGCCAACTCAGGTGATTCAGCGCCCGTGTCCATCCGGGGGCACCAGGGAAGCGGAGCTGCTCTGAGCATTATGGAAATAAGGCATTTGTTCCTGGAATTAGGCTCAAGCCAGAAACGCAGGAAGCTGGAGGAGTGAAGGTTTGGAAGGGCCTGCGTTAGGCACCTGGCAGATGGCCGGAGTCTGTAGGGGATTCTAAGAGGACATTACCACGCCCGGTCCACGAGGGGGGCCACGAGGGGCTCGTGGGGCAGGTGCAGGGCGCTGATGCCCCTGGGAGTCCTGGCCCCCTGGTCTTCACGAGTTTCTGCTGCTGAGCCCGGGGTCACCCTTGGCCGGCGGGGCCAGCAGGCAGGGAGGAGGTCCTGGGTGTCTCTGCACCAGCCCAACCCCACCACCAAACACGATGACCTTCTCAAAGGAATGGCCGCTGCTGTGCTCCTGCCTTTCAAATCTCTCACAAGTTCCCCTTTCAGCCAGATCTACCCTGATACTGTCCTGGAAGGAGACACACTGTCCTGGCTTGACCAAGTGCCTGGGGTCACTGCAGGTGGGCAGGGGGGCTCAAGTATTAGCGGAAGAATTGGCTTTAGAAGCCGGAGTCTGTAAGTCTGAGTCTCTGGCTCTCGTGATGAGTCAGATTCTTGCTGCGTGAACCCAAGGGGAGAGCGCTGTGTGGGCCACCTGGGGACACATTTGAAGTTCAGTGTCTGGACTTTGTTCTCACGTGGGCACACGCACAGCCCGGCACTCCCTTTCTTGCCTTCCTAATCTTGGATCGCTGCAGCCTTGCCCTCCTGACCTCAGAGGCTCCTTCAGCACGCATCCTTGGCCACCCCCTCTTGTAAGGAGAGACCTCACCTTATTTGTCTTTGTGCATTCAGCACCCAGGGTAGGGATGGATATGTTGTTTAATAAAGAGAGATGAATGGATGTTTCCGGAGATGCCTCTTCCTTGGTCATGCACAGTTTTGGTTGTTGTTGTTTTTTGTTTTATTTTTAAGTAGATTCCACACCTGGTGTGGAGCCCAACGGGGGGCTTGAACTCACAACCCTGAGATCAAGCCCTGAGCTGAGATCAAGAGTCAGATGCTTAAATGACTGAGCCACCCGGGTGCCCCCAGGGTCATGCACAGTTGAACTGCTTAATTTCAGTGCCAATATTGGAGTTGTCGAAACTTATGCCCTTGGAGGAGGCAGTGGGGGAGATGTCCGGGGGCCATATTCAGACTTATTGCACACTACCTACTCTCTGGGCTGGGGAATTGGGGGTGGGTGGAAACAGACCCACACATGTGGACCAGATTGAGGCAAACACAGGATTAAAACCGGCTTCTGCCTTGCTCCCCGTCGCCCACCTCCAAGGGAAGCAGCTCACTTACCTCCCATAGTCTGTGCTTGGTCCCCCAGTCATTGAGGGACACGCAGGAGTCGGCAGGAAAACTCCACCATGAGATTTCCTACCTCCACAGGCACGTGCCTCCTGTCACAACAGGGGATCCAGTTTGGAGCTTGACACAGGTGAGGCCAGGTCTGCAGAGTAAAAAAAAAAAAACAGGTGAAGCACGATGGAAAGGGGCACTTGCTAGCTTGCAATGGGCCAGACTCGGGGCATCTGAGAACTGTTATGTAAGTTTTTCTTTAAAATAACCTCACGAGGAGCACATGGGTGACTCAGTCAAAGGACCTACTCTTGATTTTCAGCTCAGGTCATGATCTCAGGGTCATGAGATCGAGCCCCGTGTCAGGCTCTGTGCTCTGCGCCAAGTCTGCTAGAAATTGTCTCCCTCTCCCTCTGTTCCTCCCCTGCTCACCCCTCTAAAATAAAGAAAAAAACAAAACAAAACACAACAACAACAAAAAACCTCAAGATAGCCCACACTTGAGAAAACTAAGGCCCAGAAAGTTTCAGTCACTTTTCTTGTGTCAGGGAGGACACTTCCTCCGATACATGGCTTCCTGTTCCTTCCCCAAAGAGTTACAGACCACAGGATATGCTCGTGTGCATAAGACCATGATTATGAGCTTTTCTTTGGTATAGAATTAGACTTAGCTTGCCAGACAGAACACATAAGAAGTTTTTGAAATGATTTTGAGGGTCAACATTGAGACCTCAGGGATGGCTGGGCTGGATTCCTGGGCCACTGCAGTGGTCAGAGGCCACGGAGGAGGAGAGGGGCCATGGCAAAGGTCAGATGGAGAGGCTGGTGAGCATGACGTCGTGGAGGGCATGGGAGAAGCTCTCCCGGCAGGAGGGTGAACTCCCCAAAGCTGCTGAGGACCAGGTAAGGTAAGCACTGAGGTGGGGCCACAAGGATTTGGCAAAGTGGAGGGCACTGGTGACCTTGTGAAGAGGGGGGTGTGGGAGCTCGTTCTGCAGTATGTTAATGGAAATGTAAGATTAGGAGGTAGAGACAACATGTATAGACACTTCTTTCTAGAAGAGTCATCGTAAATAAGAGTGGGTGGTGGAGGGAAGAAGCATGGGATCGAAAGAGGAGTTGTTTAGAAGTTGTGTATGATCCAGTAGAGAGGGAGGTATCCATGATTCCTGATCAAGAGGGAAATATTAAAGAAGGCAAGTCCCAGAGAATCTGGAAGTGGATGGGGTGAGCAAGCAGCAAGGCAGGGGACACACCAGCCACGTAAGGTCCCAGAGGGCCAGGCAGAGAGTGTGGGCCCCCGGGCAAGGAGGGTGGTCAAGTCACGGGGGAAGCAACCGCATCACCTCATCCCTCAAAGAAGTATAAGCAGGGTCACCAGGTGAGAATGGGAGGTCGGGGAGACCAGCTCTGGGGGCTCTGTGGGTGAACTGAGGGTGCTGGGGTGCCATGGTTGTGATTCTGGACTGGGGAGTCCAAAGTAGACAAGGAGAAAATGTGAGTGTTCATTGAAATCATTCCACAAAAACTGATTAAGCACCTTCCACGAGCGAGGGATTCTTGCAAGTGTTGGGATACAGTGATAAACGCCCTGCCCTCACCGAGTTTAACGAGGGTAAAGTGCTTCAGGAATGCTGTGTTAGCTGCTAAGAAATACGTGAAGACACACAGATCAGGGTAGGCAGGCAAGGAGAGCCAGGGTAGATCCTATGACACAGGATGTCAGGGAACACCTCTCTTGGGTGTAGTGACATTGGGTCCATGGCCCAGAGGAAGCAAGGGGGGACACTGGCAGGTCTCAGGGGAAGCTCATCATCATAGAAAAAAGTGCAAAGCCCCGAGATGGGCATGTTGCTGGTGTTTCTTAGGTTCACCAAGGAAAGCAATGGGTGGGAGGAGAAGCCAAGGCAGGGGGCACGAGTGAGGAGAGATGCAGGGGCCAGATGCACACCTGCTGGGAGGAGTGAGGACCTGGGATTCCCCTCTGCATGTGAGGGGCTCAACTGGATTGTCTTAGTTTGGCAGCAGATCCTGAAGGACCTAGCGAGATTGTTGCAGGTGCAGTGGGTCAAATGAGCCCACCTCCCCCAAACACACGTCCACATCCTAATCCCTGGAATTTATGAATGTGACTTCATTTTGGAAAGGATGCTTGCAAATGTGATTAAGGATCTCAGGATGAGCTCATCTTGGATTATCCAGGTAGGCCTTGAATCCAATGACCAGCATTCTTGGAAGAGTTGCAAAGAGGAGACACACAGGTAGAGAGAGCAGAGGAGGTCACATGAAGACATTGGTGTGGACCGGAGGGATGCCGCCACAAGCCAAGGAATGGCAGGAGCCACCAGAAGCCAGAAGAAGCGAGGAAGATTCTCCCCTACATCCTCCAAAAAGGGGAGCACCTGGGTGGCTCAGTCAGTTAAGCATCTGCCTTCACGTTGGATTGTTGTCCCAGCATCCTGGGATCAAGCCCCACATCGGGCTCCCTGCTCAGTGGGGAGCCTGCTTCTCCTTCTCTCACTCCCCCTGCTTGTGCATGCTCTCTCTCTCTTGTTCTGTCAAGTAAATAAATAAAATCTTATTTAAAAAAAAAAGCTTCATATTAGAGCCTCCAGAGGAAGCATGGCCCTGCCTACAGCTTGATTTCAGATTTCTGGCATTCAGAATGGTGACAAATGTGTGTCTGCTGTATTTAAGCCTCCAGACTTGTGCTGATTTCTTGAAGGAGCCCCTGAAAACTAACAGAGCAAGGGTCTGAGAGACGTCACAGTAAAAATAATCATGAATTTATTTATATGCCCCCTAGGTGCCAGACAGCTCTCTGAGCAGTGCTCAAATATTAATTAATTACATCCTCAAAAGAACCCCAAGAGGAAGGCTCCAGCGTTATCCTCCTCCTATGCAAGTCTGAGGATGCAGCTCGCTCCAGCTCTCCAGAAAGGTGTCCAAGGTCTCCCAGCCAGCTTACAGGAGAGCAGGACTCAAACCCAGGCCACCTGTGGGCTTAAACCGCCCCCCCCCACACACACACACTCTGCCTCCCTGCCTTCCAGGTTTGGGGCTCGAGAAATTAGGATAGTCAGCTTGTCACTTAACATGACGAGGGGTTGACTGTAGAAAAACAGATTTGGAGGCACATAAATTAGTTTGGTTTTGATCTTGAGGGTAGGAATTGACTAGACGCTGGGATGCTATGAATCCTGGGATCTCGTGGAGATTTCTGGGCTCGAGCTGTTAGGGTAGGTTGTATATAAAATGATGAATCTACGAGAGGGGCCCAAGGGCATACCGGAAGATAGAAAAGGGCAGAGAGGATGGAGCCCTGGGGCAATGTAGTGGGAGGAAATCCAAGATAGAGTGTGATCCCAGAGCCCCATGGGAGCTGAAATCCCTGGGTACTGGGAGGCGGGGGGGTGGGGTGGGGGGGGACAGGGAACCAGCCTCTGTTAGCTCACAGCACAGCAGGAGCCCTATAGGTTCCCACACCCAAGGGAGGATGTCCTCCAGGGAAGGCTTTCCAGATAAGGTGTTACCTGGGTGCAGTTCTAAGTACCAGAAGGAATTAACCAGGCACTGAGTGTCACAGGCAAAGAGAAGAATGTTAAAGACACAAATTCCTGAAATGCCAAGGAGTACACTGAACCACGATCACCAGATGTCACCAGACCATATGTTGAGAAGTGGGTCTAGTGTGTTGAGGCAGGCAGCAGTCACCCAATAATGTAAGGTTCAGAGAGCCCCTCAGACAGTCAGGAACAAGATGAGCACACCATACACCTGGCTTCTCTTGCCCTCCTCCCCGCCCCCCACCTCGTTTCCTCATTGTGGTATCACTTCTGGTCTGAGACCAGGAGGGGATGTTGCTCATCCTTGACCTACACCTGACAGGGGCCTGGGGAGGGTCAGGACACAGAGATGTTGCTATGGACCAAATGCTTGTGTCCTCCTGAAGCTCATATGTTGAAGGTCCTAACCCCCAGTGTGTTGTGTTTGGAGGTGGGACCTTTGGAAGGTTAATTAGGGTTCGATGAGGTCATGAGGGTGGAGCCCATGATGGGATTCGTGCCCTTATCAGAGTCTCTCTTTCTCTCTCTCTGCCAATTGGGGAGACAACCAGAAGGCTGCCATCAGCAAACCAGGAAGCGGGCCCCCATCCAGTGTCACGTCCACCAGCACCCTGGGCCTCCTGGCCTCCAGGACTGTGAGAAGTAAATGTTGGTTGCATCAGCCACTCGGTCTGGTCTGTGGTGTTTCATGACAGCAGCCCGAAGAGATTAAGGGGTGTGTGAATGCATTTTGTCAACTAGAAAATGCTGCGCCTGTTCATTACTCGTGGCAGGGTGTGTTTGTCAATTCCAGCTTATAAATCATATCTCATAAACATCGCCGTGCAGATAGATTTGGGGTCATTTCTGAGGTCTGTTCCCCACAGCACGGTTGCCAGGATAGGGAGTGTGATCTCTTTTATGGCTCTTGTTTTAGCTCACATTTTACGGCTCTGCCTGCCTGTGTTATCTCAACTGATGTCAAGTTGAAGTCCTGCAAAGTGGTTTGTCTTGTTTTCATTATAAAAGTTACCCAAGAAAAAAGAAGAAAAAGTTGTGCGTGGTTCTTTTTTTTTTTTATTTTTGTCTTTCTTTCTCTTTTTTTCTTTTCTTTCTTTCCCTATAAGTTCATAGAATGAGAGCTGAATGTTCTGTTTTGGATGAGCCTCCCCTAGTAACATGATGCACAAATGTGTTTGGATGAATATAAGCAATACTTACAATGCTTTTCTCTCAACTGGAGCTATGCCTCCCTTGCTATGTCACGTGCAGCAAATTCCTCAGCTTTTGCAAGCCTTGCCTCCTCCTCTGGAAAATGGGAGGAAATACCTACTTCTTGCCATTGGTGTTTTGAGGAGTTCTTAAATGGGATATTTTGCAAATTTCTTAGCCTGTTATTTGGCCCATAATAAGACTACCATAATTATTTGTTGAGCTTTTAGACTGAACTCTAGGAAATCAGCATTTTTTAGAGCAGGTATCATCAAGCAGCAAATAGCTCAGCTTGTTATGAGTTTTTTTTTTAAAGATTTATTTATTTGAGCACACCGGTGGGGGGAGGGGCAGAGGGAGAGGGAGGGGGAGAAGCAGATTCCATGCTGAGCTCCATATCCCAACCCCGAGATCATGAACTGAGCTGAAACCAAGAGTCAGACGCTTAACAGACTGAGCCACCCAGGCGCCCCTTGTTATGAGTCTTATAATCACATCATTGCCGCCCTCATCCACACCCCATCTGGCCTTTCTATCTGGCTGGGTGTTTCCTTGGGGCTACGTGAAGCCTTTCCAAGGATCCTGGGACAATCAATTGAAGGGGGTCAATTTCCATATCCTGACATCCCACTAGACGCCTTCCTACCACCTTCCCAGCAACCCTCTTCCTGAAGACAGGCCCATACAGGTTTATTCAGGTGCCATTCATATTATAAAGAGAACCCTGAGTTTTCATGGGTCAAAGTAAAACAACGAGGGGGGCACCTGGGAGGCTCAGTTGGTTAAGCGTCTGACTCTTGGTTTCAGCTCAGGTCATGATCTCAGGGTTGTGAGGTTGAGCCCTGAGTTGGGCTCTGCACTGGGCTTGGAGCCTGCTTAAGATTCTCTCTCTCCCTCTCCCTTTGCCCCTCTCCCCCACCCATGTGCACGCGTGCACGCTCTCTCTCAAAAAAAAAAAAAAAAAAAAAAACAACTAAACAAACAGCAACCTAAAGATCTTACCAACAATAGATATCAAAACCCCGACCTACCACCCAATGTAACAGTCAGCCCTACGAAGACAGGTGGCTTGGGTGGGTAATTACAGTCAATGGGGTGCACAGTGGGAAAGGTCAAGATGATACATAGTTTAAAAATGCTTAAAAATACTATAGGAGTGCCTTGGTGGCTCAGTCAGTTAAGTGTCCCACTCTTGGTTTCGGCTCAGGTCAGGATCTCAGGGTCGTGAGATCGAGTTCTTCGTGGGGCTGTGTGCTCAGTGCAGAGTCTGCTGGGATCCTCCCTCTCCCTCTCCCTGTGCCCCTCCCCTCCATGCACGCATTCTCTCTCTTTCTCTCTCATAAATAAATACAAAAAATCTTAAAAAATTATAATAATCAATGAGATTCAAATGACAGACATTCTAGTTGCTTCCAGATATTTTCTTTGGATAAAACACTTCAAGCTCCTTCAAAACTGGATTCTTCTCTGGGTGTTAGTGGGGGAGACGATGATGGAAAAGACAAGGTAGCATTTGATTGACAATAGTTGCCAGATTTTAAACTTGATAAAACTCACCTGTCAAAGAATAAGGAAGGAGGAGAGAAAATGGAGAGAAGACATGCTTATTAAGTTTTAAACTTAATTCCAGTATAGTTAACATAGTGTAAAATTAGTGTCAGGTGTACAATACAGTGATTCAACACTTCCATACATCACCTAGTGCTCATCATGACAGGACCACCCCTTAATCCCCATCTTCTATTCAGTGTGTTCTCTATGAGTCTGGTTTTTTTTATTTGTCTCCTTTTCTCGTTGTTGCTTTGTTTTGTTTCTTAAATTCCACATAGGAGTGAAATCATATGGTATTTGTCTTTCTCTGACTTATTTGACTTAGCAGAATACCCTTTAGTTCCATCCACATCATTGCCAATGGCAATGGTTTTTATGGTTGAATAACATTCCATTGTATATATATATACGCCACATTTTCTTTATCTATTCATCTGTTTGGAGAGAAGACATTTTTAAAGGATAAATCACCATGGATTCACTATTTACCCTATAAATCGATGTCAACTTTTTAACTGCCTTTCCTCCCTCCCCTCTTCCCTCCCCCCTTCCATCCTTCCTTCCCTCCTTCCCTCCTTCCTTTCTTCCCTCCTTCCCTCCTTCCTTCCTTCCCTCCTTCCTTCCTTCCCTCCTTCCCTCCTTCCTTCCTTCCTTCCCTCCTTCCTTCCTCCTTCTGTTCCTTCCCTTCCTTTCTGGAAATACTCACTGAGTGCCAACTATGTTTTAGGCATCATGCAAGACATTGAGGATAAGAAACATGGTGCCTATCTCATGCCACTCATATTAGAGAGGTGGAAATAGCCCAAAATCAAGAATGTAGAAGACCTTTTATTTTAACTTACACCACTACGTGTTTGATATTAGCCAAGTTTCTTAACCAATCTGGGCTTAGTTTAAACTTTGTTGTGGATAAAATAGTAATAGAGTTTCCAATCCATTGCAGGGAGTTGTCTGGTTGAACATAAAAATGATCTGAAATTCAAGACATCATAACTAACTGTATCTTACCAACTATCTTGACTTACCAAGACTTGCTTAACTCCTCTAGGTTACCTAACAGTGGAGCGAGCCCTAGAATTGAGGGTGGGGCCAAGATGCCCCACAGGGCATGGCTGGGAACGTCAGAACTGTGTGAGGTGGGAGGAATGAAGACAGGGTACTGGAGGAAACCAACATGCCCACCACAATGCATCTGGAAAAACTGACTCAAATTTGTGAAATATTTCATTAAATCCATACTCTCCAGCCCCTTTCAAAATCTAGATTTAAGCTGTTCTAAATTACAAAGTTCCTGATATTGTGTGTTGATATTGTGGTACTGTTTGTTTTCAGGCTCTGAGGAACTTGGTGGGACAGGAGGGTCCCAGGTCCGCTTTGTCAGTGGAGGAGGAAAGCCCGTGAAGAGCAGCTGGCTGGGCTGTGTGCGTTGCAGGAATGTGTCCTGAGCAAGGCTCTCTGCTGGTGTCCACACGTGCCTATTTAGATTTGGCTTGACTCCAAGGCACAGTAGAGCCTGCTGATCCCAGTGGTGGTGGTGGGTGGGCCGACCCTCCGAGTGGGTGGGGGCCAGCAGCCTGATGGAGCATTTCCAGTGAAGACACTGGATTGTCTTTCCCTGCCTTTACGGTTGGCCTTCAGCAAACTCCTTCAGAGCCCCTGCTTAGTCTGAGTCACACTGGGCGGACTCGGGAAGGCTCTTTCTCCATCTCAGGAGAAGACAGCATATCTCCTTGTCAGTTCCAGAGTAGGAAGTTTCAGTGCAGTGGCCGGGAGAGGACATCTGTGTCCAGAGTGCTTCTGCCTCACAGTGGGCTTTGGAACAGAGCAGTAGGGGTGAGGTTCTGGGCAAGAGGAGCACAGAGCTCTTTCTAGCCTTAACACGGTGGGAATTTCTCTTGTCTGTCTGTCTGTTTCCTTTCCATTGGCCATCCCTGTCCCCCCTAGAACATCAGTCGGTGCAAGCTGGGACCTCTTCATCCGTACTCACTGCTGAATCCATGAGGCATAGACTAGCATGTGCACTATAACTATTTGTTGAATAAATGAACAGCAAAGAAAGCGGGAGGGAAGGTGGGAGGGGGGATAATTACTTTTCTTCCCCTTCAGTCTTGTTTTCCTGGAGTTATTAATTTTCTTGTCTTGTTTGCCTCTGGCCTGCTCCAGTATGCATTGGTTGATGGCTGAATTTATTACACAGATTCTGTCTTGGGGTTTCTCTTTGCTCTTATCTTGATATTCCCATTTCTTCTCTTTTGCCCTCTTCTTTCTTGAATGAATCAAAGGGTCAGAGAACTGTGGCCCCCTGCTTGTTTTCGTCAATAAAGTTTGTTTGGGGCACAGGCCCATCTCTGTGCTTGTATGTTGTCTGTGGATGCTTTGAGGCTCCAACGGTAGAGTTGAGTGTTGAGGAGAGGCAATATGGTCTCAAAGCTCAAGATATTTACTGTCTGGTCCTTAACAGGCAAGCTTGCCAGACCCTCATTTCTGCTGTCATTTTGTCAAACACATTTTCTCATGGCTTTCCAGAGGTTCCAGGGAAGAATAGAAAGATTTTTGAGACTCTGCAAGCTTATTTTCTTACTATTACCTTATTTTCTATGTTTAACTCGAATTGCTGGGTTGTCTGGAGAGAGAACGCTGGGTTGGAAAAGAATTGCTCTCAAAAACTTGTAATAAACATTCTATTGAAGAAATTGTGTAGTAATTATAGCAAACCCTAAGTGGTGCTTGCTGTTTATTCACAAAATATTGACACGTATGTGGTCCTCAAATGTTACCTTTGTTCTGATCATGTCACCATGTTATCTTGCCTCCTGTAGAAAGAAGTATTAATGGGATCATAAGGTAAGTACGTAATTCTATGTCTTCATTCTCTCAGTGAAATGTTTGTTATATTCACCCATGTTGTTGTGTTGGGTTTATTCTTTCCATTGTATGAATTCAGCAGACTATACTTTCCCATTCTATTTTTGATGAACATTTGGGTTGTTTCCAGGTTGGGGCTATAATGAGCAGAGCTTTTATAAGCATCCTTGTACACGTCTGTTAGTGTGTGATTTCCTGCATTTTTGGCTGAATATATAACTAACACAGGACTTTCTGAGTGATAGGGCTGCACTGGAAGAGTAGTGGTGGATGCTGCTAAGTTGTTTTCCAGAAGGACTATTCTGATTTATATTTTCATCAGCAATTAATGAGTAGTCCAGTTTATCTATATTCTTCCAACACGAGGTATTGTCCTGGTTTAAATTTTTTTTTATTCATTCTGATGCATACATTTTTTTTGCGTGGGAAATTCAGTTTTTATTTTATTTTTATTTTTTTATTGTGTTAT
The DNA here is from genome assembly GCF_011800145.1 of Mirounga leonina. Taxonomy (NCBI): domain Eukaryota; kingdom Metazoa; phylum Chordata; class Mammalia; order Carnivora; family Phocidae; genus Mirounga; species Mirounga leonina. The sequence goes on from NW_023270498.1 coordinate 4,764,568, forward strand.
GTTAGTCACCATACAGTACATCATTAGTTTGTGATGTAGTGTTCAGTGAATCATTATTTGCGTATAACTCCTAGTGCTCATTACAACACATGCCCTCCTTAATATCTCATGGATTTATTTTGCATTTTCTGCTAATCAATAATGTCGCATCCTTTAGCATATGCTATTAATCATTTGGTTACCTTTTTTTTGGTGAAGGATCTGGACAAAACTTTGCCCATTTTTAATTGAGTTGCTTATCTTTTGCTGATTTGTGGTAGCATGCTGCAATGACACATTTGTAAATTGCTAGCCAAATGTGTGTCCATCAGTTTCTGGACTCTATTTGTTCCGCTGGTACACTTTTCTATCTTTGCCTCCATATCATATTTGAATTAATGCAGCTTTATCAAAGTCTTGCTAGCTGGTGCTCTGGCTTTATTTTTCTTCTTCAGAAAATGCCTTTGTTGGGCTCCTGGGTGGCTCAGTTGGTTAAGCGACTGCCTTCGGCTCAGGTCATGATCCTGGAGTCCCAGGATCGAGTCCCACATCGGGTTCCCTGCTCAGCGGGGAGTCTGCTTCTCCCTCTGACCCTCCCCCCTCTCATGCTCTCTGTCTCTCATTCTCTCTCTCACAAATAAATAAAATCTTAAAAAAAAAAATGCCTTTGTTATTTACAGCCTTTTGCATTTGCACACGAATTTTGGAATCAGTTTATCAATTTTCACAAAAAAATCCACTGGAATGTCAATTGAGATTTCATTGAATATATAGACCAATTTGAGGAGAACTGATTTCTGTTTGAGATTTCAATTATATATTTTATATACATAATATATGAATATATAGCCAATATATATTCAATATATATCAATATATTATATATTCAATTATATATAATATGAATATATATCATATATATAATACGAATATATATATATACATGACCTATTTATCATGTATAAATCATATATATATTCTATACTTTATTTTTTCTATGTCCCAAACTGGATTTTTCTACTAACCTATCTTCCTTTCAGTGATGTCCTTTTCTGGGTTGAATTTTTATTTTATTTTTTGTTTTTTTCAAATTTAAAATTTTTATTTCATTCATTTTAGTATAGTTCTGTGAAAACCTTCATATTTCCTCTATTTTTGCAAACACAACCATAATTACTTTAAATTCCATGAATTAGCTCAAATATTGGGATCACCTTGCATCTGTTTCTAGTAATATTTGAATGACTAGTGGACATTGTTTTAAAAAGTTTGCCGAGGCTCTGGAAGCTGTTAACTTTCTATAGGCACATTTTAATTTTTTTCTGGCTGACAGATCATATATGAGCAAGTCACCTTGTAATAGGCTGGCCTATTTCAATATTGTCCTTACTCTTAGGGTGTAACTCTTCTTGGGTCTTGTTTGAGATTCTCAAATGCTTATCAGTGATTTTTATCCTTGGAAGGCCCTAAAATCTGGTTTTTGTCTCCTTAGCTCCAGGAGACCTCCAAATATTTTGATGTAGAAGCCATTGTTCTGGTTTGATCTGTTTTGTTCTAGGATGCATAGCTTAGTAGTTATTAAATGCCTTTAGAGGAAATTGCATGTGGAATGTCAAACTCATTTCTTTTTTATTTTCTTTTGTGTAGGAACTCACTTCCCTAAAGTCTTTGCTTCTTAATAGCCTTGAACATCAGTTCTTTTCTTCCCTGACTAATCGGTCTACAATAGGACACATTTTTGGTTTCGACTCTGCCTCTGTTCCCAAACTATGAGGGAAAAGCTGTAGCAAATGAGAGCTCACCATAATCTTTGACCCCTCTTGCAAAGATCTTGTGTTTCCAGATGCTGGATTCTGTTGTTATTCTTTAGCTCATTCAACAGTTGCTTTTGTATTTTAAAATTGTTCTTTGTGGGATAGTCTAATCCAGATATTTCATTATAGATAGAGGTGAATTCTAATGAATTCTAAGAAATTTGATATTTTAGTCTCTGATATTGCTGTTAAGAATTCAATGTCATTTTGATTCTTTACCTTTGTAAGAAACGTATGTAGTTTATAGTGTTTTTCATGTTTTCTATATTCTTTTTTTTTATGATTTTTAATTTATTTGACAGAGAGAGACACAGTGAGAGGGGGAACACAAGCAGGGGGATGTGAGAGGAAGAAACAGGCTTCCCGCTGAGCAGGGAGCCCGATGTGGGGCTCAATCCCAGGATCCTGAGATCATGACCTGAGCCGAAGGCAGACGCCCAACGACTGAGCCACCCAGGCACCCCATGTTTTCTATATTCTAATGATATTATGTCTATCTATTCTTTCAATTTTTGAGAGAAGAATGATGAAACCTCCAGCTATGATCCTGAATTTGTCTATTTCTCCCTTCTGTTCTGTAATTTTTTCTTTATGTATTTTGAAACTCTGTTATCAGGTACAACTATATTTAAGATTTCTATGTCTTCTTGATGAATTGATCCCTTATCACTGTGAATTGATCCACTATCAACTAATAATGTTGCTTGGCTCCTCATACTAGTCCTAGTTCTAAAATATACCTTGTCAGATATAGCTTTCTTGTGATCAGTATTTGCACGGTATAGCCTTTCCATCCTTTTTACTTTTAATATATCTATGTCTTTATCTTTAAAGTGTGTTTCTTATAAATAACATCTAGGTGTCTCTTAATCTTTAATGCAATCTGACAATCTCTGATTTTTTTGAAACACAAATTTTTGGATCATACCCTAGATTTACTGAAACAGAAACTTTACATGATTCTGGATTATGCTGAAGATCCAGAACCACTGCTCTAGGTTTAGCAATATACTTATTTATTTTAGCATGGTCTATCTTTAAGTAATATATGATGTAAGAATCTTATAGCAGTATAATCTAGTACCCTTTTCCTATTCTTTATGCTAAATTGTTAGAAATTTTGCTCTATATATGTTATAAATCCCAAGAGACATTGCTATAATTTTTCCTTTAAACAGTCAATTGACTTTTAAGGAAATTTTCCAAATTAGAAAAAAAAAACCAACCTAGCAACTCCTGATATGAGAAAATGAAATTACTAGCAGTCTTTCTTTGTGTAGCTCTACATTCCATCTAGTATCATTTTCTTTCTGCTTGGGGAATCCCTTTAATAGCAGGGTAAGTCTGAAGGTGAACAAATTTTCTCAGGTGTTATTTGTTTGCAAAAGTCTTAATTTCACCTTTAATTTAGAAATATATTTTCACCGAGTGTTCTAGTGTTCTAGAACAATGAACTGATTTTCCTTTAAGCATTTTAAAGATGCCATTACATCATCTGACTTACATAGTTTCTGACAAGAAATTTGTAATAATTATTTTTTTCTACGTATGTTTTCTTTTCTTTTTTTCCTGGATGCTTTTAAGATTTTTAAAAACCAATTTAACCATAGTGTACTTTGTGTGTGTGTGTGTGCACGTGCACATGCATGCATAGGTATGTGTTTATCTAGTTTGGGGTTGGTTGAGATTGTTGGATCTATGGTATAGTTTTCATCAAATTTCGAAAAGTTTTGGCCATTATTTCTTCAAATATGTTTATGTTCCTTTCTTTCTCTTCTCTCTTTCTGAAACTCCAATGACCTATGTGAGACCATTTGCCATTGTTCCACAGGTCACTGAAGCTTTTTTCCTCTTCTTTCCCTTCTCTTCCTCTGTCTTTTCTTCTTCTTTGCTTTAGCTTCAATAGTTCCCATTGCTATTCAAGTTCACTGATCTTTATTTCTTTATGTCTTCTGTGTTTGATTTACTTTTAATCTCATCTAGTGATTTATTTTTACTCTATATTTTATTTATTTTTTCTATAGATGATCCATTTGGTTCTTTCCTGTGTCTTTTTTTTTTTCTTTCCTAATTATGTTCATGTTTTCCTTTACATCTTTGAGCATATTTTTAAAATTTACAATAGCTATTTTAAGGTTCTTATCTACTAATTACATAAATTTTTGGTCATTTCTGGTTCTGTTTCTACTAGGTGTTATATTTCATGTTTTTCTGTTCTTCATGTATCTAGTAATTTTTTTATTAGGTTCTGGACATCTGAATTTTTGTCCCACTTCTAAGTCCTAAAACTTTCAGAGTCACTGCTGAATGTTCCATGTATTCATCAAGATTTTTCTACTCTGGCTGATGAAAACTGAGCACTGTGTGAATTCTTGGAGTTGTTTGGTTTATACTTACCCAGTGCTTTTTTCAGTAGTTGTTCTATGCCCGGCCTCTTGAAGTTTATGCATACTTGAATTTGTATTAAGTCAAACAATTAAGAGGAGTCCTTAACTCTGAGTTACTGAACTTTTTCTCTGTTTAACTTACTTCTTTCTTGTACTCTGCCCTGCAAATTGTAGCTGGTTTGGCCTTTCTGAACTTGAATTTGTTTCTGCTACTCAGTTAGACTGCCAAGCACTGTTTCATGTCTGCCTCTCTGAGCTATAGTTAAATATTTCCTCCACAAAGAAAAACAGGATTATGATAAGATTAACCTTCTTTCTTCCCCATTGTTCAGGAAACACAGTTTTGTGCTGCTTATTATCCAATGTCCAGAAAGCAATTTCCCACATTTTGTCTAGTTTTCTAGTTGTGTATAACAAGAGAGTAATCAGGTACTCCTTTATGTGATGAAGTAGAAACCATAATATATCTTTGCTGGTGTTAATGAATGGATACTATTTGTTAACATGACTTAGAGCCCTTTAAAAACCTACCACCAATGTATTCTCAATTAATTGTTCTAGGGCCATATCATTCTAGGTTTAAATTTGCTGTGAGAATTAAAATAAATCTTTGACCTAGGCTTTCCAGGAAGCAGTTCTGAGATTCACTCTGACTCTGTGGGGTTATGTTATGCAATTATTTCTAAGGCAATTTCTATAGCTACAGGATTTCAATACATTGAATGACTCAGGGCTGCTCTACTCCTTGTGTGAACTCAGCCTTTTCTAGAGCACAGGAATGGAAGATCTGCTGAGGAGACAAAAAAAAAAACTATCCATTGCAAGTAGGGAAGGGCCGTCAAGGCAGCCCTCTAGCAGCTCAGTGAGAATTAATGTGGTGAGTCTCTTGTCTTCTATAAGTCTGTTTTCTCATCTATGAAATAACGGCAACAACTGTTGATTCCTAGAGTTTCAAACTCAATTTTCACAGTTGAAATCCCTGCTCAGAATTTTCCTATGATTTCTCTTGTATTCTTGAAATACAATATGGCCATGAAGTCCAGCATGTATGGGCTCTTCTACTTTTCTACTTCTGTAAACAGCCCTCTCAACCATTTTTTTTTTAAATCAAGACAACTTTCTCCCTGTTCACTGATTATGGGTATCTCATGGGACCTTCAGAAGCATAATAGCCTCTCATTTCAGGATCTTGTGTATACATCCCCTATGTCCCAAAAACCCTTCCTTCACCTCTTTACCTGTTTCAGATTTCAGGTGAAGTGTCATTTGTTCAGGAAACCTTATTGAAGCCCCAGTTCTGGCTGTGGGATCCTCTGAAGGAACTATAATTGCCTCTTAAACTTTAAGTTAATATTTTTTTGCAGCTTTCAGGTTTAATGTTGGCACATTTACAAGATTATAAGCTTCATGAAGGAAGGAATCTCTGCATTTTGTTCACCACAGTGAACCAGGACCTAACAGAGTGCACTGTACATCCTGGATGTTTAATGGATATTTAACTCCTGAATGGATTGCCGAAGCAGCAAACTTGTAGTATGTGCAGTGTGTCCCCTTCACCATACAAATACTGCTGGTCCAAGTTCCAGCAGTGCTATTTAATAACTGTGTGACTTGGGTGAATGACTTGGCTCCTCTGTGTCTCTGTTTCCTTGCCTGCAAAGTGGGGGTAATAAGAAGACCTACCCATATGGTTGCTGTGGGTTTTAAGTGTCTAAAGGCAGAGAACAGTGCCTGCATGCCATATACCGTAATCAGTTGGTTTAGGCTCCTACACACAGTAGCCCAATGTGGACTGTGGGATCCAGAGAGAACCCTGCTGGCTTCTGGTGTCTCATGGCTCTAGCTTCATGTTTCATAAACTGAAGACACTGCATGTCAACAATGACGCATGATGTGTGCAGGTCCTTCAAGTCAGTGGTGGTCTGAGTGGGTCTAGATCCTCATACCTCTGACTTTTGTCTTACCCTCAAGCTTATCATGCAACTGGGGCTACAAACTGGAATGCATATGGTCTCTGCCTCTAGGCTGAGATAATGGACAGGTAGGTGAATGGGCCTCTCCTCTCCACTCACTCTTGTTCCTGGACTGGTGGCTGAACCCTTGTGTCCTCAGGGATGCTGGGGGCCTGCCCCAGCGGCTACCTCACTTTAGCTTGGCAAAAGGCCCTCTCCAACATTTTTTAGGTGCTAAAGATACTTGAATTTCCACCCTTTCCTGATGTGCTAAATATCAAGGGTATAATTAGGAATTCCCCAGCTCCATATGGCCTCTTTAATTTCGATGGTACATTCATCCTTTTACACATGCTCAGTAACCTGATCGTTTCAGCCTTTCTCATCCCCTTCCTAATTATTAAGGAGGGCCATCATGATTTGACAGGAATATCTGATTTTATCTGTCTTGTTGCTACCAACTGCCAGAAGTTGCTAGTTCTCACTGAATTGCATGACTCAAAGGTGGATTTGGATAACACAGTCATTTAATTACACTTACCTTAAGATTCAAAGCATTGCTCAGGCCACAATTTGGTAGCAATTGTTAATACAAATCCACTTTGGAGATAGATGCAAGTACAAATTATAGAACATCAGGTGCAATTTGATCTTGAAGGGTTTTTCTTTTTTCTTTTTCTTTCTTTCTTTTTTTTTTTTTACCATTATAAATAATGAAGGTGCTGAGGTGGCTCAGCATATTCAATTGGATATCATTAAATTCCAAAGGTTGTGGTTTTTAAAAGCAGCATCTGCCTGCTGTCTGCTGGGATTTTAAGGTGAATGAAGCACTTAAAAGCTATGCTTCTTGCGTTATCTCTCCTTCTTATCTCTGCATCCTGCCCACCCTCTCATTCTGCCTACTTTGTATTCAGTTCCCCCATCCATAAAATTGATGCTAGATGCTGGGATGGCTCAGTTCTTAAGGATCTGTCAAGGGAGAGGGGACACACAAGAGAATTGACAGAAGAAAATAAGATGGGTGACAGAGGCCAGTATGGGGTGCTGTAGAACAGAAGAGGGTACTCAACTCTGTGGGGGAGAATCGGAAAGGCTTCCTGGGTTGGGGGAATCCACCTGAGCCACAGGGGAGGGTCAAGTCTGCATGTTCAGATGAGAGGCACTTCACCCACTCATACCATTTTTCTAGGACCTCAAAACATTTGCAGATCAGTCATAGCCTTCCAGGGCTCATGGGATTTAAATAAAACCAAGTATTAGAGACACTGTCCAGTTCCCCCTTCCCCATCTGTCTCTAATTTGCAAAGTAATATACAAAGTTTGGTCTGTGATTCTAGAAATTCCCCTCCATATCCTCTTTCCTCCTTAAGTGTCTCCCTGCTTTTCTCTCTATATACCCCAAAAATCCACTTGCACTATCCCTGGACCTCTATCAGAACCAGCTATTAGGAATAGCTCAGGCCAACTACTTCTTGGTCATGTGTAAATGACTGGTAAGAATCAGTCACTCTCAGGGGGTATTTTCAGGGGGTAGCCAGACAAAAGCATCTGTGTTTATGTGAGCAACATATCAAAAGTCTGGAGAGATCTTTGCAGTCAAGGAGAAAGGAGGTCAGGGAAGACACAACCATGCTGAGGCCCTGAAATCCCCTGCATGGACATCAGAAGACCCCAGAGGAGAACCGGCAGTAAGCTTAATGAAATCCTAAGTCTAGAACAACTGATATCAAAGCAATTATTTATGTGTTGGTGTGGGAGAGGTGGATTGCCCAAAGTTGGGTTCTATCTGAAATATAGGGAAGTCTATTGTTCAGGATAATGAGGAACACTTCATTCCTAGAAGGGAGAGCACAGCAGTCAGCCTACAAGAGACCCAAGAGCTGAACCCTGGTTTCTAGGAGTTCTTATTCCAGTATTCATCACCTTGATTTATATCCTTTTTTGTTCGTCTGATTCCAGCAACATGGTGCAAGCAATGCTTGATTACAGATAGTGTTGACAATTTCAGTATCATCTTTTTCTGTTTTTCTTGTTGGGCAGATAATTTCATTTAAAAGCAAAAGCAAAAAAGGGGTAACATGGATGGGTGCCCAGAAGCAAAGTTTCATTGTAAGTTTTGGGATTTAATTGGACTTTCCCTTCCAAGGCATTTTACCTTGATTTTTTTTTATCATGTTGTATGTTATATCCCCAGTTTTTATTTATCTCATAACTGGAAGTTTGCATTCTTTGACCCCCTTCATCCAATTCCCCATCCCCATCTCCCACCTCTGATAATCACAAATCTACTCTTTCTTCCTGAGGTGTTTTTTTCTTTTTAAGATTCCATATTTATATGTGAGATTATATGGGACATATGAGATTATATGGTATTTGTCTTTCACTGTCTGACTTATTTCACCTAACATATTGTCCCTAAGGTCCATCCACGTTTTCACAAATGGCAGGATTTCCTTTTTTATGACTGAATATTGTTATTTTTAAATAGTATTTTAATTCCATATCTATATCTATCTATGCATATATAGATATACCCCATGTTTCTTTATCCATTCACCTACTGATGGACACTTAGCTTGTTTCCTTGTCTTGACTCTTACAAATAGTGTGGCAATGAACATGGGACTGCAAATATCTTTGACATAGTGATTTCATTTCCTTTGGATAAATACCCAGAAATAGGATTACTGAATTATATGGTTGTTTTATTGTTAACTTCTTGAGGACCCTCCATACTGTTCTCCAGAGTGGCCACACCAGTTTGCATTCCCACCAACAGTACATGAGGGTTCTCCTTTCTCCACATCCTCACTAACACCTGCTGTTTCTTGTGTTGATTTTAGCCATTCTGACAGGTGTGAGGTGATATCTCATTGTGGTTTTGAGTTGTATTTCCCTTATGATGAGTGATGTTGAGCAGCATCTTTTTGTGTCTGTTGGCCATTTGGATGTCTTCTTTGGAGAAACATCTGTTCATGTCTTCTGCCCATTTTTCAATTGGATTATTTGCTTTTTTTTTAAAGAAATGATTACCCACCCCATTTCAGAAAACAAATAAATGAATCTCTGTTTCTCATTAAAAAAAAAAAAATGTGAGGCCTGAGAGAAATAAGGTTGCCCCCACAGATGTTGCTTCTCCCCAGAAACTAGGAGGAAGGAAGTCAACCACAGAGTTTGCATTATGTATTTTAGAGGGTGTCCATCAGAGAGACATCCACAGTGGATATCAGGGCAAAGGCCCCCTTGCAGACCCCCAGGCCAGCCCGCCTTGCTCCAAGGCTTCTAGACAAGGCCTCCCCTTGGCCTCGATCACATCCTGGGTCAAGACACTCATGATGCTCACAGCTGCTAGTGACCGGCTGACATGTCCCCACACAGTCATATTTCATTTCTGTGGTCGTGGAAAGCAGCTGGTCTGCAGGACTCAGGGGACGGGCAGCTGGGAAAACTATTGTCAATTGCACATGAGCACTAATGCTTACAACACCTAATTCTTATGACATGAATGAATGAGCATTCCAAGTGATGGGATTCAAGCTCAGCCCGTCTGGGGACAGGACCCAGTCAACCCCGGCCGGGCAGGGGTGCTTCCCAAGCCACAGACGTGGACACGTGCTGGAAGAGCAGTGTTTCAAATCGTGGTGGTCATTGCTGCGAAGGGACTCATTTTATGTGTTGAAGCTCTAAAGATTGTTTTTGTTTTTTGTTTTTTTTTAAAGATTTTATTTATTTGATAGAGAGAGACGCAGCGAGAGAGGGAACCACAAGCAGGGGGAGGGGGAGAGGGAGAAGCAGGCTTCCCGCGGAGCAGGGAGCCCGATGCGGGGCTCCATCCCAGGACCCTGGGATCATGACCTGAGCCGAAGGCAGACGCTTAACGACTGAGCCACCCAGGTGCCCAAGATTGTTTTTGTTTTTAATTAAAAGATTATCTTCTAAAAAATGACACCCTTGCAGAGGGAACCACATGGACAAGGGCTGGAGGGTCCAAAGGGTCTCACCACTAAACATGTCACGGAGCTGCCTGGGAGCTTCAGCTCAAACTAGCCAGAGTTGTTTTTCCCCCCTTTTTAAAAAAGTTTTGGCAACACACAGCACTGATACAAAATTACTAAAATAAATATATTCTTAGAGGGGGAAAAGGGGCATAATGTAGAAAAATATGGGCTCTAAAATTTCAGTTTCAACAAAGACTCTGGGGCCCAGGACAGAGGGAGAAGGGAAAATGTGATAAGATCCTCATGTTCCTTGGAGAGGGAAGAAGGAATGAATCGGTTGATTCTCAATGTTGATCAAAGAGTATAGTCTTCCACAGATCGGTTAAAATGTGAGACACAAGCACAGAACAAGAGGCAAAACTCACACGCTTGGATGGAAAGCACGCCGACGAGGTGCTCTTTACGGGACACCAGAATTCAAGCACACGGAGAATTTGGTAATGGGGGCGGGCAAAGACATAAGAGCCAATGTCAGAAAGTCAAGCTTAAAGAGTCACACAACCCTGAAAAATAAGATTCAGGCAAAAAACATCGGGGACAAAGTGGCATTTTTGTTGTTGTTGTTGTTGAAATAGATACTCCACCGAATATATAAAAGTTTAATCACCTAAGACAATAGCATTGAAATCTAGATAGTGAAGAAATCATGAGACATAAAATTAAGTACAGCGATAGAATCTTCAATATCATATTTACATCACACATATTTCCAGAGCATGATACGACAGAGAAAAAATACACCCATGGAGTATCTACGGAAACGTACCATGTCCTGGGCCACAAAGAAAAGGTCACTAAATGTTTCTGAAAGACAGAAATCAAAACAGCCGCATTCTCTGATGACGGTGCAGTAAAACTAGAAATTAAGACGTAAAAGGAAACAAATAAACAAAATCTATCCACTTGCCATTTTAAGAGCAGCATTCTGAAAATTTCTTATAATGAGCGAATAAAGAGACATCGTGGACGATGTAGAAGCAACGATGAAGCACTATGTGTATAATGCAAAAATACAAGCAATGGGGCCCAGGAGGGGCAGGAAAAAATGTATAGTCATATTTATCAGACAGTGTAAAAGACTGAAGACAAGTTAGCTAATTATGTACAAGAAGCTATAAAAGGAACAAAGAACAAAGTCAGAAGAAGTACACATGTAATGAAATTGAACAGTAAAAATACAGCAGACTTGATGGAGAGAATTGTAAGCATGTTCCTGGAAAGCATGATAAAATAGAAAACCCCTTGGCAAGTCTGCTAGTAACACTGAAGTGAAGGAAGGAAAGAGAGAGAAGGAGGGAGAGAGAGGGAGGCAGAGAGAAGGAGGGAAGGAGGGAAAGATGCACACACAGCGGGAGAGCGAGAGGGGCGTAAGAAAGGAGTTTTAGTTCCAAAAGACTTTTATTTACAGACGGGGACCATCGGCAGGGCTAGTTGCATGGACTGGATAGTTTGTGGATCTTTTTCTGGCAGGGAGGCGGGGAAGAGGACATCCATTCATGGTAACCCACTAAAAGCACATGCCCTGACACAGCCCCTTATGTTGCAAACATGTAATAATGACAGATGAAATGAAAAAAGAAACTCAGACACTCCTTTCCATGAACCTGAGAAAGAGAAACAAAATGAGCTGTGCAAAGCTGTGCAGTGTGGAGCAGGGCTGTAGTGGAGGGCGGGCTGCTTCCTGAGTCTGCAAGACCACAACAGCCGGGTCTCCTGCAGGGACTCGGGATGGCTCCACCAGAGGTGAGTGACCAGCAGCGGTCTGAAGTGAGTTCCTGTCTTATCAAAGGAGCATGAAAAACCTGCTGCATGCTACCTTGTTATTGCTTCTCCAGTGGGCCTTGAAAAATGGGGCTATGTTGGGTTTTCAGTCTGATCAGGGTACCCTTCTGGTCTTTAAGCAGAGCGGGTAGTAATTCTAGACCTCCCGACAGACACTCATGAGTCAGCCGTGCACAATGCAAAACTGGCCTGCTTTAAATGTCCCACCGGGTTCTATCCTTTATAGCTATACATCCAAGGTACTTCAGCATTTGTTAATACTGGAAACATTTTACAAAGTATGCAAAATGTTGGAGTGTTGAGATGATTGTTATGGAAAGAAGCATTTAAGTGCAACAGAAATATTGTGAATTCTGGTGTGTGTTTTCTTAAGTGACTTAAAATACACATTTAGTATCGGCCAGTTTCCGTGGGCCAGGAGTCCAGGCTGGGCGTGGCGGGGTCTTCTGCTCTGTGTCTCTCTGAGCAGCCATCTATCTAGATGCCGGCTGAGTCCCCTTCCTTCCTGGAGCCTGTGGGCCTCTCCCCAGCTCCCTTGGCTGGTGGCAAAATTTGCATTCCATTTCCTGTGGTTGTGGAACTGAGGTTTCCTTGCTGGCTCTTAGCCATGGGCTGTTCCCAACTTGCAGTTCCTTGCTGGCTCTCAACTTGGCCACTGAGTTCTTCAAGAGCAGCGAGAGAATCTCTCCATGAATTACTTTAAAAAAAAACTATTCTCTTGGGGTACCTGGGTGGCTCAGTTGGTTAAGCATCTGCCTTTGGCTCAGGTCATGATCTCAGGGTCCTGGGATTGAGCCCTGCATCCGGCTCCCTGCTCGGTGGGGAGTCTGCTTCTCCCTATGCCTCTGACCCTCGTCCCTGCTTGTACTCTCTCTCTCTCTCTGTCTCAAATAAATAAATAAAATCTTAAAAAAAAAAAAACCCATTCTCTACTTACTTGTACCTATGGAAGCGCATACTCTCTAAGACAGCATGCATGCTCAAATCAACATATGAGACTGGACACACTTATTCTCTTGAACTTCATTCCTGTGCACACTGCGTCATCACCCAGAGAATGATCTTGACATTCTTCTTATAATAAAGCTCAGCTCATTGGTGAGAAGATCATCATGGTTCCCGTTTTACACTGTGACCATCTGAGTTTGTGTTGGTGTATTCTTGCTCCTACAGTTCAAGTCATTATCCCTTGTTAAATCCTATCCAATTCATGTGAATTATTATTTATCTGTTCAAGAATTTTTGGTCTATATCCATCCTATCTTCATGCTTTTGGGGGGAAAGTTAGTCTAGAGGGGAATTAAAATAATGGGATAGTCTGACGGATTAAAAGGATTTTTGGAATTGCTTAGACTTAATAAATGTAATCATCACATCCATAAGGATCCAAACTCTGAATAAAACCAGGTAGAAGAGTGCATGCCCAAAAGTTTAACTTCATTATCTTGTAAGCAAAAGATATGGTCACTGGAATGTTTGTACTGACAAGAGACACACATCCCGCAAACATTTTCCGAGCTGCTCCTACAGCTTCTGTCCCTTTATTGAGTTCTATGTCATCCTTGCAGCTGGAGAGGGGCAACATCCTGGTCAAAGACTCTCTTACTTAATTTTTCCAGAAAATCTGCCAAAAAGAGTCTGTCACACCCTAATTCCGGTTATGAATTTACTCCTGGATGTAACTATTTAGCATCTCTAGCACATCAAACAATGTTTTCCAGTTAGGAAGTCGGCTCTGATGGCCAGCAGACCTTTCCTGCAAGTAAGAAGCTCAGCCCTGTGGGCAAGAGCATGACCTGTCAACAGTGTCCTCACAACTCAGCAGGGCTTTGGGGTTGGGGAGCCTGGGGACATTGGCAGCATTTATGCTCCCTGGGGACATGTCACCTACCGCTTCTCTCTTGGAGAGCTGAGGTGCAAACAAGCAATTCGTGAAACCCTCTTGCACCAAGTTGCTCTTGGTACAGGCAGTCACCCTGTCCTTCCAGGACGGAGCAGGGGTGCTTGGGAGGCCTTGGGCATCGTTACCTGTCTGAGCCTCCAGTGTGACAGGAATTCAGGTCAGCATTGCTGTTTGTCTCTTTTGCTTCCTACTGAATCCACTCCTGCCAAGGACTCTTCACATCCACGCAGCCAAGCCCGCCTGAGAAGGTGCCAGCTGAATAAAGCCCTCCCAACCCCTCCATGGTTTCCTATTGTTTGCACTTTGATAATCCCCGAAGCTCAGTGCAGACTTTCACTATTTAAAAAGTGCTCTATTAAGCAATAAGAAGTCACATGCACATTAGAGGGCTCATTTTTTTTTTTTAAAGATTTTATTTATTTATTTGACAGAGAGAAACACACCGAGAGAGGGAACACAAGCAGGGGGAGTGGGAGAAGGAGAAGCAGGCTTCCCGCCGAGCAGGGAGCCCGATGCGGGGCTCCATCCCAGGACCCTGGGATCATGACCTGAGCCGAAGGCAGACGCTTAACGACTGAGCCACCCAGGCGCCCCTAGAGGGCTCATTTTTTGAAACCAGGAGCTGGCCGTGGGTGCCAGCTGAGGGAGACTCAGGTACCTGGCCAGTGGAAGCAGGGCTGGCACCTGCCCCCAATTGCAAAACTTTGTGCAGTTCTTGACCAAGCGTTGGAGGAGCTCTTTGTGAGAGCTGCCACCACATTTTAATTACCACTAAGCCCGCTTGGCAACATGTCCTTTCTTGGCAACATGTGAAAAAAAAAAATGGGGGAACTGGAAGACAGACTGGTGGTTTGAGTTTTGTAAAAAAGAAAACACTATGGTGCCAGAGGAAAAAGACATTGCAAGCTTTTCCTGACGCACCAGATTGCGTTGAGATAGGCACGCTAACCACAGGCCCTGGGAATTTCAAGGCACTCAGGGAGAACAGAGGGTTGGCTTCAGGTAGTAGGAAACTCGCAGAGAGGGAGTAGTTTGAGGTACGGTCCTTGGGCATGAAGGAAACCCCCGGTTTCCACCAAATCCCTTTTCCCAGGCTCACCTACTGGCAACACAGAGCAGAGTCTCTTTGCTCTTCCCCGCCCCCCTCTGCCCAGCAAGCCTGGGGCTGTCTGGACTCCCAGGGTGTGTGAGAGCTTTACCACTTGCCTTCTCAGATAACATAAATAAAGCGTTGTCCAAAGCAGACAGATACTTGGGCAATTCTTTTGGAACATTCAGTCCCTGATGTTCCAGTAAATTGTTGCATCAGGGGAGATGAACATACAGGGCGCTGAGAAGAACATAATGAAAAAATGTGCAGAAGTGAGTTGGGGCGGGTTAGCCAAGGGCGGAGCAGCCTTGGCCAGAGTAAGACCACACGGAGGGCTGTGGTCGGTGGCACCGAGGTCCTCATGGAGGGACATGCTCCATGCAAGTGTTTGTGCTGCTCCCCTGCCCTCTGGTGACCTGGGTGAGGACTGGTGGGGGGCAGCTGTGCACCTTTCCCGTGCTGCTCAGAGCGATTCGGAGGCCACTACGCGGACAACCCTACTTCTCTAAGGGCTGGAGAGAGGGACCAGGGGTCGGGGTAGAGGACTCTGTAAAAGTCAGGAATGAACTTGAATTCCTGCCCTCTGTCCCCTAACCAGTGGCACCGGTGGTACAAAGTGGCATTAGCAGACAGTGCCGTGAGGACTGCTACGTCACCGTGGGTCGCAAAGTTAGACTAAATTAACACAGAGAAAGTGCAAGGTGTAAGTGCGGTAGGTCAGGGAGCCAGCTTCGGGGGCTCTCATGGCTCCTCCAAGGCCCCATCGTTATTATGGGGCCAGAGGGGGCAGGCAGGCAACAGGGTGGGCTGCAGGGTGAGGTGCATTCAAACCCCCACCCTGGGGTCAGCCCCTCCACCTCTGTGCATCAGCTGCCCCCCGGGGGGCTGAGCAGTCTGGGGGTGAATCTCCCCTTCCACATTCGGACAATGTGAATTATAATAACAGCACCTGTTCTGAGGGCCAGGATGGCTCTGGGTCCTCAGTCCATGCCTGGGCGTTCACTCTTTTATTAATGTTGGTAATCCTACAAGCTTTCAGTATTTGCACTGTTGGCAGTATTCTATGGCAGAAACCCTCCCCCCCGCCCCGCCCCTCTGAGAAGACCAGCCAGGAACATTTTGTGGATGTCTGTCTAAAGACAACAGCAGGCAGAGGTCTGGCTGGGGGGCAGGAGAAAGCCGTAGTAAGGAATGACCACATGCCCAGTTTTGCCCACTCCAGCTCTGCAGGATCAGGCACTTCTCTGAGTCTGCTGTCCTACTTGAGGTCCCACACCAGTAAGATCTTAGTAGGACAGCCTCTGTCTGATGAAGCCCTATAGCCCCCCATCTTTGTGGACATGTTGCTGTGGACACTTGTTTTCATTTGTCCCCGTGCCTGTTGGGTTAGCTTCGTGTGCTGGTCATTGTGTTTTCAAAATGATTGCGTAACGGGAGGTTTAGGATAAAAGCCTTTTCCGTGCAAAGCACTGGCACATAAAGACGCTTGGTGACACGGTGACCCAAAGACCGCACTGCACCAAGTCCGAAGCTCTGAATGAACTGGGTCCACCAAGTGGTCCAAACCTGGGCTCTGCTTCCCTGGGGGCACTCCTCTTTTGGCTCACCACCACTCCTGGGGCATAGCCCTCAGGGGTTCCGGCTTATCGTGAGCATCTCCAGTGAGGCCCCTCAGCTGGTGTGGGTCTAGGACTTTGATCTCTGTCCCCATGTTCCACAGAACCTTCAAATGCCGAAGTTCTGACTTTTGTTCAGTAAACGCCTTCTGGCTGAGAACAGCTTCTTAGTGCTAGTCTCCTCTCTGGTTCCCTGCTTTCTCTTCCATTTAGGTGCTTTACTGCCTACCAGCTCTTCAGCTTCTAAGAAGAGTGACTCTTCTTAGCTGTTTCACAAGACTTCTTATTATTTTGAGCAGTCGGGGGTGTCCAAATACTCCAGGCTGCCATTATGGAAGCAGGAAGAACCATTCAAGTCTGCAGAGCTTACTGGTCCTCCTTAAGCCTCAGTTTCCTCAGCTGTAAAATTGGAACAGCTAATCCTACTCACACTACAGGTAAAGTGTTTAGTGCAGCTCCTGGCCTAGAGTAATTACTAACATTAATCTTTCAGATTGAAAAAGATATAAAATTCAGCAAGCCTTGGGAAAGATCATTGCCTCCTTCCCCGAAACACAAAGGAGGAGCCCTGGTGGTAGGAGACCTGTTTCTGTAAGGCAGCCTTGCAGGAAGCACCTCCCCAGCCAGCCAATCCAGCGTCTTGCCGATATAAACATAAATCAAAAAACCATGCAACCCTGTGCAGAATGGATGCACCTGTTCAGTACTTTAAAACCTTCCCAGTATCATTTGGCTAGGACTCAGTCTTGCCCAGATACAGATACCATATTCCTTCCCCGTTACACACAGGGCATCCAGGATACAACTCTCACCTACCAAAATCCTGCTCATCCTCCAAGCACAGTTTCTGTGTGAAAAGTCTCGCTTCACAAGAATTCAGAACACCTTGAACCTCACCTGACTTTTGCAGCTTCTGTGTGAATCTGTGCCCCACGTGGCACCACCTTTAAAATCACCCATCTGTCCATCTCCACACCTGTCCATAGCAATCACGCAGGAGCTCAGAGCTGTGGAGAAGATGCATTTCCACGTGACAGCAAGGCTTTGGGGGAACAAGAATACACAGAAGGACTTTGAGTCACAGATAGGGGGACAGTGCTTTCTGCTACTATTCTAAGAATAGCAGTTGGGTGAATTTTATACTTGCATAAATTCTAAAATCAGTCCTTAATTGCATAGGTCCGTATTACCCAGAATCGAACCCAAACCAAAGTCAATCCTAATGGTCTCTCATCTCACATTTAAAAATGGCCAAACCCAGCCAGAAATTCTAAAAATGACAGCAACAGAAAGCAATGAGCAAGCAGCCTGTAGCCAAAAAGTTCACAGAAGTCCAAAACCATCCATTTCTACATTTGCACAATAAGTTTATTCTAACCTTGAATCCTGAGGCATAGGGAATTAGGTGCAGCAATGTAAGGCAGGCTGCTCTTGGAAGACACATCTCAAAATACATTATCACAGAGCCCATCCTGAGCAGAAGGGGTTCCTGGTCTCTTGTGGCTCGGGGATCCAGAAGTCAGGGTCTACACGCCCAAAGCACTTCGGGTGTTGTGTGGACACTGTCCCTGGTGTTGGGCAGCAGGGTAGCCTGGCCCCGTGCCAGGGCCCCAGTGGCTGCCACAGGGATGGTCCTTCCAGAAGGAATGGCTTTGTTCATAATCCCCCTCTGATCCCCACTTGCCTAGAGGATCAAAGGAAATAATAATTCAGAGCATTTGACTTTTCTGGCTGGCTGTGATCCTAACAGCAACAGCAGGTTGGCATTGCACATTATTACAGTTGAAGTCACGTAGCCAAGGGCTCACAGCTGGTAAATGGCTGAGACGCAATTTGGGCCCTGGGTCTGTGTCCAGAGTCTGTGCTCCGACCCTGTGTGCTGGGTCCCTAAAAGCTCCTGTCACAGCTGTGGTCTGAGGCTACAGTCCCACAGCCTCCCCTACCTCCTGGTCTGAACGGAGAGCCCTCCATGATGGCAAGAGAGACACTTCCTGTCCATCCAGCAGTTACTGAGCACCTACTGTTTATCAGAGGCACTGTCTTAGGCCCTGGAAATTAACTGTGAACAAGACAGAAGAGATCGATGTCACAAGGAGCAGCATGCACATGACAAATGAACAAGAGGATGGATAGTGTTAAATGCTCTGGCCCACGGAACACGAAGCTGTTGTATGTGAACGCAGGAGGGTGGAGGGCTGCCAGGGGCCCGAGATCATCAAGGAAGGACCCTCTAGGGGGAAGACATCAAGTGCCGGCCCCACAAGGAGGAAGAGGAGAAATGGCCATAGATGTTTCCAGCAGAGACTCATGGTGGGAGCCAGCTTGGTGTGTTAGAGCAGAGCTTCTCCGGACCACTGTGTATTAGTCAGCTTAGGCTTCTGTAACAAATAGCACAGACTGGGTAGTTTACACAGTGGGAATTATTCCCACACAGTTCTGCTGGCTGGAAGTCCAAGATGAAGGTGCGGGCAGGTCTGGCTCCTTCTGAGGCCTCTCTCCTTGGCGTGCAAACGGCCGCCTTCTCCCCGGGTCCTCATCAGGTCCTTTCTCTGCATGTCTGTGTCTAATCTCCTCTTCTCGTAAGGACACCTGTCAGATTGGAGTAGAGCCCACTGAAATGACCACATTTTAACTGATTCGCCTCTTCAAAGGTCCTATCACCAAATATTGTCACATTGGGAGTCATGGCTTACGGATATGAATTTGAGGGAACACAGTTCAGCCCATAACACAACCAGAGGCCTCATTATAATCCAGATTTCCAGACACTGAGTTTCTGAGGCAGTAGTTCTCAGATAGGGTCTGAGAATCCGCATTTCCTTTTTTTTTTCTTTAAGTATTTTATTTATTTATTTGACAGAGAGAGACACAGCGAGAGCAGGAACACAAGCAAGGGGAGTGGGGGAGGGAGAAGCAGGCTTCCCCCTGAGCAGGGAGCCCAATGTGGGGCTTGATCCCAGGACCCTGGGATCATGACCTGAGCCGAAGGCAGATGCTTAATGACTGAGCCACCCAGGCATCCACATTTGAGCCACATGAGCCACATGAGAATCCACATTTCTTTTTTTTTTTTTTTTTAAGATTTTATTTATTTGACAGAGAGAGAGCACAAGTAGGCAGAGTGACAGGCAGATGGAGAGGGAGAAACAGGCTCTCCACTGAGCAGGGAGCCAGATGTGGGGCTCGATCCCAAGACCCCAGGATCATGACCTGAGCCAAAAGCAGCCGCTTAAGGGACTGAGCCACCCAGGCGCCCCAGAATCTGCATTTCTAACAAGTTCCTAGGTGATGCTGCAGGTCCGGGGACCCGACTTTGAGAAACACTTTACAGTGCCCAAATTTCACTAAGGCAGCCCCAGAGTGAGCTGGAGAAGGACTGAGCCACGGTCAGCAGAAGGGGAAGGGACCTGGACGCTGGCCTGCACGGGGCTCCGTATCGAACGGATTTGTGTGCAAACCTCAGCTTCACTTCCTGTCAGCCCTACGACCTTGGGAAGTTATCTCAATGACCTGTGCCTCATTTCAATGTGGGGCCTTTGCGCCCCCGTCATCCACATAAAGCTTCTGGCAGTGCCCAGGAACTGTCAGCTTTTTATCAGTGGAAGCAGAGATAATCCAACAGTAGCAGGGCACTTGAGCTGTTCTTCTATGGAGACCCCTCAAAGGAACTCCACGAGCCAACCCCTGGGACTCTTCCTTCTCATAAAGTCCTGCCCTGGTCCCAGCCATCTTTCTCCTGGGGGGCAGAAGGGGGCAGGCAGGAGAGAAGTGCCTGCCCCGTGGCCCTGCTGGGTCACCTCCTTGACCTCCCCAGGCAGCACACGGTGTTTTATGAGGGTAGACATTCACTGCGTCTCTGTTGTTGTTCCTCTGGCTGCCTCTTTGGCTTCCAGGCTTTGCTCTGGGGCTTTGCTCTCTGCAGGAACCTCCAGCTGCTTCTTCATCATCATGAACTTGCTCAGCCCTTCCTGCCTCCTCCCACCGGGTTGAGGTCTTCAGCATTTTCTTTCTTCTGCAGGGTGGCGGGCAGAGCACAGAGAGAGGTTTTGCCTCTGGAGACACAGGGTGCCTGAGATCCACACTGTGAAGGCTTTCTTCAATCCCAGATGACTGATCTTTAAGGAGGGATAACAGAGGCAGCTCGAGAGGGTGGAAGAGTCACAGGGCCTGGATCCAGACACCCCCCACCCCAGCTCCATCGTGATGGCCCTGCCTAGAGCTGTGGTTTCCCCACAGTGGGGCAGATGATGGCCAGGCACAGAGCTGGGGAGGCCCCCAGGTCATCCTGGAAAGCCAGGAGCATACACTCTGTAGTGGGGTTCAAGGCAGGACTACTCATTTTGAAACTGACGGCCTGGGTGGCTCAGTCAGTTAAGCATTCCATTCTTCTTTTTTTTTAAGATTTTTTTTTAATTTTTATTTATTTGACAGAGAGAGAGAGAGACAGTGAGAGAGGGAACACAAGCAGGGGGAGTGGGAGAGGGAGAAGCAGGCTTCCGGCAGAGCAGAGAGCCCGATGCAGGGCTCGATCCCAGGACCCCAGGATCATAACCTGAGCTGAAGGCAGACGCTTAACGACTGAGCCACCCAGGCACCCCAAGTGTCCCATTCTTGATTTCAGCTCAGGTCATGATCTCAGGGTCATGAGATCGAGCCCTGTATGGGGCTCCATGCTGGATATAGAGCCTGCTTAAGATTCTCTCTCTCCCTCTTCCTCTGTCCCTCCCCCTGCTCCTCGCTCTCTTTCTCTCTCTTAAAAAAATAATAAAATAAAATGAAATAACTTTTATTTGGAAATAATTTCAAAGCTGCAAAAATTTCATATGAAAACAAGAATACTATAAGGATCACTATTCAGAGTCCCCCCCCCACCGTTGTTGACATAAAAAACAAAAATAACTTTTTTAATGGCTATTTTTAAATGTTTCAGGTATCATGTTGCCAAAACTTTACCATGTGAATTTGGGCACATCTCCCTGCCTCTCCTGCCTTGTATGAGAGGTGGGAGGAACGTCACAGGGGTCACGCCATTGAGGGGGCTGAGCTGGAAGTAGGGAAACCTCTGTCTGACTCACGCTGGGGGGCCCAGCTTTCCTGACTTGGACTCACAGCTCCAGGAAAGGTTCAAGACCCTGTGGTTGAGGCAGGGGTCTGCACCAGGAGAGATTCCGAGCCGGACTCCAGGGCATACAACTATGTACTCAGTATTCCCAAATCCAGAAACAAGACTCAACCTGCTTGGACTCAATTGTGTCCCCCCACCCCAAATTCATAGGTTGAAGCCCTTACGCACCTCCCCAGTGTGGGAGGGGGCACTTGGGAGATAATTATGGTTAGATGAGGTAATGAGGGTGGGGGCCCACAATGGAACTGGTGGCTTTGTAGGAAGAAGGAGAGAGGGATGACCGTCCACCCCCTGAGGCCACAGTGAACAAGAAAGCCATCTTCAAGCCAGGAAGGGGCTTTGACAGAACCCAGCCATGCGGGCACCCTGGTTTTGGACTTCCCACCTCCAGATCGTGAGAAGCAGACCTCTGCTGTTTGAGCCCTCAGCCTGTGCTATATTGTTATCAGCCCAAGCAAGCTGTGCTCCCTTTTGCTCACAAGGATCCAGCAGTGCTGAGTTAATTCTAGAAAACCCCATGCTCCTTCCCACCTCCGAGGCTTCATGTCCTGAGCACATGCCCCCATTCCCCACCATCTTTCCCATTTGAACACCCTGTGGAAACGCTCCGAGTCCCCGCCATTGTTCCTGCTCATATTTCATTGCAGAAACTGAGCAAAATGTGTCATCCCTTAGCTCATTTTCTGTTTCCTCTTTTACCCTGGGCTCTGGTATGGGTGCCCCCTCCCTGCCACACCTTAGCAATTGGCTGGTGCAGGTGCTCCCAGATCTAAGACAGGTGGGGGTGGGCTTCTTCTCCCAGGAGGCTGGGGTCCTGCATGGTGGCCTGCTCCCTGGATAGGCTGCTGGTGGGATGTCAGGTGGGGATGCGGCTCAGAGCACGATGCCATGGGCTGGATGGAATTCCAACTGGGTGTCACCCCCTGTTCTGGGCACCTGCCATCCCCAAGGCTGTCTGACCAGGGGAATGTTTCACTGTGCCCAATGCCCCACAGAGCAACCAAGTTAGCCCATTTGACAGACACTCCTCCCCTGCCTTCCCGCTTCCCAGCCCCCTCCCTCCCACCTGCTCATGCAAACTGCCTTCTCCCCAGCCACTTTCTGAAGGCCAAGCTCAAGTCTGTCTTGGGGAATCCAAAGCCATCCCAGGTTCTTAACCACACTGAGACCAGCAAGGAAACTGGTAGTTTAATTTAATGTGCCTTGAGAAGGCACTGGAGACTTTAAATAGCAAGTTTGATTTTTTCCTCCTCTTTCATACATAGGATAACAAGCTCAAAAGAAAAAGCACCAGATTTATCATAGGTGATTCCCTAATCAGAGGAAGATGAGTGATCTTTTTTCTTCCATACATTTCTGTATTCCCCGAGTTTTCCCCAATGAGTATATATAATTTTTTCAGTCACATAAAAATAAAGG
The DNA here is from genome assembly GCF_011800145.1 of Mirounga leonina. Lineage (NCBI taxonomy): Eukaryota > Metazoa > Chordata > Mammalia > Carnivora > Phocidae > Mirounga > Mirounga leonina. Next base: position 4,787,633 of record NW_023270498.1, read on the forward strand.
TTATTTCTGTACAAAGGTCCTAAAGTTGGAGCTGACATAGTATGTACAAATGCTTTTCCTAATAGCAGAAATGCTTTTCCTAATAGCAGAGTTTCTTTAAGGAACATTGTTGACTGACGGGAGGAATAAAACTTTTCAAGGGAGGTTTTCTGGAATATCCCAGGAGGGGCAAGTTGCCCATAAAACCAAGGACAATCTCCGACCCAAGACGCTGCTCCTTTAGTTCCAGGGCAGGGGGAAGTGCACCTGTCACCTCCATGATATGAGTCAAATGACCCAAGAAGGATCGCTGGCCCCCATGGGGCCCCAGGACCTGGAAATCTCCCTCAGGAGATGAAATCCTTCAGGATAGACCATTTTTGCTTCAAGAGGTCCCTACAGAAGTGTCATTATCTGGATGGAGTCCTCACTGAGCTTCTTCAGGTACTGGTATCTTAGTGTCAAGGGAATTACCAGATTTTCTTTCTTAAATAAGATTCCACCAACATGATCTCAGTGGAGGGTTGAAGGTATTGCTCTGAATTGGAGTCCTTTCTGCAAGCCGGGGTGTTCTGGCTTGGGCCTCTCCCATGGGTGAGCAAAGGGCTTCCTGTGTCTTTGCTATCTTCTGGCCATGACAAGTGTCAACGTTTTGTGCACCCCCACCTGCCAGAAAGTGTAATTCAGTAACCAAAGGGGAAGGACTTTAGGAAGAAGGGATGGAGTAGGGGGGAGGCTTGAATTTCAAACCTAAAGGACAGTTGCAAAAAATGACACAGAGAACACTTGTATAATTTCACCCAGATTGACCTACTCTTGCATTTCCCTTCTTTGCTTCATCGTTTGCACTCTCTTTTTTTCTGAACCAGTTAAGAGTAAGTTATGCACATCTCGGCCCTGAAGATTGCAGTGTGCATGTCCCAGGAGGACGGATGTTCCTCCCGGAGCCACAGAGGGCACCCACCTCCTGTATGTAAATCAACACAACACTTAGCTACCCTCTGCGTTCCTTCCATTTCTGGCGCCTAACCCAGCCGTGTCTGTTTTGGCAGGTCCCCTCCAGGAGAGTGCCAGGTCATGGCTCTTTCTTCTCCAGTCTTTCCTTGTCTTTTATAACTTTGACACTTCCAAAAAACTCAGTCCCAGTCCCCACCCATCTTCCATTTTAATAGGACAGCCCTCATTTTGACTTCCCCTGATGTATCCTTGTGATTAGATTCAGATTATGCATCTTTGCACACTTACTTCTGGCCTTTGGCATTAAGCAAGACCCCTCCCTCTTCCCCCATTAAATAATCAATCAATATACTTATTATTGGCATGGACTCCTCTGAATCCCATTTTCCCCAGTGGTTTATCTTTATTGCTGCATGTTTGTTTGGGGACTCCTCAGTGACTGAAATCTGGTCAGTGGGCACCCTTCACGCTGGCTCCCCTTGTCCTGCTGACATGCCCCATCCTTTGTTGGAGATCTTTCTCCCTTTCCAGCAGAACAGGCTGCTCCAGGCTCCACCTACTTTGCTCCAACCTGGAATCTGCCATTTCTCCAAGCAGCCTTGGTTGCCTTGGAGACCAGGATTGAGCACTTGTGATTGGATAATATTCTCAATGCATCTATGATGCCTTTCCTTCTTGATCTCTTTGTGTGGACAGAGCCAGCAGCCCCCAATTCCAGTCCATCCCTTTAAGGGTCTTTCTCTTCTTCCCCTAGGTCATGTTTGTGTGTCCTTCCTTCCACAGTGGAGCCCTAGGTCCCATTGATCCTGCACATCCATTCCTTTGCTTAATCCTGTAACACATCTAATATAGTTTCAGGATAGCCTGACCCACACCACAGCAATGGCTAATAAGACTTCAGGATTTCCTTGCAATCCTTCATTCACCTTCCTGCCTCCCAGCCCCCAAACAAACAGGGAGAAATTTAAAAACAAATCAGTTACAGTAAGAAATATGATGCAAGTGAAATAAGAACATTATTCCAAAATTATTTCTAGTTTGATACTAATTTGCAAAGGAATTAAGCAACCAAAGTGGACAACAGTTTGTGTGTGTTGGCGGGAAGCAGGAACGGAAATACATTGTAATAACCTGCTAGCTCTCCTCACAGTAACAGAGAGCTAACTCCACTGTGGAGATGGCAATAATGTTTTTCTCTGCCAGAACAACTGGATTTGCTGTGTAATAAAAAACTTGGTGCTCAAATATATACAGAATATGTACAATAAAATTCACTGTGGGGACAAGGGTGCTGAGTCTAACTGTTGAAGTCCTATGCTGTGCACACAGGTCTGGTTCTCTTTTTCTTCCCACCTGTGCACGGTCCTCAAGGCGGGGGTGGCTTGATATTTGCTGTACCACATCACCTGGCTCTCTCTCTGAGTCTGTCAAAAGTACTAACATGTGGTGAGACCCAGTCATAACTGCAACATGACAGCGGCTTCTAGAACCAGCAGACTCATCAGATATGCAGCCATTTCATGCAGAGAACAAAGCTTGCTTTGCACATATTCATGAACCCCATTTGTGTCAGACAGGCCTATTTTCCATCTAGAGGCCCTGTACTTCAGCTGAGAGGTGGTCTCTTGTCTTTATGAGCACTAGCATGAAATTCCACATCAAACCCACAGAAAGGTTTCAAGCAAGAAATGGCTTGAGCAGATTTTTCTAACAGAAAGATGTGAGGTAACCCAATACCTTTGTCCCACTCCCCTATCCACCTTTACACCTGTTCATTCAAGACACGTTTATTTAGAGTCTGCAAAGGACCAGGCCATGTGCAGGGGGCTGAGCAGACAGGGGTTGGGCACTGTGAGGGCTCCCCCTACCCCGAGGCAGGGGAGGCTGGGAAGGTGGGAGACTCTTCGAGGAAGTGACGCTTAAGCCAAAGTTCCCAAGGTTGAGTGGAAGATATCGGCCAACAAGAAGGAAGTGTGTTCTGCAGAGGGAAGCATGTGCGAAAGCACTGAGGAGGATGGAATAGCAGTGAAGGAATGGCTATAGCCGAGGGAACCAGGAGCCTTGGTTTCTCTCCCCAAACCCTCACTGGGGACTCTAGTCCATAGTGCCCACACCTTACCTCTTCAGGGCGGTGGTCTTGGGGTGGCTGAACTTTTTACGCTGCCTTTCTCCCAGTAAGGGTCCTACAGAAATCAGGTGGGAGCTTCACAGCATTTTATGACCTAGCCTTGGAAATCACGTACCCTCACTCCCACCCAACTCATTTGTCAGAACAGCCACAAGCCCACCCAGTTTCAAGGAGAGGAATACAGGTCCTACCTGTCCACATGGGAGTGTGAAACTGCCGAAGTCTGTCTTCTGGTCTTCCGTAACTCTAATCACAAATCATTTATGTTCCCCTTACAAGAAAATACACCTTCCCTTCCCCAGAACCTCTCAAAGTCATTTTGTTACAGCATCAGGCTGCAGCCCAAGGGGAAATCTCATCTCCTAAGTGACACTCCAGAGTGGGTGAGGCTCCTCACATGCAGCTCCTTGGTTACAGTTATTCCAGGTTCTTCCTGATCTGGACACCCATGAAGTGCAAAGTGATCTATGCCTCATTTAACCCACATGTAATCATGGGACCAGAATAGGATACCAGCTTGCAATGGATGGTGAATAGTGGACCCCCACTACTACCACCAAAGATATGTCCTACTCCTAACCCCTGGAAGCTGAGGTTGTAATCTTATTTGGAAAAAATCTTTGCAGGTATAAGTAAGTTAAAGATCTTAAGATAATATCATCCTGGACTTAGAAAGGTTCCTAAATCCAGTGACAGATGTCCTCATCTGAGGAAGGCAGAGGGACACTTGAGCTGCAGAGACACAGAAAAGACCGTGTAAAGACAGAAGGTGAGACTGGAGTCCTGCGGCCCCAACCAGAGGAGCCCCTGGGGCCCCCAGAAGCCAGACAAGACCAGGAAGAAATCTGGTCTTTGGAGGCCTCAGTCTTTGGAGGCCTCCCTGCCGTCACCTTGCTTTTGGACTTCCAGCCTGCAGGAGCCTCTGTTGATTTAAGCCCCCCTGTTTGTGATAATTTGTCATGGCAGCCCCAGGCACTAATACCCTGCTGCTGACACCTCTCAGAGGGTTGAAGACACCCGGGCCTGCTTCCCAGCAGTGTTTCTGTGTGGCTCTCGACTCCACCTTCTGGGATCTCTGCTCAGGCCAAGTTCATCCTTCCCTTTCTGGCCTTGTTTGTGATGGATGCGTCTTTCAGACAGCCACTCCCCATTGTAGCTGGGGATTTCACGCCTCCTTGCACTGTCTACCATCCCTGGCCCTTCCAGTCTAAGATGATACAATTCCTTTCCCTGGTTATTAATCACACCAATTGCAAAGTATGAAAATAAAGATCCTGAGAGTGGGCTCCTAGCCAGGAGCTCAGAAGGTAAAATGGAGGCGAGCACAAGTGTCACTATGAGCTACTTCAATTAATTATACTTGGAAAATTTTTCATTAAAATTACGTCATTTTTTTTGTTTTTGTTTTTAATTGTGGTAAAACATACGTAACATGAAATTTACCATTTTAACCATGTTTACGTTGTACAGTTTGGTGGCATTAAGTACTTGCACCTTGTTGTGCAACCATCCCTGCCATATAACTCCAGAGCTCTCTCTTCTTCTCAAAGTTAAAACTCTGCACCCATTAAATAATAACTCCCCATTACCCGCCCCTAGCCCCTGGCAAGCACCATTCTATTCCCTATCTCATGGAAGTAGAATGATACAGTATTTGTCTTTCTGTGAATGGCTTATTTCATTTATCATAATGTTGTCTAGGTTCATCCATGTTCTAACATGTGTCAGAATTTGTTTCCTCTTTAAGGCTGAATCCTACTCCATTGTATGTACCTACCCCGCTCTGCTTTTCCCTTCATTCATCAGTGGACACTAAGGTTGCTTACACGTTTGGCTATTGTGAATACTGCTGCTCTGAACATGGATATACAACTATCTCTCCAAGACCCTGATTTCAATTATTTTGGATACACACCCGGAAATGGGATGGCTGACTCCTACAGTTATTTTATTCCTAATTTTTTTGAGGATCCGCCATACTGTTTTCCATAGTGGTTGCACCATATGCCAGTCCCACCAGCAGTGTGCAAAGGTTCTGATCCATGCACGTGAAATACTGTTTACAACACAAATAATTATCTCCACATCTCCCCAAAAGATAATCTTCTTCTCTTTCCTTCTTCAACAATAGGAATATTTTTTCTTTTTTTTAAGATTTTATTTTATTTATTTGACAGAGAGAGACAGCGAGAGAGGGAACACAAGCAGGGGGAGAGGGAGAGGGAGAAGCAGGCTTCCCACTGAACAGGGAGCCCGATGCGGGGCTCAATCCCAGGACCCTGGGATCATGACCTGAGCCAAAGGCAGACGCTTAACGACTGAGCCACCCAGGCGCCCCACCAACAATAGGAATATTAAGAAGCACATATATTAATGTTTGTTCTGCCTGGTCACCCTAGCTTATCACTTGCCCTACAAGTGATAGTCTAAAGACTAACTAACAATTTCAAAGGATGCCTTTAGACCATGTTAATAAGAGTTGACACAAAGCTGACAGTGGGGACATGTCATGATGTAATGTGTATGTGAGCCAGATGGTCTGGCTCACCCACCATACATGATTCTCTGAGAAATACATGAGATGTTGTATGTGACCCAACATGATACCTGACTTGAGGAGGTTTCAAATGTTACTCCTTCCCCCTCAGACTGGAACTAAAGTTAAATTATTAATAATTCACACCATTTATTACCTTGTCACTAATTTTTTTAAATGTTATCAGCTGAAGATTGTCATTTTCACATAAAGCTCTAAATGGATCCTTAATATATAAACAGAGTAAAAGGAGAGGTGAAGTGAGGTGGGTAGGAAATACCACCTCTCACTCTTTCTCCTACCTAAGGAATTTCTTCAGAACATAGTTTGAAAACAAATACCTTAAAACCAGGATTGGCAAACCATGGCCCATGAGCCAATCCCAGCTCACCGCCTGCTTTTATAAATACAGCTTTACTGGAACACAGCCATGTCCATTGGCTTATGAATTATCTATGACTTTCTTGATACATGACAGCATTGAGTCATCACAACAGATCCCATAAAGCCAAAAATATTATCTGGCCCTTTACAGAAAATGTTTGCCAATCTCCTTTCTAAAATTGAGCTCAATTGGCAAAGAGACTTAGGAATAACCATGATCACAAGGGCTCAAGCCACAGCTGGTCCAGGGGCCCAGTTCTCTGATGGACCAGCTGGGGCACACACAGCCTTCTGTGGTGAGGAGACAGTGCAGGGCTCACTGTGCCAGGAGCACTTCAGGTAGGAGACTGGTGGTTTCTTGAAGGAGAAAGGGATGTTAATAGCAGGAAAGAAGACAACATACAAGTCAAGGAGAACAAAATAGGGACACTGCATTGTATGTTTTTAAAACAACAATGGAAAACTAAACAAAGAAATGATCGAGCAAATTTTTAAAAACAGCATTCAAGTGTTTTCTTCACAGAAATGTGTATTGTCAGCTCAACCTTGTCTTTAAAATGGAAGCAAGCAGGATGGTCCTGTGCCCAGACATTGGCAAACACACAGAACGCTTTTCAATGCCCTGCCACCTGGGCTTTCAGCCTTCATCGTTGAATCTAAGAGAAACACCATGGTCCCACAGCATTCCTTAATCTGCCCAAAAGCAGGTGGAAAACCAGGGGGCTCTCCTACTCAATCTCAGCAATTCGACAAGCCACGGCAAAGGATGCCAAAATTTAAGGATATAATTAGAAATCTGAAATTCATTTCCACCTGGTCTTGAAGGCAACGACATTGACAAGTATTTGATTAATGTGAGTTGGCTAAGCGTTCTGCATACTTCGAGGTAAAGAAACATCAAGTATGTCTCCCCCTCCACCACTGCTCCCTGTGTTTGCTGACAGGTCTTCCAAAAGCCTTCGGGCTCCGAACCCTGCTGAGATCAAAGAGTTTTTGAAAGGAATCCAGACATGCTGGTGACATGTATATACCCACCCTTGCCTTTTGCACATTATAATAATGGAGGCACTCTATACTTTATTCCAGTGTCCCACACGGTAATAAACATGTGCTTTGGAGACAAAGAGAAAATTTGAAAAGTAATCAATTGTGATATCACTCCTTGATTATGTTCATATTTTCTTCAGTACTATGTAATTAGTAGCTGCAATTGCTTAGTCAAGTAGGGATTAGGAGGAGGGACTTGAATGTTACCCGGCTGACAGAATGAATTACTCACTCCTCCCAGTGCACATACGTTCAAATATTTATGGGCTTTCACTGCCAGCACTGATACGGCTGCCCAATGCCATGATAAAATATGGTAGTCCGTTTACTGATACCGCAGCCACGTTGTAAAGACGACCCAGGCAAGTTGAATCCATCGAGAGTAGGTCATTTCACCGGGTTGGCTGGTGATTAGAATCTATTCAATGGCCACTGTTGACACAACCAGAACTTCCCATGCTCGTGGGTCCCTCTGGGCTGGGAGTTCTGATGCAGGTGCTGGTTGCATATTCTTAGCGTCAGCAAGGCCCCCTCAACCCACCCATTGTCAGAGCTGAACGTGAGGTGGAAGCAAAAAAAAGAAGAGCAGAGAATACTCGTGGGTATGGCAGAGTCTGGGTCTGGAGTCAGATCCTGAGTCGTCTGTTGGAACCTGGCCACCAGGAAGCCATCCTTTTGTCCTCAGAGTGACGGGAAAGGGGCTTCTGCAGGGCCATTGTCAGCTGACAGGACCTAAAGCTCTCGCAGATGTGATCATCATGCTTAGCTATTGTCAAGTGGTTTGAACTAATTTACTGAGGACAATATTTTGCTCGGGATCAGATTGTAAAATAACATATGATTGCTGAGTTTCTTTTTCACTTCATATTTTTAATGTCTTTTCATCTAAATAAACATATTTCAATAACACCACTAACAATGGCTGCAGATGTTGCTTCTGTTGAGCTAAGCCATAATTTATTTTACCATTCCCTGTCACTGAACATTTTTTCATACATGCTTTTATCTCTTCACTGATACTGAATGCTGAGAATAAGATACCAAATTATAAATACGCTCATTTTTAAGGTTGAAATATATTTTCAAATTGCCCTATAGATGTACTATAATCATTTCTACTTTCACCAGTAGCTACATGAGAGGGTGACCGCGGCCCACCGCCTCCCTCAGTATAATTATTAATTTTTTTGTTGCCTTCGATAATTTTAAAGATGACGGTATTACCTCACTGGTGTTTCCGTTTGCATTTTCCCTAAGCTTCAGAGAACCAGCTGTTCACGATGCCAGTCCACAGTCCTCAGCTGTCAGGCTACTGCTCCCTGGGGTCGCCCGGTCCTCCTTACCGCAGGCGGACCTGCAGTGCCCTCTGTGCCCCCCGTGGGCTGTCAGGCCAAGACCAGCACTGGGATCCCAGCATCCCCAGCGAGTAGCTGGGACCCTCAGTGCTGGTGGTGGCACAGTTCCATGTGTGGAGGGAGGGTTACCAGCGAGCAGAGCTTCCCACCAGAGCATCATGCGCCGTCATCCCCAAACCACCTCATTTCCAACACTGGCTAAGCTTGGGCTTCATTCTCTGCCTGTTGAACATACCTCAAGATCAAACCCACAGTTCCCATTGTTGTGTGGATTTCTCATGCAATTAAATCCAGAGTTGCTGAGTCCTGAAAACTACATCTTCCCGGTCCATCCCTGCCCTTGGAACACTCCTGCTGTGAGTCATGGGCTCTGAAGAAGGGGCCAGGATGTGGGGTGTGGAAGACCCAAATCCGTGTTTGACTTTTACTGTTTGCTGGCTCTGTCATTTATTCTCCTTCTGCTCAGTTTCTTCATCTGCAAAAGGTTCATAAGGCACACTGCTTTAATTCTTGTGAGCATCAGATATGGCAGCCACATACAAATATCCTGTACACGTGTAATCTTATCAACAATGGTAGCAATGAATCTTGGTGGTCATGTGCTGCCTTCTCTGTCTCCTGTTCTCACAGCGAATCATTCTGTGAGCAGTCCTGGGATCTCATCCCTTCCTGAGGAGCAGGGGGTGTGGACTGAGGTCTGAATGTATGGTTCCTGCCCTTCCCCCAAGCTGCTGCCTGGACCTGGACCTCCTCCGGGGCATTTGGCTTCTGGAGTTACCAGGGCAACCTGTGAAGACAAAGGCATGTCTGCATTACAAAACCCGAGGGGGTGGCAAGAAGGGCTCAGTGGTGGTGAGAATGGGAGTCCTGCCCCTGCAAAATTCCCATCCCCTCCAACTCTGTCTCCTCCAGCACGAGCCCATTCCACAAGCAGCAGAGATCCATGGAGACAGGGAAAGAAGAAGCTCACAAATGCCTCTGGTGCCCTCAGTTTGGAGATGCCGAATAATGAAGATCCCATTTAGCAACAGTGATGGCTGATTTCATGTCAACTTGACTGGGCTATGGGGTGCCCAGATATTTCACTAAACATCGTTCTGGGTGATTCTGTGAGGGCGTTTCTGGATGAGATAAACACTGGAGTTGGTAGACTGAGTAAGGCAGAGTGCCCTCCCCACTGTGGCAGGGACTGTCTGAAATAAAAGGCTGGATAAGAGGTCCTTCTTTCTGCCTCACTGTCTTCAAGCTGGGACATAGGTGTTCTCCTGCCTTTGGAATCAGACTCTGAATAGAATTTATGCCAATAGCTCTCCCACTTCTCAGGCCTTTGTACTTGGACTGGAAACACATCACTGGACCTACTGAGTAAAATTCTCAGTCTCTAACCACATGAGTTGATTTCTTAAAATAAATACACACACACACACACACACACACACCATACAGGAGACCCTGACTGCTACAGTGACTTATCTCCCTAGCAATGGACCAGCGATGTCACCATGAGAGAATACGTAACCTCTGTAAGCCTCACCTTCGGTGCAACAGGGGTGATAACATTGACCTCATGTGTAAAGATGTTGAGAGGATGAAGGGAGCACTTGGCATTTGGTGTTGGGTTCATAGTAAGCTCCATAGACCATGGCTTTGGTAGGGGGTTTACAAAGTGCATTAGGAAGCACACTGCATTTTTAAGCCACTGCCTCATTGGGTCCTTATCCTCTCTGACAGGCTTGCCTATGGCCCCCAACAGGGACCTGAGGAGCTGACTTCCACCATGCACATCTCTTCCACCCTCAAATACTGCTTGTTTCAATCAGACAAGTGTTTCTCAATGTGCCATCACAGGTATATGCACTAGAATTACCTGTAGATTTACATGTACAAATATACAATTCTTGAATCCCACCCAGACCCACAATCAGGACACCCTGGCAAGGACCCAGGGAATTTGCATTTTTAATAAGCTCCCTGGGTGATTCTCTGCCTTGGGCCCTGCTGAGGCCCCTTACTCCACGCAGATGTAATTAAGCCTCTTAATTACAGTCTGGGCCAAGAATTAACAGTCTTAATGATCTGATAACACTGATTGACAATAAAAAGGCATGAGGTAGCTTGATTTTTATTCAAAATGAAGGTAGGATTGGAGCATCACTGAAAGTAGCCATCCCTGGTGTAACTAACCAAAGATTCCATGTAAAAATACAGTGTTGGTCAGGACCACTCCATGATGGAGTCCCGTTAGTGAAATGGGACTCACACTGACAATTCTGCAGATCTCCCAGGCTCTAGTAACATCAGGGCAGATGCCTGTTAAACTTCTGAATGAAAGGAGACATGTCCCTCACATGGTGTCCACTCAGATATCTACAGATGCAAGCTCAGAATACGTGTTTATCCTGCAACTTCCCTACGCAGAGATCAGTCTGACCACTAAGTATATAAACTCTACCCCCCATGAGTAAGGCAAATGTTACCTGTTGTCGATCTTCATGCACCTATTCTACTGGAATAGTAATGGAGGTGCAGAGAGTCTGAATTGACTTTGTAACAGTTTCATGAGTGAAGTCCAGATTTTTGATTCTGATCACAGGACCAACAAGGCTATTTCTGCTCTTCCTTAATCTCCATTAATCTCAAATGTCTGTTCATATTTAGTCCAGGCCTGATTGAGCAAGAGACATGAGGGCAGAAAAGTGGGTTCTTGGGTCCTGATATAAAAAGGTCCCGATCCAGGGAGCTGATCTTACACAAGTGAAATAACCAGTTATTGATGCAGACCTGCCAGCACCAGCCAGACCCTACTCCACTCTCTCATCATCCTCATCTGTCATGAGTGGGAAGCCTTGGACCTGGACAAGGCTGCTGAGTTTCCTGGGAGGCAGAACACCATAAGCTCTTCTGCCCCACCACTTGCATTGAACATTTCAGGTCATCATTTTTGTTGAATGAATAAATCACTGTGAAAGTCCCTTAAAGAATGGGACAGAGCAAGAGTCATTTAGATGAGAGCTGGGGAGAGAAAAGTTTTCCAAGACTCGGTTATAGACTGTTTATAGGCTGATGCTAGGGGCAAGTGGTGGAGAGGGGGATGGGGAAGGAAGTACAAGGAGAAACGAAAGCACAGGCTATAAATCTCCTAATTATCTGACAGCTGCCTCTGCTTTCCTGCTTCCTCTGATTCTCCTTCCTGAGGCCGAACAAACAGGGCTCATTATGATGGCAGTAGTCACTGAGTGCGGGAACCTCTCAGCCCTGGGTTATTGGAGTATTCATTCAGGTTTCAACCTTATTGTTTCCCCCCCTCAAATCCTTGCTTACATTGTGGTTGTTTGTTACAATATTATCTGGGACTTGCATTAGTTACAATATTATCTGGGACTTGCATTTTCTTCCAAGATAGAGAAACAGAGACTGGATTTGCCCTCCTGCTTGAAAAGACCAAACCAAGGCACAATAGATGAAACATTCATTTTCAAGACATTGGAAACCAGGCTATGAAGGATAGTGATTCCTGAAAGATGGATAAAACAAGCCAGGTAGGTCCTACAATTTCCCAACCTTACTGCCCTGGGAACATTTCCAGGCCCCATGCATGGAAAAGGATTTGGGTAGGGCCAAGGGGACACCTGAGGAGAGGAAATTGAGGGAGAATAAGGGAAGACCAAGAAGCAGAGTTGCTGATTGCTGGGTGCCAAAGAATGGAAAGCTACACAGAGAGAGAATTCCAAATCTGGAAAGGGTCCAGCTCAAGTATTCAGCTGAGTGCTGATGTGGGGAAGCTATCTGAGTCTGGGGGAAAAAACACAAAAGAGAGTGGGAGAGAGCAGCACAGAGCACTCACACAGGTCAGGGAACAGTACCTGTTCCCTCAGATTGGAAACCTCACCATCCATGGGAAATTAGATAAATCAAGCAGAAGCGTCTTGCCTAGGCAGAAGAAAATAATTCCTGCTAGCCTGAGTGCTATTCTAGTTCATCTAACCAATTTGAAAAGAAAGATCTGAAAGAATGCAACAATTTCCAAGTAACTTAATGGTATCTCACAATAAGGATATAAATCAACAAATCAAAACTAACCCAGAAACGGGTGCCCGGGTGGCTCAGTTGGTAAAGCGTCTGACTCTTGATTTCGGCTCAGGTCATGATCTCAAGGTCGTGAGATTGGGGCATGCATCAGTCTCTGCACTGGATGAGGAGTCTGCTTGGATTCTCTCTCTCCCTTCCCTTCTCCCCCTCTCTCTGCTCTCTCTGGGTCTCCCTCTCCCTCTCTAAAAACAAAACTAAACCAAAACTAACCTATAATGGACACAGATGCTAGAATCAATAGACAAGAATATTAAACTATTCTGTATTCTATATGTTGGAACATTAAGTAAGAACATGGAAAATATAAAAATACTCAAAAATTAAAGAGATGACACTAGTGGTTAAGGTAAATGGCAGAGCAGACATTGCAGAGGACAATTTTAGTGAAATGAAAGACAGAATGATAGCAACTATTCAAAATGAAATACAGAAATACCAAAAGAGAATGAATAAAGTAAATGCAGTGCATTGTGGGAAACCCTTAGGAAGCATAACATATATGTCATTGGAGTCCTGAGAAAGAGGTAAGGATGTTGAGACAGAAAAAATATTTGGAGAAATAATACCTGAAATTTTTCTAATTATGGCAAATGCCATAAATCCATAGATTCAGGGACACCTGGTGGCTCAGTTGGTTAAGCAACTGCCTGCAGCTCAGGTCATGATTCCAGGGTCCTGGGATTGAGCCCCGCATCAGGCTCCCTGCTCGGCGGGAAGCCTGCTTCTCCCTCTTTCACACCCCCCTGCTTGTGTTCCCTCTCTCACTGTCTCTCTCTCTCTGTCAATTAAATAAATAAATAAAATCTAAAAAAAAAAAATCCACAGATTCAAGAAGTCCAAGGAATGCCAAGCACCAGAAACATGAGGAAAGCTACATCAAGGCATATTAAAACCAATAATAAAGGGCGCTTGGGTGGCTCAGTTGGTTAAGCGACTGCCTTCGGCTCAAGTCATGATCCTGGAGTCCCGGGATCGAGTCCCACATTGGGCTCCCTGCTCAGCGAGGGGTCTGCTTCTCCCTCTGACCCTCGTCCCTCTCGTGCTCTCTCTCATTCTCTCTCTCAAATAAATAAATAAAATCTTAAAAAATAATAATAATAAAATGAAAAGCTAAAACTTACCAGAGGAAAAAAAAACATTTTTTTTTAGAGGAACACACATATAGACAATGAGCAGATTGCTCATCAGAAACGATGGAAACAAGAAGACAATGTATGGACATATGGAAAGAAAAACACAACTATGAACCCAGACTTCTTTTCCCAGTGAAAAAACGCAAAATAAAATCTTTTTCAAACATGAAAGCTAAAAGAATTCATCACCAGCAGACATGCACTATGAGAAATGTTAAGGGAAGTTCTTCAGGCACAAGGAAGTTAATGCCACAAGGAACACAAATCTACATGAATGAAAAGCTGTGGAAATGGAAACTAAATACATAAGATTTTTTTGTATATGCATATCAAATCACTATGATGTACATTTTAAATATCTTACAATTTTGTCAACTATACCTAAAAATATTTTTTCTCATCATTCAAGTCCCTTGAAAAGATAGTTGACTGTTTAACCAAAAATCATAACGTAGTGCAAGGTTTATTGCATGTGTAAAACTAAAATGTGACACAAATTGAAAAAAGATGGGAGGGAGGATGGAAGTATACTAATAGAACATTATGCTACATGTAAAGGGGCATGATATCCCTGAAAGGTAGATTGTGGTCAACACGTATATTATAAACTCTAAAGGAAGCACTAAAACAATAAAACAAAGCACTAAAGCCAATAAGTGGGGAAAAAGATAACAAAATCAATAAAAATATTATTATATACTATTATCATTAACCCCAAAGAAGGCAGAAAAAAAAGCAGAGACTACAGATCAGATAAGAAAGCAAAATCCAACTGTATGTTGCTATGTTATAACAGGAAATATATATTTGGTTTCTGTCTCAGATATTAGCACAGATCTCCTTAAAACCCTTGGAATTTCTTGAGTAACAGGAGTGATGGGAGCATCTTTTGTTACTTGTAACAATCCTTTCAACCACACCTGGGTTTATCCTAATGAGACATCTCTTGGCTGACCCCTAGATAGCTCCAAGATGGGAGCTGATGGCCAGAAAGACTGAGCCATGATTTGAGGGTTGGGACTTTCTGACCTCTGGGGAGAGAAAGGGGCTGCAGATTGAGTTCAATAACCAATGGCCAAAGATTTAATCAATCATGTGTATATAATGAAACCTCCATAAAACCCCTAAACAACGGGGTTTAGAAGGTTCCTAGTTGGAGGACACAACCATGTACCAGGAGAGTGGTGTGTTCCAACTCTATGGGGAAAAAGGTATCAAGACACCTTGGGACCCTGCCTTATGTACCTCTTCATCCAGCTGTTCATTTGAATCCTTTATAATAAATTGTAAGTATAGCATTTTACTGAGTTCTTTAAGTCTATCAAATTATCAAACTTTGGGTGAGGAAGAGTTTGTGGGAACCCCTAAACTTGCAGCCACATTGGACAGAAGTATGGGTCACCTGGGGAGCTGGTACTTGTGACCAATGTCTGAAATGAAGCAGTGTTGTGGGATAAATCTTTAAACCTATGGGGACTGATGCTAACTCTGGGTGGTTAGGTGTCAAATAAGAGTGAATTATAGGACACTCAATTGATATTTGAAAATCATAGTTGGAGAATTGATGTTGGAAAATAAAGCACATATTTTGTGTCAGAAAGAACTTGCTACAAGAAATCCACTTCAGGGGCGCCTGGGTGGCTCAGTCGTTAAGCGTCTGCCTTCGGCTCAGGTCATGATCCCAGGGTCCTGGGATCGAGCCCCGCATTGGGCTCCCTGCTCCGCGGGAAACCTGCTTCTCCCTCTGCCACTCCCCCTGCTTGTGTTCCTGCTCTCGCTGTCTCTCTCTCTGTCAAATAAATAAATAAAATCTTTAAAAAAAAAAAAAAAAAGAAATCCACTTCAAATGTAGATACAGAGACAGGTTAAAAGTAAAAAGATGGAAAAAGTTATACAATGCTAACACTAAAAGAATAAATAAATAAATAAATAAATAAATAAATAAATAAATAAATAAAATGACCATATCAACATTGGACAAAGTAAACTTATGAGCAAAAAATACTTATAGAGACAGAAAAGGTCATTAGAGAAGGTCAATAAAAGAATCAGTTAATCAGGAGGACATAATAGTCTTAAAAGTCCATGGACCTTATAAAAGAGTGTCTAAATATATTAAGCAAACACTGACGTAACTGCATGGAGATATAAACAAATCCACAATTATAGAAAGAAATTTTAGTGTTCCTCTCTCAAAAATTGGTACAACAAATGGAAAATAACTAGAAAGGACTTAGAATATTTAATGACTTAACTGACCTTTATAGAACATTCGACATAATGACAGCAGAGTACTTACATTTTTCAAATGAATGTAAAATATTTAACAAGATAGACAATATTCTGGGTCAGAAAAACTAGCTTTGATAAGTTTAAAAGAATTCCAGTCATACAACTTATGTCCTCTGATCAGAAGGAAATTAACTTAGAAATTAATGAGAGGAAAACCACCAAATACTTGCAAATTATGTAACACACTTCTAAATAAAACCTGGGACAAAGAAGAAATCCAAAGTAAAATTAGAAAGTATTTTGAACTAAAAGAAAATTAAAATTCAATGAAAAATTTTAGATGCTTTAAGTGGGAAATTTATAGCACTAAAGAACTATATTAAAAGTTAAAATCAATGACTTCAGCTTCCACCTTAGGAACTAGTAAAACAAACCCAAAGTAAAAAGAAGAGAGGCCATAATAAGTCTCTGAGTGGAAAAAATGAAATAGAAAAACAAAGAAAATCAGTGAATCCAAGGATGGATTTTGAGAAGAGCAACAAAATTGCTAAACTTTTAGCTGGATAGAAGAGAGAGATGATACAAATTATAAATTTCAGAAATAAGTGAGGTGACATCACTATAGATTCTACAGATATTAAAAGAATATTAAGGGAGTGTTGTGAACAATCTTATGCTAGTAAATTTGACAACTCAGATGAAATTCACTAATCCTTTGAAACACATACAGTTATCAAAGTTTCTACCAAGAGAAAATATCTGATCTAAATAGTATTATATCTATTAAAGAAACTAAATTAACTGATAAAAACCTTCCCCAGAAGAAAACTATAGGGTCAGGTGACTCCACCGGTAAATTCTATCAATCATTTAAGGAAGAAATAATACCAATACCACATTAACTCTTCAATAAAATTTAAAAAGAAGAAATTCTTTTCAACTAACTCATCCACGACTGTTGCCTTGTTACTAAGATCAAAGACATTTTAATAAAACTATAGACCAATATCAGTCATGAATATAGACATAACAATCCTAAAGCTAGTTTTAACAAATCAAATCCAGCAATCTATGGAAAGGATAATACATTATAACCAAGTGGGTTTTATCCCAGGAATACAAGATTGCTTTAACATTTGCTAAGTAATCAATATAATTCATCATATTGACAAATTAACAAACAAAAACCATATGGTCATCTCAATAGATACAGATATCCATTCCTGATAAATTCTCTCAGCAATGTGAGAATAGAGAGAAACAACCTCAATTTGATAAAGGACATCTATGAAAAACCTATAGCTAACATACACTGAAAGACTGAATGTTATTTCACACTACTTCTATTAAAGGTTTAACTCTAGGAATAGCCAGTAAAATAAGGCAAGATATAGAAATTTAAAACATTCTGATTGGAATGAGAAATGTAAATTTTTTTATTCATAGATGACATGATCATATATGGAGAAATAGGAGAATATACAAAAAAATCCACCAGAACTATGTTATAGGAAACAAGAGTGATATAGAACAATCAATTGTATTTTTGTACACTAGCAATGAAGAATCAGAAATTAAAAAAATAATAATTTACAATAGTATCTAAAAATATGAAATATTTAGGGACAAATCCAACAAGAAATATAAGATCCATACATTGAAACCCACAAAAAATTGCTGAAATGCAAAAAAATTGAAGAATACTATATAAATGGAGAAATATACTGTGTTTATAATTTTGGGTAAGATTGATCAATGGTTTCAAAACAACACCAATCATATCCCAACAGACATTTTCATAGAAATCAACAAGCTCATTCTAAAATTTATATAGCATATCAAAGGACTTAAAATACAACAAAAACCAAAGTTCTTTGGAAGAAAACAAAGTTGGAAAAATAACACTGTCTGAACTCCAGTTATGTTATAAACCTACCATAATCAAGACAGTATGATATTAGTACTAAGACAGACAAATAGAACAACTTAACAGACAGACAAATAGGACAATGTAATAGACAAATAGAACATTGTAACAGACAAATAGAACAATGTAACAGAAGGGAAAAGTCCAGAAATAGATACACATATATACAAACCACTGACTTTTGATGAAGCTGCAAGGACAATGCAGTGGAGAAAGGATAGTCTTCTCAATGAATGGTGCTGGAATAATTGGATATCCATATGTATAAAAGGGGGAAAAAAGAACTTCAAGCCATATTTTTAATCATATACAGCAATTAACATGAAATAGGTCATAGACCTAAATGTACAGCCTAAAGCTATGGAATTTCTAGATGAAAACTAGAATCAAACTTCTGTGACCTGGGGCGCCTGGGTGGCTCAGTTGGTTAAGCGACTGCCTTCGGCTCAGGTCATGATCCTGGAGTCCCTGAATCGAGTCCCGCATCGAGTCCCGCATCGGGCTCCCTGCTCGGCAGGGAGTCTGCTTCTCCCTCTGACCCTCCCGACCCTCCCCCCTCTCATGCTCTCTCTCTCTCAGTCTCTCTCTCTCAAATAAATAAATAAAATCTTTAAAAAAAAACAACAAAAAAAACCTTCTGTGACCTGGATCAGGGAGATTCTTCGATGTAACACTAAACGCATATCTAAACAAAAATCAATAAATTAGATTTCATCAAATTAAAATTTCTGTTCTTCAACAAAACAGTTAAGAAAATGAAAAGACAAGACACAGATTGGGAGGAATATTTGCAAATCATCTATATGATAAAGGACACATCCAGAACATCTAAATAATTCTCAAACTCATTAATAAGAAAATTCAGTTAAAAATAGGCAAAAAAATTTGAACGAATACTTCACCAAAGAAGATGTACAGGTGAAAGTGAGCACTTAAAAAGTACTCAATATTATTAGTTATTATGAAAACTCAAATTAAAACCAAAGTGAGATACTGCTACATGCCTATTTTAATGGCTAAACTATAAACAAACTAACCGAGGTGGTTAATTTTACACGTCAACTTTCTGGGCCATGATGCCCAGATACGTAGTGAAACATTATTCTGGATGTTTCTGTGAGATTGTTTTTGGGTGAAATTACCATTTTTTAAGATTTTATTTATTTGAGAGAGAGAGAGAGAGAGCATAATCGGGGGGGGGAGCAGAGGGAGAGGGAGGACAGAGAGAGAGGGAGAAGCAGACTCCCTGCTGAGCAGGGAGCTGGAAACAGGGCTCGATCCCAGGATCCAGAGATCATGACCTCAGCTGAAAGCAGATGCTTAACAGACTGAGCCACCCAGGCACCCCCGAGATTACCATTTAAATCAGTGGGCTTTGAGCAAAGCAGATTGCCTTCCATAATGTAGGTGGGCCTCATCTATTCAGTTGAAAGTTTGGATGGCACTGACCTCCCCTGAGCAAGAGAGAATTTTGCAGCAGAAAGCGTTTGGACTTGAACTTCAACATAAGCTCTTCCTGGTTCTCTAGCCTGAGGGCACACCCTGCAGATTTTGGTCTTGCCATCTTCCATAAACACAGAGCCAATTCCTTACAATAAATCTCCTTTCGCATATATATATGCACATCCTACTAGTTCTGTTTCTCTGGAGAATCCTGACTAATGCATTAACCATACCATGTGTTGGCAAGGATGTGGAGCTGCTGAGACACTCATGCACTGTTTATGGAAATGTAAAACAGTACAAGCAATGTGGAGAACAGTTTGTCAGTTTCTTCAAAAGCTAAATCAACATCTGCCATATGATGCAGTCTTTCTATTCCTAGCTAGTTATCCAAGAGGAAAGCAAGCACACATTCATTCAAGGAATCATAGGCAAATGTTCATAGCCACATTATTTGTAACCACCCAATACTGGAAACAACCCAAATGTCCATCAACAGGTGGACATTATAAATAAAGAAACTAGTATATCCATACAATGGATTATCATGTGACAATAAAAGGAATGAGCTATTGAGGTATGATTCAGTATGGATGCACCTCAATAGTGAGTGAAAGAAGACAGGCAAAAAAAATACTATATGATCAATTTTACCTAATACTCCAGAAATTGTAGGCTTATTATGTATGCGATGGAAAGGGGAGGTGGGGGGGCAAGACAGAAAGGAGGGAGGGATTAGCAAGGGACATGGAGAGATGCTAGGACAGAGTTAAGGAATCATGGGGGGACTGCTTGGCAAGGGCGCAGGCCCCCCAGCTGCAGGCCCCACCCACCCACCCATTTCTGCTGCTCTTGACTTCCCACCTTCCATCTCTGCAGGAGACCTAACATATGAGGCACATTTTTGGTGAGGCTTTCTCAGTCCTACTGCTTGGTCAGCAGGGATCACCCCTTCCTCTGTGCGCCTGAAACCTCCTTTCTGTGTTAATAATGAAAACAGACTTACCCTGCTCTGTATTAGTCCTTTCTCTCCCTGCTTTCCTCTTCACCTAGATACAAATGGCTCAACAGAAGAGAGCAGCCCGATATTTGACAGAGAGAAGGCACTCAATACATGCTGATAGAATGAATTAATAGATGAAATTTTATTTGCTCTGGGGTTTCTGCATTTCTACAAATTCATTCTCTCTAGTAGCAGAGAATTATTTGGGGCATAGATAGAGATTCCCAAATCAGCACACCTTTATTATGGTCCCCCTGGAGACTCACTTGTGGATGCCCTTCTGAGATCACCTGATCTTTTGCAGCTGACCCACTGCCAGTCTTCCTTCTGCAGCCTCCTCCCTCCCTTCAGTGGGATATGTAAATAACTCCTCTCCTATTCTTTCTCAGAGTTCAGCTTCTCTTTTTATCAATACAGGCTACTTTTCTCCCAGCACCACTGACAGAACCTTGGTGACATTTGCTTATGCACATAGACAGTATTCATCTGGGGTTGGGGAATGAGCCCCACCAAGAAGACTTTGTCCTTTAGAATCTCTCAGTTTGCTTCCAGAGGCAACTTCCTCTCAGTTGGGGAGAATCAGAACAAAGGGAATCCCTAGGGAAATGGAGCTTCACCTGGTGTCTGCACTCTAGGGGGCAAAATCAGTGCTCAGTCTGTGTTTGTTGAGTGAATAATTGGCAGAAAAATGGGCACAGTATGGAGAGCACCCACTGTTTGGTTTCAACAGTCCTTGGGGATTTATTAGTGTTTCACAGATTTATGATATTTATAAATATGACTATTATGTGACATATTGTGTATTTTTATCATTTCAGTTAGTGAGGATGAGCAAGAGTTGACTGTGTCATGTTCCCTGGGGCTGATTAGTACAGTCTCTCTCCTGATAAGATTTTAATAAGGTTCTTTCTACCAACTCATCCTGAAACAAAGGTCTTTCGCTTATAGAGCAACATAGGTGATGGGCCGAGAAAGATCTTCCCTATCACCCCAGGGCACAACCAATCAGCATGCTCCTTTCTAAAAACCAGGGTGCTGGTTTCATCTATTTATTTAAAAGTCTCCTCTTGATTGTCAGCAGCTGCTATCCCACAGTGTTTACTTTAAAATGCTGGATGACGGAGGAAGAACATTTGCCAAAAAGAACAAGAAAAAAATCTAATCATTTCCCTCTGAGGTCCAAAGGGAAAACACCAGTACAGTATTTGAAGCAGATCTTACTCAATAAATGATTCTATTTCCATTTGAATCATCCTCTTGGTGCTCTCTCAATATATTCCATCTATGAATGCTTCTGGGTAGCAGTCAACTGAAATGACATTTTCAACACAGCAACGCTTAGGTAATAAATACGGCCTGTTGCATGTCCTCAGAAGAATAACACAAAAAATCAGACACTATTAATTTCCATCAGTATCAATTCCTTAATTTTCACATTTGGAAAGAAATTGCCAGTGTTAGACTTTTGGTGCAATTATTTTTAGCTGGGGCAAAGGGGTCCATAGCACTATTAAGAGGAATTTTTCTTATATTCTTTTATTTGGAACTCAGATGTAATCAGAGGTTTCAAAGATGATTATTTTAAAGACCATAACGATTGTTGACATGAAACCCAGAGGAAATCGTTCTGGGTAAAATTATAATCTTCAAGCCTCATTTTGGTAGCATATATGATATTGAGCTCTCCTCCGTGGGAATTCAAATACATGCTCTCATTTTTTTCCTTCTTCTAATCAATTTACGGAATTTTTAGGTCTTTGTCCACTGTTCTTGGCACATGGCTCCTAAAGCCCTTGTAGTATTTGCCAGAAGCGCATAGGGACATCTTTTACTGTAATATGTAGTTTTTTCTGTTAAAAAACCCACAAAATTCAACTGAGTAAATTTGAAGATCTAATTGGCATTATTAAGCGATTCATGAATCAGACAGCATCCCATCCAGCAAGCAGTGAGGAGCTCCAAGGCGTCTTACGAACTGGGAGGTTTTTCTAGGAAGGAGGGTGGGGCCAGTGAGTTACCAGCAAAAGAAAAGAAAGGATTGTTTCAGGCAAGATCGGTTTCCCTTAGGGGGAAGGGAAGTGGGTCTTATTATGCAGATGACCTCATCTTCCTTTGGGGATGGAGAGGGCCACGTGACAGATTACCTCACTGATGCTGATCAGAAAATCCCTGACTGACCGGTTAAGACTACATTTCTGGGGGAGGTTGAAACTGCAATTAGGTTAGGTATTAAGCCCTGGTTTGGTGACTTGGCCTGGCCCGAGTGACTCCATTTTGGGCCTGTGGTTTTCTTTTTAGCAACTCTCAGTTCCCGAAATAGTTTCAGAGTGGATGTGAAATGGGTGTCTTTTGTTATTCACACAACCTGCGCCTTTCAGCCACACCTGAGCTTATGTTAATGAGTGACTCTGGGAAAGCCCCTAGGATGGGGTCTGGTTGCCCGGGGAACCAACCACGTGATTAGAGGGTTGGACGATTCAACCCCACCCCCACCTCCAGGGAGGGGAGAGGGACTGGAGATTGAGTTCAATCACTGGCAACCAGTGATCTAATCAAGCCTACCTGTGTAATGAAGCCTCATAAAAATCCAAGGATGGGTATCAGAAAGGTGGATCAGTGAACATGCAGAGATGCTGGGAGAGCGGTGCGTCCGGAGGGTATGGAAGCCAATAATAGCTTTAAAATGGACTGAGTTGAATTTTTTTTTTAATAGATTTAGTGGTGGCAGTGACAGCATCCAAAAGAGACTTCTGGTGGCTTTGGAGACTATGAGAAATGCAGGTGTGGTACCTCAAGCCCTTTGAATGCTCTGTGTTTCTCACAGTTTCCAAGGGCCATGGGTCAGGTTCCCTCAACTCTGAGCTCTGCTCCCTTGCCTCAAGCTCCTGATCTGACAGGGCTTGGCGGGTTAGCTGGAGCTGGTAGGTGGTTCCACCTGGAACCTGAGTCTCCAGCCCCTGGCTGGTCCACAGTCCCTATTTGTTAGGGTCTCCTGGTTCAGTCTATAGTTCCAGGTGGGGAAATGCTGGTGGGCGTACCAAAGGACTCTTTCTATTCCTGGTCAGTACACCCATACCATCTCTTTGGTTACTGCTGGTGTCCACAGTCCCCTTTCTTCAATTACTCTTGGTTTCTGTTAATGCGCCCCTGAGGTAAAGACTATTGCCAAATGGAAATCTTGAAAGCCAAAAAGCTGAAAAATTTGTGAGCATGGGTTGAGCACTTGAAAGCTGTTAGAACACTCACCACCTAACTCTGAGTCTCCCGTGTTGGCAGAAGTTGGTCACAGAATGAGAGATTGACACTAGGTCCCCTGCCAACCTCGAGAAAATTTCTGTGCAGTAAAGTATAGTGTAAGACACCACCCAGTCCTCACCCATGACACACCCCTCTTAGGTATTAGTTCAGCTCCGAGATATCCAAGACTTAGCTAAAGAAATAAGATCCTTTAAATCTCAGAGTTGAATGCACTATCTTCTGGTGCACCAGCTTATTTTGTGTCTAAGAACTATAGTCCCAGAAGCTACAGACATCTAAAAAATGGCAAAATATTACCAAAAAACAACCTAGAATCACAATAGTCATTATGAGGAGTGTTCCAATTAGGCAAGATGGTTCATTTAAGAAGTGCTTTTAAAAGCAAGTTTTCCCAGGGGCACCTGGGTGGTTCGGTCTGTTAAGCATCCGGTTCTTGGTTTTGGCTCAGGTCTTAATCTTCTGGTTGTGGGATCTAGCCCTGACTCGGGCTCTGTGCTTATAGCAGAGTCTGCTTGAGACTCTCTCTCCTCCCTCCGGCTTTCCCCGCCATGCTCTCTCTCGAATAAATAATTTTTTTAAGCAAGGTTTCCCAAATCAGGCAAACAGAAGGTGATACCTATATTATTTGGTATGCAGAAGCTTCCAAAGCCTTCAAGATGCCAAAATAGCTTCATTGGAAAATTCATTACAAAAGGCTTATGAAAAATTAAAGACATAAGGGGCACCTAAAACAAAAGGCAGTAAGACAGACATGACTTCTGTTCTCCTCTATCCTTCTTTACCTGAGCACTCATGTTTTACTAATTCTCTGTCTGAACTGACTTTCTACTCTGAAGAGACTATCAGCTCGCCCGGGGGGCTGTAGGGGACCCTCCTAGACATTTTAAACACTGTGTGGTCAAATGCCAGACTAGGAGCAATAGCTAAAGAACTCCCTAGACCCAGGGAAGATCTTCAGAAGTATTTTGAAGAATTTGGAGTTCTTTTTGGGGTCTCTGACCCTGGGCTGCCAGATCTTTCTCAGTTGGTGCACCTGTGGGAGAGAACGACCTGGGGAAGCCGCTAAAGTGGACATGGGAGCAGACTGGTGATGATCAAGATTTCTGATCTTCAACGGGATCCCCTATGGACCAGAAAAAGCTCACTAAACAGCAACCAAACTTTTAAAAGCCATTCCCAGAGTCTTCCCTGCCCACACTGATTAGTCCATTATTCAAACATGCAAACAAAAGAAAGAAGAATCTGTGACCTACTTTAAAGCCCCTCTGGATGCACACTTCATACCGTGTTCTGGGTTCCATACAATAAATGGTGTAACCCAACCTGCTCTAGCTGCCCTATTTGTAAATGGATAATCTCCTGAGATTAGAGGATTGATAAAAAGGCAGAAAATAAGATCAGAGGCTATTTGTTTGACTGAACATGTGACCATAGCTGAGCACTTTGGAGGGACCTTGGAACAAGACTGTAAACAGAAGTCTGCCAAGTTCTTAGCCTTACAGCTGCAACAGCCCCGAGGCCAGGAGCCTAAAATGACACATGGGCCTCCCACATTGCACCCTCCTAGGGGTCTGTCATCAAAACACTGGCCCAGGGGTTGATGTCTCATTTGTAAGCAATTGGAACACAGGAGAAAAGAATGTCCTCAAAGGTCCTATGCATGTCCTCCACATCAACTCAAATACCCCCGTATCTGCTCCCAAAACAGACTCTCCCATGGGCCCCTCCCAGAGCTGACAAGATGCTAAGCGGTTCTCCCATAAATGGCTACCATTAATTCCCTTAAACGGCCAAGGGGAAACTAAAATTAGGACCAATGGAAAACCTTGCCAAATTCTGTTAGATGCTGAGGCTACACTTTCTACTTTAAGGACAACAAATCCTTTGGAGTCAAAGAGAAATTTCCATAATGGGGATATCTAATAAAATTCAGAGAGTTTCTATCACAACCTTTTACTGAAAAACATCCCTTTTTGTTATATGATATAGTCCTAGTCAATCTGTTTGGCACAGACCTTCTTTCTAAATTAAAGTACCTAATCTGTTTTGCTTCCAATGGAGACTTCACCATAGAATTTTCTAACCAACCTGAACCTGATTTTTTATATTCCTTACAATCTGTCCTAGACATAGAACAGGAAGAAGTTCAACAAAAGCCCCCTACTCAAATCAAGGTGCCTAATACTGACATTGGGAGAATAAAAAGGCAGAGCCTATAAAAATTCAAGTGGACATAAGTAAGCCTCTCTCTGCATCACCTCAATATGCATTAAGTCCAAAGCTGTATCAGCCCTCATGCCTGCAGTGGAAGGTCTCATCAGACAAGGGGCTACCCGCTGCCAGTACCAGTCTCTGAAACAGGCCAGTCTTGCGGGTCTAGAAAGCTAAAGGGCAGGGTGGAGATTTGTCCAGGACTTGAGAGACACCAACAAGACAGTTATTCCCTGTTTCCAGGTTGTTCCAAACCTGGACACCCTCCTGTCATGAGTTCCTCCGTACTCACAGTCACTACTGGGGACCTATGTTCAGCTGTCTC
Source organism: Mirounga leonina (assembly GCF_011800145.1). Taxonomy (NCBI): domain Eukaryota; kingdom Metazoa; phylum Chordata; class Mammalia; order Carnivora; family Phocidae; genus Mirounga; species Mirounga leonina. Next base: position 4,813,640 of record NW_023270498.1, read on the forward strand.
CAGCATCCCTGTGGATCTCAATAGCCGATCTCTGTTTGTTTGACTTGGAACAACCAACAGTGTACCAGATCACCATGCCTCAGGAGTTCACTGATACTCCTTATTTTTCCCAAATGCTCCACCAAGAGCAAAGCACCTCCATTTCCCTGGGAAATCGACCCTCTGTAGTGTGTAGATGACCCCTTGCTGTACTCAGTTACTCTAGAGGCATCCATAAAATACTCTGTTTACTTGCTGCGATAGTTTGCTGAAGAAGAACATGAAGTCTCTAAGGAAAAATTACAGTTCTCTCCAGACATTGTTCAGTAGCTGGGTCATAGTCTAAGCACTGAAGGAATCCAGCTATCTCCAAAAAGAATTAGGCTAATCCAAGAATTCTTTGGGCCCACAATTAAGCAACAGCCTCATGGATTCCTAGGCCTGGCTGGATATGGTAGACTATGGGTTCCTAATTTTCCTCTATGAACTTACTAAAATTTCAGATCCCAAACCCTTTCCTTGGGAAGACAAACATGAATAAACAAGAATAAAACAAGCACTACAAGAGCCACCTGCTTCAGGGCCATCTAACTACTCAAAACCTTCCACTTTGTTTGTGCATGAAAGAGATACCAGAGGGCGCCTGGGTGGCTCAGTTGGTTAAGCGACTGCCTTCGGCTCAGGTCATGATCCTGGAGTCCCTGGATCGAGTCCCGCATCGGGCTCCCTGCTCGGCAGGGAGCCTGCTTCTCCCTCTGACCCTCCCCTCTCTCATGTGCTCTCTCTCTCTCATTCTCTCTGTCTCAAATAAATAAATAAAATCTTTAAAAAAAAAAAAATAGAAAGAAAGAAAGAGATACCAGAGCCCGGGGAGTGTTCGCTCAGTCAGGAACACATCAGTGGACATCAGCCTATTGCCTGTTCCTGCGGACAGCCTGGCTCTGTTGCTCACGCCTACCCCAACTGCCCTACAGCTACGACTACAGTTGCAGAGGTGGTGGAAGCCTCAGCAGATTCGACCCTAGGAAATGACATTTATTCACAAACTTTACACTTTGTCTGAAGCTTTAACTCTGAATTAATTCAACATTTCTCTGTAAGCAGACCAGCCTCCTATGAGACCCTTCTGCTTTTCCCACCGAATCTGCATCTTAAATATTGCAATGTTCTCAATCCTGCTATGTTACTACCCCCACCTGAGGAAGGTGAGCCCCAAGACTATGAGGTAATAATCCCCATTTCATGACACCGTGTCCTGATGTACGAGATGCCCCTTTGACTAATCCTGATCTAATCCTGTTTGTCGATGGGTCCTACTGTAAAAATGCAAAGGGGAATGTCCAAGCTGGTAATGCTGTTATTATACCCGATATGAATTACTTGAGAAGGGAAATCTCCACAGGCTAGATCAGCCCAACAAGAGGAGCTTCAGGCCCCTCCAGGACATGCCAGTTATCAGGACAAATTATTAACATTCATCTGACAGCCAGCATGCCTTTGGGATCATCCATGATTTGGGGGTTATGGAAACAAGGGGTTTTCTTGCATCCTCTCTGACCCCAATCAAAAATGTACTAAAGTAAACAATCTTCTTACTGCTATTCCCTTACCTTCTGAAGTCTCTGCCATCAAAATTGAGGCTCACACTAAAAAGACAACCTGAGCATCAGGGAACCACCCCAGCTGACCTTCACACAAAGGCAGCAGTGACAGAATCTATAACGTTATGGCAGATGTGGATGAAGTCCATTCACTTCTGGCCCCTCATGGCCAGACTTTTGCCATCCTGATGTCTTTGCAATACGGCAACAGTCTGCTGCCAAATCAGAGAAATTAAGGGGGGAAAACAATGGCGGTAAATTAAGTGAATAATCGAACTCTGGGAAACCCAAGATGGCTGCTTGGTTCTTCCCGTCTCTCTAGCAGACCCGACTTTTTGTTTTTTACCTTCCTTCACCCATCATGGTGCAACTAAGATGTCTCAAATGATGAATAGACATTGGTGGGGAGGCTTTTACAAGACTGCAAAAATAGTCTACTAGCAATGTCTGACTTGTTTGGTCCATAATTCTGGGAAAACTACTTTTGTCCCTAGAGCCCTCAGACCTCCTTTTTCTGGACATTTTGAGGACCTGCAGCTGGACTTCATTTAATTGCCGCTTATCATGGGTTATCAATATGTTCTTGCTACTGTAGGTGTGTCTTCTGGATGGTTTGAAGCCTTTCTGTGTTGCAAGGCTGATGCCCTTATGGTGGCAAAGAAATTGTTGGAGAACATGTTTCTTACTTGGGGTTAACCTTCCACAATCTCCAGTGATCGGGGCCCCCACTTCACTGGGCAAATCAAACAAACCTTAATGAAAGCCTTGCAAACAACCTGGTATTATCCCTGTCCCTGTCACCCTCAATCATCAGGTGAGGCTGAGAAAACTATTGGGATCCTCAAATTTAAAACCTTTTTCTTTTTTTTTTTTTTTTATTTTAGAGAGGGAGAGAGAGAAAGAGAAAGAAAGGAAGAGGGCAGAGGGAGAAGGAGAGAGAGAATTTTTTAAATTTTAATTTCTTATCTCTTTTTAAAATTGTTTTATTAACATGTAATGTATTATTTGTTTCATGGGTACAGGTCTGTGATTCATCAGTCTTACACAATTCACAGTGCTCCTCATAGCACATACCCTCCCCAGTGTCCATCACCCAGTCACCCCATCCCTCCCACCCCCCTCCACTCCAACAACCCTCAGTTTGTTTCCTGAGATTAAGAGTCTCTTATGGTTTGTCTCCCCCTCTGGTTTCATCTTGTTTCATTTTTCCCTCCCTTCCCCTATGATCCTCTGTCTTGTTTCTCAAATTCCTCATATCAGTGAGATCATATGATAATTGTCTTTCTCTGATTGACTTATTTTGCTTAGCATAGTACCTTCTAGTTCCATCCATGTCATTGCAAATGGCAAGATTTCTTTTTTTGATGGCTGCATAATATACCACTCTGTGTGTGTGTGTGTGTGTGTGTGTATACCACATCTTCTTTATCCATTTATCTGTTGATGGACATCTAGGCTCTTTCCATAGTTTGGCTATTGTGGACATTGCTGCTACAAACATTGGGGTATGTGTGCCCCTTCAGATCACTACATTTGTATCTTTGGGGTAAATACCTAGTAGTGCAATTGCTGGGTCATAGGATAGCTCTATTTTCAACTTTTTGAGGAACCTCCATACTGTTTTCCAGAGTGGCTGCACCAGCTTGCATTCCCACCAAAAGTATAGGAGGGTTCCCCTTTCTCCACATCCTCCCCAACATCTGTCATTTCCTGACTTGTTAATTTCAGCCATTCTGACTGGTGTGAGGTGGTATCTCATTGAGGTTTTGATTTGGATTTCCCTGATGTGGAGTGATGTTGAGCACTTTTTCATGTGTCTGTTGGCCATTTGGATGGCCTCTTTGGAAAAATGTCTGTTCATGTCTTCTGCCCATTTCTTGATTGGATTATTTGTTCTTTGGGTGTTGAGTTTGATAAGTTCTTTGTGGATTTTGGATACCAGCCCTTTATCTGATATGTCATTTGCAAATATCTTCTCCCATTCTGTCAGTTGTCTTTGGTTTTGTTGACTGTTTCCTTTGCTGTGCAAAAGCTTTTTATCTTGATGAAGTCCCAATAGTTCATTTTTGCCCCCTTGCTTCCCTTGCCTTTGGTGATGTGTCTAGGAAGAAGTTGCTTCGGCTGAGGTCGAAGAGGTTGCTGCCTGTGTTCTCCTCAAGGATTTTGACGGATTCCTGTCTCATATTTAGGTCTTTCATCCATTTTGAGTCTATTTTTTGTGTGTGGTGTAAGGAAAGGGTCCAGTTTCATTCTTCTGCATGTGGTTGTCCAATTTTCCCAACACCATTTGTTGAAGAGAAGGAGAGAGAGAATCTTAAGCAGGCTCCATGCCCAGCACTGAGCCCAAAGTAGGACTTGATCTCATGACCCTGAGATCATGACCTGAGCTGAAATCAAGAGTCAGGTGCTTAATTGACTGAGCCACTCAGGCGCTCCTTAAACTTATAATTTCTGAACTTTCTTAAACTACTGGACTCCCTTGGCCTAAGATATTGACCTTGGTCTTGTTGACTGTTCACAGTACCCTCTTTAGGAAACTCACTCCACACGAGATAATCACCAGCAGACCAATGTCTATTGGTATACAACCTTCTGCTGATCCCTTGTCTCATGCCAGTATGACCAGCTACTATAAGTCCTTCATGTCTTATGCTCATCTATCACCAACACGTTAAAGAAGCTTCCCCAGATCCCAATTCAAAGGATCCTACTGTTCACAGTCTGAAACCTGGTGGCTGGGTGTTTGGGAATGTCATCAGAGGAAGACAGTCTTTGAACCCCATTGACCTCCCAAGTGCTCCTGACACTGACATTGTTGCAAAATTGAAAAGTATTGAGCCTTGAGTGCACATGGCACAACTAAAGAAGGCTCTACCTGACACCTGGTCCTGTGCAGGCTCTGGAGATCTCTGAATCCAATGAATGTGGAAGAGAAGTAGCTGACATGGAGGGAGACTTCTGCCCAAGACACTGCTCAAGACTTCACACTTCAAGTAAATGTGAAATGCTCTCTTCTTTTTGCCTTTCCTTTGTTCTGACATTGGTCTGAAAAGATAACAACCATTATCTGTATCTTCCAGGACACTGCTAGGAGGGGCAACCTCTCAGACTGCCTAATTTGTCATCAAAATCCCCAATCCATGGTGCTATAGAACCTCTCATCATTCCTGTGACCAGTATTTTGTCTACATCCAATGTCATCATAAACTATAATCAACCCTCCTTAGAAGTCACTTACAGAGTCAAACTTTTATGGATGGAACATCCGTGCCTTGTTTTTATGTTTCTCTGGTTATAACTGTACTTGAACGCCTATACTTGTGCCCTAATGTTCCCATGATCATCTAGATCAGATAAGCTTCCAGCCATGGGAAGATCTTACCAGCAGCACCCATCTTTGCAAGGAATTTAGAACCACTTTTTATTCCAAACTAAGGGATTTACCTCCCAATGCACTGAAAACCTAACTGACCCCTGACTTGAATGGGGAAATGCAATTGTCCCTGTGAATGAATCCATGAACAGTGCCACCTTAGCAGGAGTGGCATGTACCCCGACAGGATTTATCTTTGTGGTGGCTATCATTCTCTTTGGGCCTGTGAATGCCTACATGACTGACATTGGGTGGACATATAACCAGGCAATGCCTCTGAGGTTATTAACTGTGCCCCTAACTGCCTACAACCTGAGACATCTCACTGGCCACCTCCCCGATGAATTTACATCATCAAATTGGAAAGGACCTACTAGGAGCCATTCAGGATTCAGGATTCACTTCCTTTGGCAGATCCCTATTTCCCTATCTTGAGAGTACATATGAGGCTATGATCTGGAAATTATCCTTAACTCTTGAAAGTGTTGAGAAATCCATTGCCAAAGCAATAGCACCCCAACAGAAATCCCTAGACTCTCTGGCCCAGGTTGGCTGTCATAGCAGGATAGCCCTTGATTATTTTTTAGCTGAGCAAGGAGGCATCTGTGCTGTGGCCAACACCACTTGTTGCACCTGGATCAACACTTCTGGGGAAGTTGAGACTCAGCTGCATAAGATCATGGAGCAAGCCACTCAGCTTGGGAGAGTGAGTCCTTCAGTGGGATCTTTTTTTTTTTTTTTTTGACTTATTAGATTCTGATTGGTTTCGGTCTTGGGGACAAAGGCTGCAAAGTGCACTCCAGACATTGGGAATTATCCTGCTTATATAATCACGGGTTATCGCCCTGGTGCACTGTATTCTCTGCAGAGCTTCAAATGTGGGTTCGTAGCTGCTAACCACCAAACAGATGATCTCCCTAAGACTGGAACATCAGAAAAGGAATGAAAAGAATGACTAACTTAAACAAATGTGAACCCAAGGTCGTGACCTGTGAATATCACAGAGATTCAGCAAAAAACATCATGAGCCATGAATACCACACAGGATTAGCAGAAACTCAAGAAGCTCAGAGCAGTATCTGGGGTGGTGCTAAGGCCTTAAATTTTGATCACAGCTCTCAATTAACCTGAGAGTCTGATCAAAAAGGGGGAAATTGTTGAAAAGACAACAAGCCTGAAATGGAGTCACCAGTTCAACCTCTCCAGGGGTGGAATCCTAAACCAGTCAGTCTGAAATTACCCAGTTAGCACTAGAGAGGCAATCTGCCTGCTAGACCCTGCCATCCCCCAGAGGAACGTGACTTTGCTGCAAAAAATCCACTATTGCTAATAACCTTGTCCTGCTCCCTACCTTTTGTGAAGGCTAAAAAGGCCTTCATTTTACATAGCTCTCTGGAGCCCCTTTCTTTTTTTTTTTTTTAATTTTTTTTTTAAAGATTTTATTTATTTGACAGAGCACAAGCAGAGGGAGAGAGAGGGAGAAGCAGGTTCCCTGCTGAGCAAGGAGCCCGATGTGGGACTCGATCCCAGGACCCTGGGATCATGACCTGGGCCGTAGGCAGCCGCTTAACCGACTGAGCCACCCAGGCGTCCCTGGAGCCCCTTTCTATCTGCTACATGGAATGCTGCCTGGTTCACGAATAGTTTAAAGCCAATAAGATCTTTAAAACATACTCAGTTGATTTTTTTTTTTTAACCAGTATCAAAGTCATTTGCTAAGTAAAAGTTTCCAGAAGAATGTTCCATTTAGGTTGATGATCCACTTCAAGTTAATGTTTCACTATAGAGGAGCTTGAAATTTCTAGACTAATTCCACACAAGCAAAGCAAAACCCTTCTGTATGTGCTACCCAGTGCTTTGTGAGACACAAGATTTTGCAGCATGTCCAATGGGACAGGTACCCTTCTCAGCCTTGTGCGAGTCCCTCTAGTCCTTTAGGATGGTTCTTGCTCCTGCTTCTGGAGGCTTCCTCACATGCACTCACCCATTAGCACTCAGCTGAATATCCGGGGGGGGGGGGACCCTCTGCAGGCTCTGGAGTTCCCTCTGTGTAGCAGTGCTTCCTAAGACTCCTTTCTGTGAATTCAAGTTGCTAGGCTGTCCCTTGGATGCTCAGCTCCATCTACTCAAGGAGCTCACCCATCTCTGCCTGGCTTCCTGCTCCCTGCCCCTCTCCCTGGAAATGCTCCCAAAGCAAGAACCTGGGAACTGTAGGGCTCATCTATTTGTTTTCTTTCTTTTAGGGATCACTTAATTGCCGGACATTCACTCTGTCCGTTTTTGGTTGTTTCAGGCAGGAGGGCAAATCTACTTCGATAACTTCAGTTGCTTAAGCATCTGCCTTTGGCTCAGGTTATGATCCCGGGGTCCTGGGATCGAGTCCCGAATCTCTCTGTCTCTCTGTCCGACAAATAAATAAAGTGTTTTAAAAAATATTACATAAACAATATTACAAGCCAGACACATTGGTTAAATTAATAAATGTAAATTGGCTTAACTCACACAATCAAGTAAAAGATTACTGGATGAACTAACAGAGCAAAATCCATCTCTTTGCTCGTTCTAAGACATGGCTAAAATAGATTCAGAAAGTTCAGAATAAAAGTTATAGGCAAAGGGCACCTGGGTGGCTCAGTTGGTTAAGCGACTGCCTTCGGCTCAGGTCATGGTCCTGGAGTCCCGGGATCGAGTCCCGCATCGGGCTCCCTGCTCGGCAGGGAGTCTGTTTTTCCCTCTGACCCTCCTCCCTCTCATGCTCTCTGTCTCATTCTCTCTGTCTCAAATAAATAAATAAAATCTTAAAAAAAAAAAAAGTTATAGGCAAAGATATGCCAGGCACATACACATAACAATGAAACAAGAGTTATGGTCTGGTGGTGAGAACTGATCCATCAGGGCCCCACTCACATCTCTCGTTCTGTGTTCCTAAAAACCTTCCTGCACTAGCAAATATCCCCCCCCCCCGCCCCCCGCCCAGTCCTTGCTTCTTTGCGTGATGTCTTTGTCTGGCATCTGGTGCCTGTGAGCCATGTGGCAGGCCAGAGTGCTGGACGATTCACATCCTCTGGGAGCATCCTCAATCAGTCAATGACAGGAGTTGGTACGTGTACACCCGGGCACCCTCTCCCCTTGGATGGACTAACTCTGAGGCACTGACACTGGGGTTGCCAAGTGGGATAAAGCTCCAGTTGTGCATTGTCGTCCGTGGTTTCATAATGTGCCATTTATTGGCTGCCCACCATTCCCTGACACCCCTTCCCACCCTCTGCCAGTGTTTCTTCACTTCCCCAATAAGCCACTTGCATTTGAATCTTTGCCTCTGTGGGTCTATGTCAAGGTGACCCACATGAAGAGGGTATCAGAAAAGGCAGAATGCATGTCCCAAAACAAACCCGAACACAGCAAATACAAACACTAATAATGCTAACAGTGAAATTTTGTGAAGAAGATAGAAGAGTTATGAATGCCTATGCTTTCAATATCGGAGTGGTATCTTTTATGAAGCAGAAACTAGAGAAGATGTGAGGGGAACTCACCCAAATACATTCAGGATGGGAAATGTCTTCTCAGTGTAAGATAGGTTGTCTCTTCATGGGGAAACTGAGGAGTCATTTCCACCAAAAATGGGGGCGGGGGAGGGCACGGATACCTCCTGTCTCCGCTACTACTTATCACCGTATTGGAGGCATCAAGCAATGCAATTCCAGGCAAGGGGGCCGGATTTCTATTTTCAAGTGACATCATTGGATAGCTGCCAAACCAAAAGAATTGATGGAAAATACTACTAAAAATAATGAAATGATTTATAAGGTAGCACCAATAATTTTCATATATATAAACAAATCTCTTAGCGGATATGATGATATAACAAATATATATAATTATGACAGCAAACGTTTAATAAAATAGCTAGGAAAAATCTAGCAAAAATGTGTAAAGCCCATATGAAGAAAACTATAGAATGAAAAATAGACTTGACAAATGGATATACATGTGTATATGTGTCTATTTTCTCAAATTTATAATTTATTGATATCTCAATAAAATACCTTTTTTTTTCCTGAAGCTAAGCAAGTTGGTTTTAAAATTGATGTAGGGAGCACCTGGGTGTTTCAGTTGGTTAAGCATCCAACTCTTGATTTCAGCTTAGGTCATGATCTCAGGGTCTTGAGCTCAAGCCTGCCATCAGGCTCCACACTCAGGTTGGGGTCTCTTGAGATTCTCTCTCTCCCTCTACCCCTTCCCTTGCTTGCACTTTCCTTCTCTCTCTAAAATAAATAAATAAATCTTAAAAAAAATAAAATTGATTTGGAAGAATAAATGATCTAGACTTTCCAGGAAATCCTGAAAATGAGCAATTTTGGAGGGAGGGATAGCCCTTGCATACATTCAAACATAATACTGATTAGTAAGACTGGGGCTATAACAATGTGTCTTTGTGCATGGATAGACAGACAGTAAAACAGAAGAGGAAACCCAGAAATATGCCCAATTGCATATGGATATTTAGAGTATTGGCAGTGGAGGAGGAGAAAAATAGGCAGAATGAAGTTAGTCTTGGTTTTTATGAGACAAAATGGAGCATTTTCACCATGGATGGGCTATGGGAAAGAAGGAAAGAATTCCTTCTGGGTTTTTGTCACATGTGATGCGTGGCCTGGCAGAAGGTGATGTGGGTAGTTGACCTACCTAGTGCCTATTCTTAGTTATCTCTGGAATACTGGGAATGCAGGAAAAACTCCTATCATAGTTACAATACAAAAAACCCCTGCAATAATAGAAAACAGAACGTAACCTATGATTGCGTTAATTCTGTCCATCTCATACGTATGAATGATGGGAAGCTTTGTGGGTCCTCAGTTTTTTGGTTTTTTTTTAAGATTTTATTTATATATTTGAGAGAGAGACTGAGATAGAGAGAGCATGAGAGGGGGGATGGTCAGAGGGAAAAGCAGACTCCCTGCTGAGCAGGGAGCCCGATGCGGGACTCCATCTCGGGACTCCAGGATCATGACCTGAGCTGAAGGCAGTCGCTTAACCAACTGAGCCACCCAGGCGCCCGTGGGTCCTCAGTTTGATACACTTAGTCACTGGGTCTATGGTTATTAACCCCTGATTCCTTTGTTGGTCATGTGTGGGTTGTCTCCGTGAGCATGTGCCTGTTTTCAGCTCCTGACACTTTCCAGGACCTGTATGAACTCGGTCTTGCAGGTAGCCAGGAAAACCCTCTCCGAGTTCCGGCAAACTGCCAGTTCCTGCCCCCCTCCTCCCTGGTGCGCTTACCTGGGCTCCCCTCCTGCTGGTTTTACTTCCTCGGTGCCTCCTCCTCTCCCATCCACCCGCCATTCTGCAGTCAGAGAGGTTTGTAAGTTAATCGTGTCACTCCCTGCTTAGACATCCTGCAAGACGCGGTCTCTGCTTGTGGCTAAGGAAACTCCAAGGCATTCACGTGTCTTCCTGTGAAGCCCAATGATCTGAAATTTCTCCCTTCCTCTGTTTTGCTCAGGCTTTACTGCATGCTCTGTCTCGAACAACTAGCTAACTCCTCATTCTTTGGTCATCAACTCAGATGTCACCTCCTCCAGGAGGTTTTTTGGCACCTCTAGGTGGAGTTTGGGACCTACATTCTCCAGGGCTATAGCAAGCTCTTACTGGGTTCTTCCCCTCCCCTGCAAAGCCGAGCGCCTTGTGAGGAGGGGCTGGGCTCTGACATTTTGGTTCTTTATCATGCAGCCTGGTGCCTCTCACATAAGGGCCTTCAGTGGTTGTTGGATTTAAGAAGGAAAGGTACAGCCCTGTTCATGCCCGTTCGTGTCTGATTTTGCTCAAGACTCAAAATCCTGTAAGAGTTCCCAGAGTTATTTGTCTCATGGCCATGCAATTCCTAATTGGAAATTGTTGGTGCCTAATTTACACCTGCTGGCATCTCCCAGCTGGTCCTGTTTGGGCCCCTGGAAATTCCACATTACTAGGGAATCACGACCCTTTGTAATAAATCTGTAATTCATCAATATTGTCTAATATCTTAAACATTTTTTCCCCTTGGAGTTGGCTCATTTCAGGCCCTTAAGGGACAGGAATAAAGTAGCTTGCTGAAACATAATGATTAAAATATGAGAGACTCTTAGCTTTTTATCTCCACAGTCAGACAAGCTTATTAATTGCAAGGTAAACTGGGAGCAGCTTTGGACTTCTTGGCCACATGCATTATTTAGGAAGGGAAATGAATGGATGATTACTTTAACTTTTGGTAAATCAGAGAGGCAGAGGCACATTTCCTCTGTCATAATAACGTAGGAGGAAACAGGAATTGGTACAGATAAAGATTCAACACTGTTTCACTTGGAAGAATTGCAAATCCAAACTGAATTCAGTTATTCACTGTTGTTCATCAAAAGCCATCTTCTGCACCTAAAACACCCCTGTTATGATGAGGTATTGACATTTTGTTTTCTTTGCCTTTTCCTCATTAGGCACCGGGATGGATATTCCATTTGCTCTTCCAGAACGTCTCTCAATCTTTCCCCACCTTGGTTGGATTTAAAGAGAAGGAGGGGCACAGCCCCATTCATGCCCATACCCTGGGGGGCTGACCATTACAGATTGCTTTTGGCCTCCTCACTCCATGAGTTCTGGTCGGGTTTGGAGGAAGGAAAGCACTGGAAGAAGCAGGAGGGCAGAAAGCAGAGTCTGGAGGATTTAGGGCCTCTGCCAACAGGCCATGGCTTGGCAGTAGCTGCTTTCCCTCTCCAATGCCATATCTCTCATTCCCCTGCCACATCTAGAACCTTCGCCAGCTTGTGGTAACTGCTTCTTCGCCTGCCCTCCCAGACTGAGGAGTGATAAAGACCCTCCCCAAACCGGCCCTGCATGAACCCCCAGAGCACCCACCCGAGTGGGCCCTTTGTCTCCAGGGACTCTGGCTGACATAAGTGTCACGGAATTTCTGCCCGAAAGCCACAATTCCAGAAAAGCTCCACGTGCTTCGCTTTACCAATAAGAAGGCAGAGGTTCGCAGAGAAGGGGTGACATGCCAGGCAGCCATCCATGGCAAGCTGCCGTGGAGCCCACGTTATTAACAACGATCGCCATCACTACCCTGTTATCTAGCTTTACTGAGGGCTTCCTGCGTGCCGGGATCTGTATCAAGCATGCACGTTTGTTGTCTTTACTTCTTACCCCCTCGTGACGTCCTTACTGCGCGGTGGCCGATGTGGTAGATGAGAAAACTCAGATGCTAAATGGTCCGTCCCTGTCATGTGGCTCTGGGGGCTGGGGGGGAGACTGCGTGGCCAGAATTCACACCTGGGTCTTTCCCACTCCAGAGTCACCTGCAAACCGCCCTGTGATGTGCCCCGTGCCAGGATTCGTGTGGGCCCGAATCTGCAAGCTTAGTGGCATCTCAGAGGCCAGGCCATGTGTCCGATGTTCGACCTGGACAGCTTCTGGGAGGGCGGCAAGGGGGCATCCACAGGCGGCTGGGGAGTCCCCACCAGTCACACCATTCAGCAGTTCCCCCAAGTTGAAGCAGCCATTCTGATGGGACAGGTCATGACAGGACAGTCACCGTCCTCACGCAGGGGCCACGGAGGGTGGGCTGTGGGCAGACAGATGCAGCCGCCATCAGGAAGCTTCTGGGGGCCAAGCTCAAGTGGAGTCAGCGATGGGGAACACAAGAGCAGGGGAGCCAGGGAGGGGGGAAACCAGAGTTCTTGGACACCATTCAACCAAGAGTCGTGATCCTCCCCAGGCGGGCTTGGGGTCACACACAGGGACGGTCCATGCCTACGTTTTTTTTTTTTTTTTTAGATTTTATTTATTTATTTGAGAGAGAGAGAATGAGAGATAGCACGAGAGGGAAGAGGGTCAGAGGGAGAAGCAGACTCCCTGCCGAGCAGGTATCCTGATGCGGGACTCGATCCAGGGACTCCAGGATCATGACCTGAGCCGAAGGCAGTCGCTTAACCAACTGAGCCACCCAGGCGCCCCCCATGCCTACGTTTTAAATGATCAAATCAGTGAAGAAAATCTGGAAGAAATGGGGAAGAAAACTAAACCCTCCCTGCTCAGGAATGTGCACCACATTCGCCCCAGAGCCCATGATCTAGGGAAACTAAGTCAGGGGAGATGTTCCTGATGCGGTGGGTGTGGCACAGGACTGGCTGCAGCCCACTGCCGTGTCCCCTTGGGGCCCCACACCTGGGCCTGCTGCCTGCTGGCCTCTGGGCACCCCGAGAGCAGCAGGGGCACTGGCCCTCTCCAGCCATGTCATTTCAGAAAGTCCCATTTTCCTGAGCTTCACCTTCTTCTATGAGAGGAGCATAATAAAGTCTGCCCGAGCAGGTCTGAGCATCTCAGTTACGCCGTCTTATAGCTGGATCTCTCTGGGGAGCAAGCCAGCTGTAGTGGGTGGATTTTTCTCCCGCCCCTCTGTTCTCATCTTCATCCACAGTTTTTCTCTCGGAGATCTCCGGGGGCAGATGACTCAGAGCCACATCTTCAGGGCCCACAGGGCTAGAGTCCCCACGTGGGAACCCCCACATCCCGTAGCCCTTGGTGGTCACCTTCCTGAGTCGGGTTCCCAGCCTGCCTGCCCATGAGGCTTTCTGTGTGTGTCTTCATGAGCTAGTAGTTGGTGCCCGGGAATGCTCAATCAGGTCATGCAATTGCTCACCAGGGAATTGCATTGTTCTTTCTGGTTCTTGAAGTCCTATTGCTTAGCACTGAGGCCCTTACTGCTCACAAGGCTGCCCAAAGAATTGGGATCAATGGGATCACCCACAGGTCTGAGCTGTCCGGCACATGCTGATGTGACACCAGGTCACAGGGTGGGGGCTGCGGTCGTGGTCCTGGAGCAAGATCCTTGGTTCTAGAATTGTAGCAGAGCCCCCGCTTCCCAGACCTGGACCCACCTTGACACATAGGTTGACCTCGGACCCATAAAGATCATGAGTAGACAGGTGGATCCAGAGTTGGATCCAGGGATTGAGAAGGAGTGGACATTTCCTCTCCATGACATCATAGAATACACTCCATGCCTCAGTTCCTTAACCAGGGACACTTCCTTCTTGACTGTATCGTCTGCTGGGGACCAACAAAGAGAGGACCAGATCTGAGGGCTCACCACAGTGAGGGTGAACCCAGCTGTGCCCACACTAGCCACATGAGTCTGGGCAAGTTGCTGGATGTCCCTGAGGCTGCCGCTCTGCTGTCAAATGGGGAAAGCAGATTTTACGGGACAGTCTGGTGCTGGAGAGGGAGTCAGGGATGTCTGTGAACTCTGCTTCGTTGAATCCTGCTAGCTTTTGGGAAGCCCCAGGTGCCTTGGTCTGTTGAGCTTGGCTGTTCCTGCTTTGCAGAAGGGAAGAGAAGAATCACAGGGCAAGAGCATCAGAGGAGGAAGGAGGTAGTCCCCGGCAGCTGGCCTGTGGGGACGAGGATGCCACGTGGACCCCAAGGAACCTTATCCCACTGTTAAAACAAGTGCTTAAAACAAGGTTGGGCTCCTGGTCATGGCCTCTGCTAAGGGTGGAGTTGATGTGGGACCACCCCAGGAGAGTTGGGTATCATGCCCTACTGTCTGCCCTTCCCAGAGTCCCTGGTCCATGAAGCCTCCTGTTTATCTAACTCTGCTCAGGATGAGAAAGAGGTTAAAAGGTGCTAAGGACTGAAGCTTTGTGTTCCCTCAAATTCAAATGTTGAAGCCCTAATCCCCAATGTCATGGTATTGGGAGGGGGGGCCTTTGGCGGGTAGTTCGGGTGTTGGGCAGTTGGGTAGTCAGGTCATGGGTGCGGAGCCCCCATAATAGGATTAGTGACCTTGTAAGAGAGGTGATCTCTCTCTCTGACGTGTGAGGACACATCGAGAAGCTGCCCCTCATCATGTGATCTGTCAGCACCTTGATCTTGGACTTGCAGCCTCTAGAACTTTGAGAAGTCAGTGTTGTTTAATGCCCAGTCTATGGTATTCTGTTATAGCAGCCTGAGCCAAGACAAAAGGTAAGAAACCTGCACCCAGTGTGGAGTCCAACACAGGCTCAATCTCACAACCCTCAGATCATGACCGGAGCCAAAATCAAGAGTCCGACACTCAACTGACTGAGCCACCCCGTTGCCCCAAGGAGCTAAACTTTTTTTTTTTTTTAAAGATTTTATTTATTTATTTGAGAGAGAGAATGAGAGAGAGAGAGCACATGAGAGGGGGGAGGGTCAGAGGTAGAAGCAGACTCCCTGCCGAGCAGGGAGCCTGATGCGGAACTCGATCCCGGGACTCCAGGATCATGACCTGAGCCGAAGGTGGTCGCTTAACCAACTGAGCCACCCAGGCACCCCAAGGAGCTAAACTTTTAAGAAGCTGGAATGCTTGGAAGCCGGTAAGAGATACCATGAAGTAGGTACCACAGGCTTAAACACCGGAGGGTTGCAGGAAGTGGGGAAAAACCGAATCTGGAGGTGGGGCAGCTCTGATGTGTCTTTGTGGCTGGAGGCCCACGGAGAGCCATGCTGGAAGACGTGGGTGGGTGGACACCTACCTGTGGGGAGCCTGGAAGGATCTATATGGGCTCCCTTTGGGGTACAGTGTGTGATACAGAGGCAGAGAGGAAAAGTGAAAAACCCTGATGGAATAGAGCAAAGTTGGGGCTCTAATCCAGCTTCTGGTGACACTCGTTTTGTCCTTGAGCATTTACTCAACACCTCGTCGGGACCAGACAAGAGGAGACCATGGAATCTATCATCTAAATGAAGACATTAGGATGCGAGGGGGACGCTACCAGTGTTGATGCTGGGCTAACAGCTTTAAATCGGGTGTTCTCCTGGGGCATGCAGGCAACGTGCTCTGGAGCTGGGAAGCCTTTTCAGACCTGCTGCCCGCTCTACTTGCTGTGGTCACAAAGGCAGGGGTGAGGCAGAGGTGAGGAGCACCGTGGGGGAAGGGCAGAGGTAACTGGCAGAAAAGCTTGCAGGGTATCAGGGAGGAGGGCTTGACCATAGCAGACACGTCAGGAGCAGGGTCTTGAGGGCAGGGTTGGGTTGCCTGCTGACAGGTGGCAGGTGGGGGGTACATTTCTTGCAGGGGGATCACAGGAGGAATGAGCATGTGCCATGCGCTCTCATCCTGCAACCTGGTGCTGGTTCCATAGTGATGTGGGAAACAGGTGTAGGGAGGGGACGTAGGCCACAGGGAGCCTTCTAGGCTGAGGAGTTTAGATTTAGTGCTGGAGGAATAGGGGAGCCTAGAATGAGAGGCATGTAATCGAGTTGCTCCATTAGCTGCTCCATCTTCTTGGACCTGTTTCCTCATCTGGAAAATGGCATCTCGCCAGCACTCAGGTTTAGTGAGAACAACCAAGAACAGTTGTGAAAACACTGTGGAAAGACTATAGCGTGATCCAGAAGGCTATCTTGGTCCCTGTTCCACAGCTCAAAACCCAAGGCTTGAGTGCAGCTGGAAATGCAGGACATAACACAATTTCAACAAAGAGTCAATTTAGTATAAAATTGATCCCTTCCCTCAGGAGAAAAAGGAACCAGCGATGGGGTGCCCTCGACTGGACAACCTTTCTCATCCTCAAGGCCCACTTCTGGGCCCAATGCCTCTGCTCCTCTCTTGCTCTGGCTGGGGAGCAAGGTGGCTCTGGGAAATGCAGCACTGAGTTGTGTGCAAAGACCAGGGGGTCAGAGGCTGGAAAACCCCATATTTTTGCATGACCACCCATGTTTCACACTGTCCCCCTGGTTCCTCCAACACGCTGGGCAAATTCTGCCACAGGGCCTTTGCACTTGCTCTTTCCCTAGCCAGTTATGCATCCACCCATGGTCTGCTCTCTCATTTCCTTCAGGGTTTTACTCAAACATCACTGTATCACTGAGGACTCTCTTCATCACCCTATTTCACTCTACATCCCTTTTCTTGATTTTCTCCTACACACTATCAGCTTCTAAATATACTCAATATTTTGCTTACCTATGTTGCTCATGGTCTGTCTCCTCCCCTGTAAAGTAAACTCCACGAGGACAGGCATTCTTGTCTGTTTTGCTTTCTGCTGCCCAGAGGAGTGTAGCAGGCAGTCATGAATATTTACTCATCGAATGACCAAATCTCTCCTTTCTACTCTGGAATAAGGGCATCCAAACAGACTGTGGCATAAAGTCATGAAATTCACACAATGGCTACAGTTTCATTTTCTTTTATTTGTGGCACTAAAAGACACATAGAGACATGTGGTTTAAGAGAGATAGGCTGATGCTCTTGCCAGTCTGGGAAGGTGAGCATCTAGCATCAGACAATGCAGAGTAAAGTTTCCATTCTATGTGACGCCTTGATCTGAAACACTTGTGAAATGTTAAAATGATCTCACTATATTTGTTGTTCCATTAAGATAGAGATTTTATTTCATGAACTCCTCTTGATTTCTATTCATCTCTTAAAGATCTCTTTTCAATGTAACAAAAGGCTTTACAGAGAGAAGTGAAAAACTAGCACTGTGTCTAAACATTATAAATACCAGTGGCAGAATACCGGGTGCTAAGAAAAGCCTTCCATATGATACAGGGGTGCCACTGATCCATAGGGTAAACACGCCCAGACTGAACCCAAACCATGAAATACCAGCACAGTTTTGATCTGATCATGGCGACACACAAGACATCCACCCAGTGTCCCTGCTCTTGGCCCCGTGCAGGATTTCGGAAGGTTCTCAGGGCAGTCACCGGGCTCCATACACAGCCCTCCCGGGACGGAGTGGGAAGGGCTCATTTTACTTCCCAGCCCACTGGGGATGCCTGCAAAGTGGGGCACTCACCGTCCACACCAATGACTTTCTGATCTCTGTCACTGTCACCCTCGGAGAATCAGAAACGCCTGTCCAGACATCAGGTGTGATCATATTGTGGGTGATAACCATTGATTTTCTAAAAGCTTAGTTGGTCAGATCATGGTCTGTGACGCTCTGTGAGGTTGTAACCCCACATTTTTGTAGGATAAAAATCCAATGGTTTCATTATGCAACAGTCATCTTCTGCTCCTTTCTTACTACCAAAACATCACAGAGTGTATTACATTCAGATTGTTTCAATTGGTTTATACATATTTCCTTAGAATTCAAAAGATTTCGAATAGCTAAATGGTCTTAACCATCTCTATGTGGTAAAATCTCAAAGGTCCAGAATCAGTCTAAGGTCACCATAATTCAGTGTAGTGTTGGACTCCAGCACTCATATCCCCATTAACCTGCCAACAAGAATAGTTTATTGGCAACTTTAAATATTCAGAGGCAAACATGTTTCCTTGGCACACAACAAGCTGCACGGCTGAGCAGCATCTCGCCCTCCCTTGGAAACATTTTGCAGGACTGAAAATCAATTGTGTGAGTTTGGCCTGTAGACAAGAAAGTGCACCAAATCCCGATGCCCCCTGCCACGCGGCGTCCTCCAGTGGTGACTGTGGATGGCTCACAGGTGGGTTTCTGCCACAATCTGATCTTCTCAATGATTTACACGAGCAAGGGCACCTGCAGTAGAGAGAGAACCACAGTTACTTGGGGGATCTGGATGAGCCAATGGGGTTGGCCCAGGGCGCACAGATCCGGGTGCTAAGGAGCTCAGTGCAAGAACATCCTTGCCATTACTCTTCCCGCACGGGTTTCTACATCGATACCTATTCTACTCACTGCCCCAAGGAGAACATTTCTGGAACACAAACATGCTTAAACACTTCCAGTGACTTGCTCCTGCCAGTTCTTTTTCAGGAAAGAAAGTATGAACCCACTGGAGGGCTATGGTACCTCTGCCAGAGCCGTCAGCTGCCCCTAGGCCCCAGGGCTCCCTGAGCCCTTCCTAGCTTCTGGGATCTGCTGGGGTCTTTCCCTCCTCTGGACACGTTTTGCATGTGGGGTTTCTCTGTTGGGGATGCGCCTTTCCAGCTGGAAAGCTTTGAGTCCTTCGGGAACAGGTGTTCATACTATCTCCAAAGAGAGGCTCTCCTGACCCCAGTCCTTGTCAGGGCTGATGCAATCACCCCTCGTTTTGTCAGCTACCCCAGTCTGCTCCTGTGTCCCAGACTCCCTGCTCCCTCACTTTTGCAGAGAGGCTCCCTGAGGATGAACCGTGGGACTCTCACTCCCTCCTCTGGGCACAGAACTTACTGAGTACTCAGTATTTATGGCATGAATGAGTGAATGCACAAGCTCAAACTTTCACTCTTAGCTTCGCCCTGCATCCTCCTGTCCAACTGTAGAAAGCCTGATTTGTACAGTTTCGAAGGAGATATTTCAATGGCTTTAAAGGCTAAGATTAGGGGCACCTGGGTGGCTCAGTCGGTTGAGCGTCTGACGCTTGATTTTGGCTCACGTTATGATCTCAGGGTTGTGAGATTGAGCCCCGTGTCAGGTTCTGCGCTCAGCGTGGAGTCTGCTTAAGATTCTCCCTTTCCCTCTACCCCTCCCCCGACTCGAGGGCATGCTCTCTCTCAAATAAATAAATCTTTAAAAAAAAATAAAGGCTAAGGTTAAACACTTTCCAGTTTGAGGGAACTACAAATAAAACTGCTATGAATATTGCATGTGAATACAAGTCTTTGTATTTACGTATGTTTCATTTCTCTTGGGTAAATACCTAGGAGCAGGATGGCTGGACCACATGGTAGGTGCAGCTGTAACTCTTGAAGAAAGTGCCAAACTACATTTCAAAGTAGTTGCACCATTTTACATTCCTACTAATAGGTCTTGAGAGTTCCAGTTGCTCTACATCTTGTCGATATCCTGTACTGTCATTTTCTACTAAAATTGTAGCCATATTAGTAGGTATGTAGTGGGAATCTTGTGGTTTTAACTTGTGTTTCAATAATGATCAATATGTGGAGCTTCTTTTCATATGCTTATTTGCATCTGTATATCTTCTTTAAGTGTTTATTCAAATATCTTGCCCATTTATTGACTTGTTTGCTTTCTTACATTTTCTTTATGAATTCTAAATATATGTCCTTTATCAAATAAATGCCTTGCCAATATGTAGTCATAGTATGAGGCTTGTATTTTCATTCTCTTAATGGTATGCTCTTGTGAAGGGCAGAAGGTTTTAACTTTGATGAAATCCAATTTATGTTTGCCCTTTTTATGGATTGTGCTTTTGGTTTCAAATCCAAGACATTTTTGCCTAAGCCAAGGTCACAAAGATTTTCTCCTATGTTTTCATCTAGAAATGTTATAGTTTTCAGTTTCAGATTTAGATATATAATTAATTTTGAGTTACATTACCTTATGCGATGTATGGATCAAAGTTAATTATCATGCATAGGAATATCCAATGGTTGCAATGCCATTTTTTTTTTCAAGATTTTATTTATTTATTTGCGAGAGAGAGAATGAGAGACAGAGAGCATGAGAGGGAGGAGGGTCAGAGGGAGAAGCACACTCCCCGCCGAGCAGGGAGCCCGATGCGGGACTCGATCCCGGGACTCCAGGATCATGACCTGAGCCGAAGGCAGTCGCTTAACCAACTGAGCCACCCAGGCGCCCTGCAATGCCATTTTTGAAAAACAAAAACAAAAACAAAAACAAAAACAAACTGTCCTTTCTCCACTGAATTGCCTCTATACCTTTGTCAAAAATCAGTGCTCTAAATACATGGGTCTATTTGTGGGTTCTCTATTCTCTTCCATTGACCTATTTGATGTCAGTTACCAGACTGTCTCAATTACTCTGGCATTATTATAAGTATTGAATTGAAGAAGTAGTAGTCCACCGACTTGAATCTTTTTCTAGGTCTTTGCATTATTATCGCAATTTTAGACACAGCCTGTCAATTTCTACAAAAAGCCTACTGGGATATTGACTGGGGTTACACTGAATTTACAGTTCAATCTGGGGAGCATAGCCATACTGAGTTTTCAAAATAGGAGCTATCCACCTATTTATTTAGGTTTCTTGAAATTCTCTCAGCAATGCTTTGTGGTGTGTACATCTTTGGTCAAATTCATCCCTAAGTATTAATATTTGTGATGTTCTTGAAAATTATTATTTTAAAAAATCCAATTTCTGATTGTTCACTACTAATACTTAGAAATACAGCTGTATTTGTAATGCTGCTGTATCCTATAACATTGTCAGACTTACTTAAAAAACTTAGAATCTATCTATAGTTCCCATTGGGTTTTCTAACCTAGACTATCACATGGTTTGTAAAAAGAGCTTTATTCTTTTCTTCGCAATAGAGATGCATTCCTTCCCCTCTTCCTTCCTTCCTACCTTCCTTCCTTCCCTCCCTCCCTTGCCTACTTACAATGGTTAGCACCTCCAGTACAATGCTGAATAGAATGCAGACATTCTTGCTTTGTTTCTGATTCTAGGGGAAAGTATTTGCTCTTCCATCATTATCTAAGATGTTGGCTGTGGGTTTTCCATTGATGCCTTTTATCAGTTTTTTCTTTTCCTACTTTACAGAAGTTTTTATCAGAAATGGATATTGAATTGCCAAATTCTTTTAATGTATCTATTGAGATTATCAGGGTTTTTCTCTTTTTTAGTTTGTTAATATGAGGACTTTTTTCTCAAATATCAAACCAACCTTGCATTGTTGAGCTAAACCCCACTTGAACATGATGTTACTCTTTTTACATATAGTTGGATTTGATTTGCTAAATTTCAATTTAGGTGTTTTGTTTTTTTGTTTTTTTTTTTCATCTATATTCGTGAGGACTATTGCTCTATAATTTTCTTTCCTTCTGGTATCTTTATCTGGTTTTGGTATCAAGGTAATATTATCTTTGTAGAACGAGTTGGGGAGTCATCGCTCCGCCTCAGGAAATTCTGAACAAAATTTCTAGAAAATTTGGATGTGCTGCTTGGTGAATGTTGTATGTTTGATAGAACTCACCAGTGAAGTCACCGGGAATGAGTGGCAGTGCTTTGTTTTTTTGGGTGTGTACGGGTGGGGGAAGATTTCTCACTTGTAATTAAATTTCTTTAATAGATACAGGGCTACTTGGGTTATCTATTTCCTTTTGAGTGAGCTTTGATAGTTTGGGTCTTTCAAAGATTTCATCTATTGCATAAAGTTGTTCATAATGTTGCCTTATTATCCTTTTACTATCTGTAGAATCTGTAGTGATATTACGTCCCTCTTTCTGGATCCTGATAAATTGTCTTCTTTCTTTTTCCTGATAAGTCTGGCTAGAGGTTGATCACCTTTATTGGTCTTATGAAAGAGTAAGCGTTGGTTTAATTGATTTTGCTTTATTCTTTTTTCTTTTTTATTTCACTGATTTCTGCTCTGACCTTTATGATTTATTTTCTTCTGCTCACTCCAGGTTTAATTTTTACTCTTCTTTTTCTAGTTTCTTAAAGTGGAAGTGAGGACATTCATCTGTGGTCTTTCTTCTTCTTTTTTTTTAAGATTTTATTTATTTATTTGACAGAGAGAGGTATAGTGAAAGGGGGAACACAAGCAGGGGGAGCGGGAGAGGGAGAAGCAGGCTTCCCGCTGAGCAGGGAGCCCGATGCGGGGCTCCATCCCAGAACCCTGGGATCATGACCTGAGCTGAAGGCAGATGCTCAACGACTGAGCCACCCAGGCGCCCTATGTAGTCTTTCTTCTTTATGGAGATGTGGTGCTACATGGTTCTCCCCCAAGTACTGATTTTATAGCAGCAAACACACTGTATATTGTGTTTAAATTTACATTTGGTCCAAAATAGTTTGCAATTCCCCTTTTGAGCTTTTTTTCTTTGACCCATGGGTGATTAAGAGTTGTATTATTTAGTTTTCAAGTATTTGGGATTTTCCAGAGATCATTTTGTTATTAATTTCTAATTTAATCCTGTTGTGGTCACAGAACATACACTGTAATATTTGGATTCTTTAAATATAATTATATTAACTGTTTCCATATCCTCATCTGCCAACTTTAACATCTGTGTCTATTTTAGAGAGGTTTTCGATTCATTTTCAGCATATAGTGTTTCATATCCTTCTGCCTCTTTGTGGCAATGGTAATATTTGATTGGATGCTGGATACTGTCAATTTTGCCTCATTGGGTGATGGATATTTTTGCATTCCTACAAATATTCTTGAGCTTTGTTCTGGGAGGCAGTTATGTGGAAACACTTTGATGGTTTCGGGCGTTGATGTGAAGATGTGCTGTGCAGTGTGAGAGCCACACAGAGTCTCCCAGTCTGGCTGTGTGAGCTCCAGGTGCTGTTCCTTCTTACACTACCATGTGGCTCTGTCCCAGCCTCACATGCATGTGCCCACCAGCACTGCACTGACTATTCCAGAGGAGGACCCTCTGCAGGCCTCCAGAATTCTCTCTCCATGCTGTAATCTGCTGTTCAGGATTCTGTGCTGCACACCTTAGCCTCCTCAGTGACCCCAGACTTTCAGCTCTGCTCCCCAACTCAGGGAGTCTGCTGGCCACTGATTTCCTCTGCTTGTATGATGGCCGGGAAGTTTCCTATCTTTCAGGGGTCCTGTTCCTTGTTGCCTGCTGTCTAGTGACTTCAAAAAAAACATTGTTTCTTACATTTTGTCTGAGGTGGGATGGTTATCTCAGGTGGGATGGCAATTCCAGTCCCTGAAACTTCATCTTGGCCATTAGCAGGCATTCCCAGAGATTCAAACAGGTGAGAGGTGAACATATTTGAAAAGCTTTGTTTTACTCCTTTTCCTATTGCTCTGCCAGAGGTATAGACTGGTCCATGTCCTCTGCTCTGGGCTAGCCCCGTGTCTTCTATTTTGTCCCCTCTCCAGGCTTGTCCCAATCTTTCCCTTCTCTAACCAGCCCACATGCAGCCATGCCAGTGATACTCCTCCTTTGGGCTAGAAAAAGCAAGCTGCCATAAATCACTCCCAAATATGTGCACATATGCATATATAAACACACATCTCCTGAGAACCGGGAATTTAAAGTAACTATTTCAGTTTTATTCTTCCCCAATACTCGTCCAAAACCAAACTAAGGGGATGGAGCAAGATGGCGGAGGAGTAGGAGACCTGGACTTCGTCTGGTCCCAGGAATTCAGCTGGATAGGGATCAAACCATTCTGAACACCTACAAACTCAACAGGAGATTGAAGAAAAGAATAGCAACAACTCTCATCAGAAAAGCGACCACTTTCTGGAAGGTAGGACGTGCGGAGAAGTGAATCCGAGGCGATATTCGGGAGGATAGACGGTGGGTGAGGGGCCTCCATCGGCTGCTTCTGGCAAGTGATATAGCCGGGGAGCACAAATTTGGAACTTTTAGAAGTCTGCTCCGCCGAGGGACGTCACTCTGGTGGCTAAGAGGGGGGTGGAACCCTCCAGGACAGTGTGGTCCCAGGACGCTCGGGGTCACAGAAAGACCGGGGGTGCCTGAGTGTGGCAGAGCTCCCAGGTAACGGAGCAGGGAAGCCGGCTGCAGAGGCGGAGCCCAGGCGCGGGCTCTCAGCTCGGGGTGGCCATTGACCATGATCCGCGGCCCAGTCGGGCCCCTGCTCCTCCAGCAGGGACCCAACAAGCGGCAGATCCGGGGAGACTCCTCTTCCTTCTCTGGGAGGAGCCGCACGGAGCGCACCGCAGGGATCTGCTGGGTTTGGAGACTGCACGTGGGGTCGGGTGCCAGAGACAGAGGCGCACGGTCACAGGCCGGGTGAGCACGGAGTGCGGCCGGAGACCGGGGAGCCGGGAGTGACTGACGGCTTTTCTCGGGGGCGCACTGAGGAGCGGGGCCCCGAGTTCTTGGCTCCTCCGGGGCGGAGATTGGGAGGCCGCCATTTTCACTCTCCGCCTCCAAAGCTGTACGGAAAGCTCGCAGGGAACAAAAGCTCCGGAGAGCAAACCCGAGCAGATTACTTAGCCGGGAGGGGGCAAGGGCGGGGCAATTCCGCCTCCGGCAAAGACATTTGGAAACCACGGCAACAGGCCCCTCCCCAGAAGATCAGCGAGAACAGCCAGCCAAGACCAAGTTTACCGATCAATGAGAACGGCAGAACTCCAGCGCTAGGGGAATACTGCACATAGAATTCATGGCTTTTTTACCATGATTCTTTAGTCTTTCAAAGTTAATTTTTTTTAACTGTCTTTTTTTCTTTTTTGAATTTTTCTTTTTCCCTTTTTCAACCAACATCTTATCAATCCATTTAAAAAAAAAACATTTTTATTTTTCATTTTTAGAGTCATATTCTGTCCCTTCATAGTAGTTACCCGTATTTTTGGCTTATATATATGTTGTTTTCTCTTTAAAATTTTGAGATAGTTTCTTCTAACAGATTAAAATATACCCTAAATCTCTAGTATATGGTGTTTTCTATTCCCCTGCCTGATCACATCCTCTCCCCCCTTTTTTTTTAAAAATCCTCTTCTTTCTTTTTTCAAACAACTTCTTATCAATTCCTTTTATAAAATTTTTTATAATTTCCATCTTTACAGTCATATTCCATCCCTTCATCATATCAACCCTTATTTTTGTACATATATAAGTTTTTCTTTCTTTAAAATTTTGGGAGGTACTTTCTTCTAAAAGACAAAAATACACCCCAAATCTAGTGTGTGGCACTGATCTATATACCAGCCTGATCATATTTGATCACATTCTGTTTTTTGTTGTTGTTGTTGTTGTTTTGTTTGTTTTTGTTTTTATCTTTATCTTCTTCTTTTTCTTTTTTTTCTTTCTCTTTTTTCTCTTTCCCTTTCTTTTCCCACTGCTTCAGGTCTTTTCTGATTTGTTTAGAGTATACTTTCTGGGGATGTTGTTACTCTGCTAGCATTTTGTTCTCTCATTAATCTATTCTCCTCTGCACAAAATGACAAGACGGAAAAAATCACCTCAACAAAAAGAACAAGAGGTAGTACCGACTGCCAGGGACCTACTCAATACAGACATTAGTACGATGTCAGATCTAGAGTTCAGAATCATCACTTTAAAGATACTAGCTGGGCTTGAAAAAAATATGGAAGTTATTAGAGAAACCCTTTCTGGAGAAGTAAAAGAACTAAAATCCAACCAAGTAGAAATCAAAAGGCCATTAATGAGGTGCAATCAAAAATGGGGGCGCTAAGTGCTAGATTAAATGAGGCAGAAGAGAGAATCAGTAATATAGAAGATGAAATGATGGAAAATAAAGAAGCTGAGAAAAAGAGAGATAAACAACTACTGGATCACGAGGGCAGAATTTGAGAGATAAGCGATACCATAAGACGAAACAACATTAGAATAATTGGGATCCCAGAAGAAGAAGAAAGAGAGAGGGGGGCAGAAGGTATAATGGGGCAAATTAAAACAGAGAACTTCCCTAATTTGGGGAAGGAAACAGGCATGAAAATCCAGGAAGCACAGAGAACCCCTCTCAAAATCAATAAACATAGGTCAACACCCCGACATCTAATAGTAAAACTTATGAGTCTCAGAGACAAAGAAAATCCTGAAAGCAGCTCGGGAGAAGAGATATGTAACCTACAAGGGTAGAAACATTAGATTGGCAACAGACCTATCCACAGAGACCTGGCAGGCCAGAAAGGACTGGCAGGATATATTCAGAGCACTACATGAGAAAAATAGGCAGCCAAGAATACTCTATCCAGCTAGGCTGTCATTGAAAATTGAAGGAGAGATAAAAAGCTTCCAGGACAAACAAAAACTAAAGGAATTTGCAAACACGAAACCAGCCCTACAGGAAATCTTGAAAGGGGTCCTCTAAGCAAAGAGAGAGCCTAAAAGCAACATAGACCAGAAAGGAACACAGACAATATACAGTAACAGTCACCTTACAGGCAATACAATGGCACTAAATTCCTATCTTTCAATAGTTACCCTGAATGTAAATGGGCTAAATGCCCCAATCAAAAGACACAGGCTATCAGACTGGATTAAAAAACAAGACTCATCGATATGCTGTCTGCAAGAGACTCATTTATACCCAAAGACACCCCCAGATTGAAAGTGAGGGGGTGGAAAACCATTTACCATGCTAATGGACACCAAAAGAAAGCTGGGGTGGCAATCTTTATATCAGACAAATTAGATTTTAAACCAAAGACTGTAATAAGAGATGAGGAAGGACATTATATCCTACTTAAAGGGTCTATCCAACAAGAAGATCTAACAATTGTAAATATCTATGCCCCTAACATGGGAGCAGCCAATTATATAAGGCAATTAATAACAAAAGCAAAGAAACACATCAACAACAATACAATAATAGTGGGGGACTTTAACACTCCCCTCACTGAAATGGAAAGATCGTCTAAGCAAAAGATCAACAAGGAAATAGAGACTTTAAATGACACACTGGACCAAATGGACTTCACAGACATATTCAGAACATTCCACCCCAAAGCAACGGAATACACATTCTTCTCTAGTGCCCATGGAACATTCTCCAGAATAGATCACATCCTAGGTCATAAATCAGGTCTCAACCGGTACCAAAAGATTGTGATCATTCCCTGCCTATTTTCAGACCACAATGCTTTGAAACTAGAACTCAATCACAAGAGGAAAGTTGGAAAGAACTCAAATACATGGAGGCTAAAGAGCATCCTACTGAAGAATGAATGGGTCAACCAGGAAATTAAAGAAGAATTAAAAAAATACATGGAAACCAATGAAAATGAAAACACAACTATTCAAAATCTTTGGGATACAGCAAAGGCAGTCCTAAGAGGAAAGTATATAGCAATACAAGCCTTTCTCAAGAAACAAGAAAGGTCTCAAGTACACAAGCTAACCCTCCACCTAAAGGAGCTGGAGAAAGAACAGCAAATAAAGCCTAAACCCAGCAGGAGAAGAGAAATAATAAAGATCAGAGCAGAAATCAATGAAATAGAAACTAAAAGAACAGTAGAACAGATCAACGAAACTAGGAGCTGGTTCTTTGAAAGAATTAACAAGATTGATAAACCCCTGGCCAGACTTATCAAAAAGAGAAGAGAAAGGACCCAAATCAACAAAATCATGAATGAAAGAGGAGAGATCACAACCAACACCAAAGAAATACAAACAATTATAAGAACATATTATGAGCAACTCTATGCCAGCAAATTAGATAATCTGGAAGAAATGGAGGCATTCCTAGAGATGTATCAACTACCAAAACTGAACCAGGATGAAATAGAAAACCTGAACAGACCTATAACCACTAAGGAAATTGAAGCAGTCATCAAAAATCTCCCAACAAACAAAAGCCCAGGGCCAGATAGCTTCCCAGGGGAATTCTACCAAACATTTCAAGAAGAATTAATACCTATTCTTCTGAAACTGTTCCAAAAAATAGAAATGGAAGGAAAACTTCCAAACTCATTTTATGAGGCAGCATTACCTTGATCCCAAAACCAGACAAAGACCCCATCAAAAAGGAGAATTACAGACCAATATCCCTGATGAACATGGATGCAAAAATTCTCACCAAAATACTAGCCAATAGGATCCAACAGTACATTAAAAGGATTATTCACCACGACCAAGTGGGATTTATCCCTGGGCTGCAACGTTGGTTCAACATCCGCAAATTAATCAATGTGATACAATACATTAACAAAAGAAAGAACAAGAATCATATGATCCTCTCAATAGATGCAGAAAAAGCTTTTGACAAAGTACAGCATCCTTTCTTGATCAAAACTCTTCAGAGTATAGGGATCGAGGGTACATACCTCAATATCATAAAAGCCATCTATGAAAAACCTACAGCGAATATCATTCTCAATGGGGAAAAACTGAGAGCTTTCCCCCTAAGGTCAGGAACGCGGCAGGGTTGTCCACTATCGCCACTGCTATTCAACATAGTATTGGAAGTCCTAGCCACAGCAATCAGACAACAAAAAGAAATCAAAGGCATCCAAATTGGCAAAGAAGTCAAACTCTCACTCTTTGCAGATGATATGATACTTTATGTGGAAAACCCAAAAGACTCCACCCCAAAACTGCTAGAACTCATACAGGAATTCAGTCAAGTGGCAGGATATAAAATCAATGCACAGAAGTCAGTGGCATTCCTATACACCAACAACAAGACAGAAGAAAGAGAAAGTAAGGAGTCGATCCCATTTACAATTGCACCCAAAACCATAAGATACCTAGGCATAAATCTAACCAAAGAGGCAAAGGATCTGTACTCAGAAAACTATAAAATACTCATGAAAGAAATTGAGGAAGGCACAAAGAAATGGAAAAACGTTCCATGCTCATGGATTGGAAGAACAAATATTGTGAAGATGTCAATGCTACCTAGAGCAATCTACACATTCAATGCAATCCCCATCAAAATACCATCCACTTTTTTCAAAGAAATGGAACAAATAATCCTAAAATTTGTATGGAACCAGAAAAGACCCCGCATAGCCAGAGCAATGTTGAAAAAGAAAAGCAAAGCCGGCGGCATCACAATTCCGGACTTCCAGCTCTATTACAAAGCTGTCATCATCAAGACAGCATGGTACTGGCACAAAAACAGACACATGGGTCAATGGAACAGAATAGAGAGCCCAGAAATGGACCCTCAACTCTATGGTCAACTAATCTTCGACAAAGCAGGAAAGAATGTGCAATGGAACAAAGACAGTGTCTTCAACAAATGGTGTTGGGAAAATTGGACAGCCACATGCAGAAGAATGAAACTGGACCACTTCCTTACACCACACACAAAAATAGACTCCAAATGGTTGAAAGACCTCAATGTGAGACAGGAGTCCATCAAAATCCTAAAGGAGAATACAGGCAGCAACCTCTTCGACCTCTGCTGTGGCAACTTCTTCCTAGAAACATCACCAAATGCAAGGGAAGCAAGGACAAAAATGGACTATTGGGATTTCATCAAGATAAAAAGCTTTTGCACAGCAAAAGAAACAGTCAACAAAACCAAAAGACAACCGACAGAATGGGAGAAGATATTTGCAAATGACATATCAGATAAAGGTCTAGTATCCAAAATCTATAAAGAACTCATCAAACTCAACACCCAAAGAACAAAGAATCCAATCAAGAAATGGGCAGAAGACATGAACAGGCATTTTTCCAAAGAAGACATCCAAATGGCCAACAGACACATGAAAAAGTGCTCAACATCCCTCCACATCAGGGAAATCCAAATCAAAACCTCAATGAGATACCACCTCACACCAGTGAGAATGGCTTAAATTAACAAGTCAGGAAATGACAGATGTTGGCAGGAATGCGGAGAAAGGGGAACCCTCCTAAGCTGTTGGTGGGAATGCAAGCTGGTACAGCCACTCTGGAAAACAGTGTGGAGGTTCCTCAAAAAGTTGGAAATAGAGCTACCATATGATCCAGCAATTGTACTACTGGGTATTTACCCCAAAGATACAAATGTAGGGATCCGAAGCGGTACGTGCTGCCTGATGTTTATAGCAGCAATGTCCACAATAGCCAAACTGTGGAAATAGCCAAGATGTCCATCGACAGATGAATGGATAAAGAAGAAGTGGTGTATATTTACAATGGAATATTATGCAGCCATCAAAAGGAATGAGATCTTGCCATTTGCAACGACGTGGATAGAACTGGAGGGTGTTATGCTGAGCGAAATAAGTCAGAGAAAGACATGTATCACTGATATGAGGATTTCTTAATCTCAGGAAACAATCTGAGGATTGCTGGAGTGGGGGGTGGGGTGGGAGGGATTGGGTGGCTGGGTGATAGACACTGGGGAGGGTATGTGCTCTGGTAAGCGCTGTGAACTGTGCAAGACTGTTGAATCTCAGATCTGTACCTCTGAAACAAATAATGCAATATATGTTAAGAAAAAAAAAAAAGAAGAAGAAGGTAGCAGGCGGGGAAGAATGAAGCGGGGGAAATCGGAGGGGTAGACGAACCATGAGAGACGATGGACTCTGAAAAACAAACTGAGGGTTCTAGAGGGGAGGGGGGTGGGAGGATGGGTTAGCCTGGTGGTGGGTATTGAGGAGGGCACGTTCTGCATGGAGCATTGGGTGTTACGCACAAACAATGAATCATGGAACACTACATCAAAAATTAATGATGTATGGTGATTAACATAACAATAAAATATAAAAAAAAACAAACTCAAACTCAGTGGGGGTGAAGACAGTAGAAATGGGTTTTGTACTCATCAGATAGTGCCCTTAAGGTGTGTGCATTTCACTGTACAAACATTTTATCTCAAAAACAATCATAAAACGTATGAGCATCTCATAATATGCACACTAAATTATTTATGAGCGAGGTGTACTGGTGTTTTTAATTTACTTAGAATCCATAAAAAATAAAACCGTGTGGGTGGGTAGGGGGTAGATGGGTGGATAGATATGCTAAGTGAAGTCAGTCAGACAAAGATAAATACTGTATGATCTCACTTATATGTGTAATCTTAAAAAAAATCCAATGCATAGAAGAAGAGATCAGAGCTGTGGTTATGAGAATCAGGGGGTGGAGGGAGGGGAAACTGGATGAAGGTGGTCAAACAATACAAACTTCCAGTTATAAGATACAGAAATACCAGGCATGTAATGCACAGCATGATGCCTACAGCTCACACCGCTGTAAGTCATGGAGGGAAGCTTTTTAGAGAGCAAATCCTAAAAGTTCTCATTACAAGGGAAAAACACCTTTTTCTTTTTGTGTCTCCATGAGATGATGAATGTTAACTTACTGCTGTTATTATTTCATTGTCAAGTCATGCTGCTCTATGTCCCAAACTTATACAATGCCGTCTATTAATTATATATCAATAAAAGTAGAAAAACTAGAGGTGCCTGGGTGGCTCAGCTGGCTAAGCGTCTGACTCTTGGTTTTGGCTCAGGTCATGATCTCAGGGTGGTGAGATCGAGCCCCGTGTCGGGCTCTGTGCCCAGCAGGGAGTCTGCTTGAGATTCTCTCTCCCTCTCCTTTGTCCCTCCCCCTTGCTTGCATGCATTCTCCCTCTCTCTCTAAAAAACAATGGAAAAAATAATGACACCTAATAAAGATATCATTTGCCAAAACTTTAAAAAAATAGACACTAAGATCGTGTGCGGAGTTCAGAGTGCACGCTCTGGAGTCTGACTCTGCATGCGGTCTGGGCGAGTCTTGGGGTCTGACACGTGCTTCACTCACCCCCATCCCCACCATTGAGCTTTCCCGTGGACGAGTTAGGATGATAACCAAATGCAGGTTTTGGGGTGGGGCAGGAGATGGCTCGGCGTGCCTCTGTCACCTGAAGCCAGGCACACTGGGAGAAGCCACCTTTGGAGAGTGGTTCCATGCTACTAAGGTCAATTTCTCAGGGTGCAAAGGGTACGTGGGGCTGTGGGCTGGTGGGGCAGTTCTAGGGCAGGACGGTGAAGCCGGGAGGGAGGGGCTGGCCCTCCCCTGCTCTCCTGGCAGGCCAGAAACCTGAGTGTCAGAGAGCCGGAGCCCTGGGCTGGTGAGTGTTGAACTGACGGCTGGGTTGGAGACCTGGAAGGCATGCTCACCACCGCCAATATCAATACAACGGTTGAATCCAGATTTGAAACGTTTTCAGCAAATTAAAACACTATTTAGAAGGGCAAAGGAAAAACTCCTCAGTGTCGTATAAAAATGGAAATTGCACGAGGACAGCATTAAAACGATCTGGCTCAGATCACAATTCACAACAGGGAGCCTGGTGGTTCAGATAACCACAAACGTAGCATAAACCATATTGATGGCCACTAGCGTCGACCCAAATTTAAGCCACATCAGTAAGTGACTGCTATCTGGGCTGAGGCAAGGGATAGTTTTGCTTCCTGAAAGATCCTCTTTTGTTTTGGTTGGACAAGAAGAAAATCAACGAAAGGACAAAGCTTAGAGTTTGAGGCCAACCCAGAAAGCTGTAAAAATATCCAAGTTTCATTTTGTTTCCTCGCCTGCCAAGGAGAATGATGTCTCTATGGAAAGAGATGAAAGGGACAGTGGTGACAGGCAAATGGTGTCCAGGGGGAGGAAAGGAATCATCAGAGCTGCAGAACTTGCTGGTGAGCTCCCGTCTCCGAGGGGACAGATTAGCTCTGGGGAGTTGATGAGCTGTTGGCCAACTCTGCGGACTGGGAAAGGGACCAGTGAGGGGAGACTCGGGATGCACAGAACTCCTCTAAATTCCCAAAGGAAAAGACGGTGGTTTTTTCCCAGCTTGAAGTGGATTCTTGGCAAGATGTTCTAGTGATGATGGAGTAGACGAGTGATGGGCTCACGGATGAGGGACGCACTGGGTTCCTAGGTGGGAGCCGGCAAACATGGTAGGCAAAGGGTGCGTTTGTTTTCTCTGTCCCTCGTCTGAGTAACTGGTACTGAGTGCCCACTATGGTGCCAGGAACAGGGCACAGCACTGGGGTATAGTCAGGTAGGAGGGGCAAGCACCAAGCATGTGGCACTGATTATTCCAGAAGTTAGAGCTGTGATTTGATACTAAGGGAGCTGGCAGGAGCTGTGAGAGGGGAAGCCAGTCCAGCCCGTGAACTGAGGGGGGCTTTCCGAGGGCTCGTGCTTCACGCACGCACGTGTGGGATGAGTGGGGGTAGCTGGTAAAACAGGGGGCAGGGTTTGTGAGGGCCCTGAGGGTCACTGCTCTGGTGGCTTCTCAGGACAGGCTTCCCTGTGTGCCCCCTGCAGAAAGAAACGGTCACCTGGTAGATCCGAACGGGGCAGAAGGATCACACGCCAAGGGTCAGCGCAGCCGGGACTGACCCGTCTGCACCTCTGAAATAGTCCACTCTAACCAAAACCTTGTTCAGGTTCACAGAACGAGCAGCCCAAACCTGGCGTGTGATGGAGTTCTGGCTCACGCTGGGTTTCCTGTTCTGACACAAGTCACTGTTCCCGGCCATGGGAACGTGGCTTCTCTGACCCTCCAGGGAAGACACCTTTTGGCCTGGAGGAAAGAGGTATGCTGCCACTGTTGGTTTCTGTTCTGGCGTGGGGGCCTCCTGGGCATTTATGGTGACAGCGTCACCTGTCTGATCATGTCTCATGGGGTCCACGGTCAAGGCCAAGCGTCATGACATGCACGTGGTCGGCATCAGTCCATTCCTGCACTGGAAGAATGTGCCCACACGGAGCCGGGCTCAGCAGCACCCACCCAGTTCAGGCCCGGGGTAAGTCACGACGTCTGCGCCCCACTAGCCTGTCTATGGGATGGAAGCCACAGCCTTCACACCCAGGAAGGTGACAGGGCTAGGACTGTCTGGGCCTGGAGGAGAGCCAGGGCACACAAGGAAGTGTCTCTGAGGCCTTCATCACGTCCCTAACCTGGCGAGAAGATCCCACGGTCAACAACCGACTCCACACCCTCTCTTTCCGGCTGAGAGCCCACAAGGGTGCAGACACTGCCTCGTTCACTCTTCTGTCATGAGCAGGACCATGGGCCCTGGACCCTGGGGGTTTCTCAGGAAATGCTTGCAGAGTGGATGGTTGGATGTGTGAGTGTTTTAAATATAAGCACAGATGCAGAGGGTGCTTGGAGTTCATTCCAGGCTCCCGAAAGAATGCATTTAAAACAGACCAGTGAGGGCTGTCAGATGCAGACAGGTTCCCGTTACTATGAGTGCGGGATGGAGTCGGGGAAGGAAGTGGGTGCTGGGCCGTCCATCTGAGCCCTGCACTCAGGCAGAGCAGGTGCACTCCTGAAGAAGGACCCGCAGACAGAGTGGGACTGCAAATGCTCTGATCTGGAGCTGGAAATTTCTCTGACCACCACAAACACAGAGGCAGAGAAATTATCTCATTACGATAATTTGCCATCACACTGTGAAGGCAAATGTACTTTTAATTGCCTTGAAAAATGCCAGGCATTTTTTTTTTTTTTTAATAGACTCCATGCCCAGCATGGAGACCTGCACAGGGCTTGAACTCAGGACCCTGCGATCAAGACCTGAGCAGAGATCAAGAGTCAGACGCTGAACTGACTGAGCCAGGTCCACACCCCAATGCCAGTCATTTTTACGGTGATTGTTCCTTATGTGTCAAACCGACCCTTTGGTATTTTACCATAAGTAGCATCCCTGCCAAAGCAAATCTTGTATGCTACAGGTGGTGGGGAGGCGATCATCTGAGTTTTAGCCCCAAACGTCCTGCCTCTCTGAGAATCCTCCCAGAATGCCTGAGCACCCCAGTTAGGAGGAGGTTGGACTGACAACTGGAGGAGGGGAGCCAGTAGACTTATGCATGGGAGCCCCTCACACCAACCCTGGGAAGGCCAGTAACATCCCTCGGGTCCACGAAGTCCTCCCAGCCACACCCGACCTGGAGCCCTCACTGAACACCCAGGAGCTGGTGAAGGAGAATCTGCACATGCTGCATGCCCAGGGAGCTCAGCCCACTCTGTGTGGACCCCAGAGCCCTGCAGTTATCACATCTTCCTCAAGGTTCTATGACTCTAACAGCCCAGAAGGTAAAAGGAAGCAGAAGAAGCAATAAGAAGCAAAGCACAAATGATCTGAGATTCACCTGCCATAACATATACCCCAGAGCACATTTGTGGCAAAGCCAACGGAGATCCTCATGGTCCCTGATGAGCAGAGAAGCGCCATCTAACCTGGCTTGTGAGAAAAATACATAGGCGGGCACGTGGACCATCCAGTGCCTGCCTGTCCTTCAAGGTCCCATCTCCATCAGCCAGTCTTATGTGATTCTGAGAGGCAGAGTACAAGGGGGTGAAGGGGTCCCGGGGTCACTGAGTGGAGCAGTGACCTAGTCCTGTACGTTCAGCCCTGAGGTCATCCACGCACACGGCAGCGCAGTTGGGTAGAGCGGTGATAGAGAGCAAAGGGACATGGTCCCCCGTGTCACACTCGTCCTGGTCACTTTCGCCCAAGGGCGTCTTGTAAACTGTTCAGGCCATCAAAGTCTCAGCCGTGCCATATAAGCACGTATTGCACAGACCTTCCCAGGATGGATAAGGCGGTCACAACACTTCTACTCATCCAAGAAACAATCAACATGAAGGCTTCTGAATGCCATTCGAAGCAGCAGAAAGAAAGCAGGGATCGTGAGTGAGAACAGCCTGGCCTCGACCCCTGGCCGGAACCTGCAGCAACCCTGCTCCTGAGCTTCGGTCCAGATGCTCGCGGTCCCAGCTGTGCCACCCCAACGCCCACCTGGCCCCTTCTGGTCCTGGTCCTCCTCTCCTCACTGTCCCCATCCCCACCTCCTTTCTCGCGGCACAACTTCTTGCCCCTCCACACAACTCTCAAACTTGTTCTTTTTCTTTCTTTCCAGAAGGCACGAGCGTGAGGGTCAGGCTTGCTGTGGTCTGCCACCTCCTAGCTGTGCAACCTCAGGCAAGCTTTTCACCTCTCGGGGCCCAGGCTCCTTGGACAGGGTAACAGCTCTTCTGGAAAGATCCAGAAATCCGTCAATGCACTGGCATATGTAAGAAACAGGTATGGTCTGTGGTCATAAAACAAGTATGTTCAGCATTACCTGAAATAGAGTAGAGGCGCGGCTGACATAGCTAATTAGTTCCGATCTGAAGGTGAAGTCATTTGGCAAACATTTGAAAATCGCAGCTCCGCGGCTCACCTCCCACCCCGCCCCCAAATCTGAATCAGGGCGGAGATGTCAGGTGGATTTCACTCTGAGAACCTCAAACTCGTACCCCAGGATCAGTGGGGCCATTGGGCCTGACAGCCGATGTCTGGGGTCCCTCCCGGGGGCCACACGCATGCACACAGCCGGGAATGCCTCCCTGTCACACAGGGACAAGCCCTGGGGGTGACCTGCGAGCAGGGGAGCCGCCAGGCGGTGGGGGGTCAGGCTGTGAGTGCACTGGGTAACACCGCTGGGCATCTCTGGGCCTGAGTGAGGACTGCCCATCATGTCCTGGGCTTGCTGTCTGCAGGGAGGGGGTCTTCTCCCTGCTCCTCTGCTTCCACAGGCTCCCGGGGGGTGGGGGACAGCCGGAGAGCCATCTGCCTTCTCAGCAGCACCAGCAGCTCTGCCCTGTCTCGAGGGCCACCTGCTCTCCCACAGCGGATACCTGCTTCCGAGCACCTTCTGTGCCCTAACTGAGCCCTGTCTGCACCCGGTCCTGTGGGACCAAGGCCAAACCACTCGGGTTGTCTGAGCCTCATTCACTTCCCATATGCACTGAGGATCATCTGAGTACTGACCTCTTGAGGTCCATGTCAAAACAGGAGCTTAGCATCTGGAGATCGTCTCCTGGGAAATAATACCTGTCACCAGCCTCCCTGTCATTAGCAGAACTCCCCAAACCCACCAGAAATGGGCAGGGGCAGAGAATCAATCCACGGGCGGAGAAACGGATCCCAGAACCCACGCGGCCCGAGAGTCCTTGAGTCTGGGAGTCCCACCGTGGTCGTGGCGCAAACCCCACTGCTTTGGGGAACGTGAGGGTGACAAATGTGCGGACCAGCGTAAGACCACATGCAAGTAGGAGCCGCAGAACCAGGGCGCGTGCGCTCTGCCCAACGGGCTTCAGATTCAATCACTTCAAACATAATGCTAGCCAAAACAAACAAACAAACAGAAATTGTGCTGAGAGCCTCAACCCAGGCTGAGGGCCACAAGGGTGACATGGGCTCTCTACAGGACGCGGCTTAGATGCCCCGTGCACCACAGTCAGAGTGGGTGGCTGAGATGCAGTTAGGGGTTACCCGTGTGGGGGGACCCCCTGCATCCCCAGGAGCTAGTCTGTGGGCCGACCCCCCACCCGCTGAGGGCCATCTCCTCTGGTCCCTGGGGTAAGGGACGCGGGCTGTCAGCCACCCCTCCCCGCGGCTGTCTCCCTGCCGTGTGGCTCCTTGCTGACCCCCTGCTGGCCCCACATGAACGCTCACATGGTCACGCACTGTCACCTTTCTCAATCTCGCGGCCCCCGTGCCAGAACGGATGGCGTCCATCAGGGCCTGCCTGGCTTGGGCGGGGTTGCCTGAGCTGGACCTGGCCGCCATCCTGGATGTGGAGGGAGCCTGGGTGGCCGGAGGCGGTGGGGGCGGGGCGGGCAGGGGCTGAAGGCCAAGGTCACGGAGTCCTGGCGGCTCTGATGACTGCTCGGCGTCCCGGAAGCTCCGCAGCTCCTCGGAGGCGAAGGATGACACCTGGAGATGACATGGTTCAATGACAAGGTCCCTGAGGGCCTTCTGGAGGGGCCACCCGCCCACGGCCTCACTTAGCCCGCAGCAAGCCCGGGAGGTGTGCGAGCTCGCTGCCTGAGTTCCCCAACCGGCGACGGATGGCGGGGCGCGGGGTGGCCGCCGTGCCTTCTGAGAACTCCCTGACCTCCTGCCTCGCCTTGGCAGGTGAGGACAGACCCGGAGGCCATCCACACCACTCTGACCAGTTGTCGGGGAGTAAAATACCCATCACGCGATTCCTCGGATTCTGCGACTGGAAGCTGGAGGACGCGGTCCTGCCCCTCAGCTCCGGCCCTCCTGGGCTCCCGAGGCCATGCCAGATCAGTGCCAGAGGACCAGCAACTTTGCCCCCCAGGAGAGACAGCCCTGCAGCCACACTGGGTGCCCGAGAACTCAGGAAACGCTCCGTGCCAGGTGGGCAGGTAGGAAGGGAGGAGGACCGCTCCCGGATGCCTGGCCTCTCCCACGCAAGGGCTGCCCCTCTGCGCCAGCCTCAGCGGTCCTGGGTTGCCCACCCTGAGGGTGGCCTAGCAGATGCTTAGGACACGGGAGGGCTGCCCCGGCTTCTGTGGCACCCACGTGGGGCGCTCTGGGGAGTGGCTGTGTGCGCCCATCCTGCCACGGAAGGCCCTTCTCTTACCTTCCGCAGGCTGCAGGCACCGCTGTGCCCTCGGATGGCGGACAGCAGTGCGGAGCGCTCGCCCGCGGTCTCCGTGTAGGACGGCTTCCTGGGCCCTCCCTCGGAGGTGTCTGCTGCAATCTAGAATATTCACAGTGTCGACACACATCACCCGGAAGGAGAAGTGCTAAGTAGGACAGCCTCAGAGCAAAAGCACTACCTGTCAGTTGAGGGCTCTAGGATGGATTATACAGCCCCGTGTTAGAAGGAAGAATGTTTTTGCATGGAACCGTAGTGACTTAAGATTGCATATTGACCTGAGAGCCTCTAACAAGCAAAGGGCAGGTGTGCGGGCTCCCGGTTATGGCTGCTGGCTTTCTGCTCTCCTGACAGTGCTCTGCCTCAGTTCCTCATCTATAAAATGAAGCAGATGGCTCCCAATGCCGAGCGTTGGTGCTGAGTGCCTGGCTAGGGAGGCAGTTCCTAAACTGTCCCTATTGCTACTCAACAATGACAGTATGAGCTGCCGGAGATGCAGGAACGTCAGGCAGGAGTGGTCCTGGCCTGAGTCTTCCCTGACTCACACCTTCGTTCACGAACCGGTCAGGGATGATCCACCCCTACCTCTCCGCTCCCTTGGGCCCAGATGTGGACACTTGATTGTCGACATCTTTCCCCAGGAGAGTCAGGGCCTTAAAGGCAGTGGGGACAACCCCAAACCCGTTTTTGTCTCTTTCGTGGTTCTAAATCCCCTAAGGCAGTGAGACGAAGAAACTCCTGGTGGAAATTAACCCCAAGCATCCCGCTCAGTGTTCCGCCGGCCCTGCCCCTCCCCCAGGCCCCCGAGGACCCGCGTGGGTGTGGAAGGTGAGCCTGCGCCCTAAAGACAGGTACCCGGCCGCTCACCTTGCGAAGCCCGTCCTTCCCTCCCGCCGAGTGGATGGCTTCCATGAGAGCACTGTGCAGTGACGTGTCTTTTGTTGCTGGCCTCTGGACCACGGGTCGGAATTTCTTCTTTGGCCCAAAGATGCTGGGGGACGGCGTACCGTCGGTCTCGTGTACCTCTGCGCACGACAAACTGGGCTTTTCCTCCTGTTGTAGGGGCTCCTGTCCGGCATGGTTATTCATGCCGGACCCTCTCGGAGACTGAGGGGGCTCGGCGTGGATGGGGCCCCACCTGGAGCCGTCCACCAGGGTCCTGCCAGGGGTCTGATCGTCCCCCGAGCGGGCAGGCGGGGGGTTTGTACCATCCAGCGTGCATGTGGGGGCAGATGCTGAGCCGGTCCTGGGGCTGCTGGTGCTTTGCCTTCCACTGAGGCTCCAGCTCTGCGTCACAGAAACGTGATCCCTCTGGGAAGCTGGGACGGGCGGCACATAGGGACTTCTGTGGACGCCAGCAGGATAGTCTGGAGCAGACAGCTTTCCAGGAGGGCTGCTGACCTGCGCTCTGGGCTGGGCTCCCACCGCCGAGGCTCCCCCATAGGTACGGGAGCGTGTGTCTGAGTACGGGCTGGGGGCTGTGCCGTCTGTCCTAGCGGGAGGCTGTCCAGCCAGCTCTGGCGCTCCGCCTTCCCGGGTCTCCTCGGCATGGCCTTGCTTCCTCACCAGGCCGGTGTGGGCTTTCTGGGGCCCTATCCGCTTGGCAATGGCAGAGGCCACGTACTGACTGGACGTTCTTCTCTGAGGCTTGAGAAATGGGACTTCCGTGGCGTTCCCTGCTGGCACTTTGATGTGACAAGGGGCAGCCGTGGGTGGCCGGCTTCTGCCCTCCTCCAGATGTCCCCCCCCTTCTTGGCGGGCAGACTGCTGTGGGGGTGACGTCACTTTGGGGTCTGGGAAGGTGGGCTCTGCTCGGAGTCTGTTTTCTTGAGACTGTGGCTTCCCTGGTGTGGCGGGAGTGAGGGTCCTCTTGGTGAAGCCCTCTGTGGGCTGGCCAAAGTGTTTCTGTAGGGAGTTGGACCTCCAGAATTCTTTGACTTTTCCAATGGGCTGGGTTTCCAAGTCGAGGGCGGACGGTGACAGGGCTATGGTCTTGCCCCTGTCGGCATGGGGACTCACCAGATTCCCTAGCTCATCAATCTTAATGGCACCTGTTGAGAGCGACACTCCTCTGTCATAACACCTCATCTCTGACTTTGGAGGGACAATCTTATACGTCGTGAGGCCATATTTAAGTCCATAACTCCCCCCTGGGCTTTGGCCCCGTTGATACCAGGATGGTGGTGCTGAGCCACTACTCACACCCTCACCTTCCTTGTCCCTCACTGGCTGTGACCTCGCCGTCTTGCTGGCCTGCGTCTTCCCACCGAGAGCAGAGGCAGGCTCCTCGCCACTCAGCTCTGCATCTGGGCCGTGCGGGGGAAACACTGCCGCAGTCACCTTGGGCTCCATCTTATTCAGATTCACAGCCTCACAGGGGTTGGACGAGGCGGGTTTGCGTTCTTCCCCGATGTCGTGGGGAGGAGCGCGTGCGTTGGGCACTTCTGCCCTCCTTCCACGCTGCTGGCTGTTCTCCTCCTGACGTGGCGCTGGGGGGGCTTCCCTGCCCACGATGCCCCCTAGACCAGCATTGTTGTTTTGATTGGAAGACAACCCCGAATCCACAGGGTCATCTGAAACCTCTCCGATGAAGGTGACTGGGATTGTGTCCTCATCACACTCGGGGATGGTGGCTCCTGGCGTGCAGTGAGGGGACACGCCATTCACAGAGCCGGTTGGCAGGCTGCAGTCTTCAGGGCTCTCTTCCAGTTCTGCAAAGAAGGATGAACACAAGTCACAGATTGGCATCGCTGGCATGATTCCCAAGCCAATTACTTAGTGTAATCACACCCTGGCTTTGATTTTCCTGAGGTTATTTTTGGGTAAGTTATTTACATACATTTTAAAGTGCCATTCCAATTCATCACCTGCACATGCCTGGGGCCCAAGTCTCAACTCTGATGGCTCGATGGAGAAGCTCTGCACAGCCGCGATGTCTCAAGGTAAGGCATTCAGGTACCACATTTTGCCCCCTGGAAACGCTGTCTCAGCGTGGAACACGGAGGTGAGTTTTGGGTTTTGACCTTCAGCTTACTTGTGTTCTTCGGAAGCACCACAAACCACACGGGGTGATGTGCTCACGCCTTAACTTCTTAAGAGGGAGATGACTAACTGGGCACCTCAGAATTAGCCCTAAGGGATGCAGCCGCTCACATGGTCATAGCCAGAGGGACACAGGATGACCGATTCAGCCTTTTCAACTCTGTCCAGTACATCTGAGGACAGAAGGCCGACAGGCGAGTAGACTGTGGATCAGTTCTGCAGTCTGTTTCCTTCTGGTTTCTGTTTGAAGGCATGGCCAACACCTACTTTCTAGATTACTATCAGTGTGTGCCTTTGTTTGAGAGATTCCTTGGTTGTCTACTGAGATCATCTGCATCTGCTTTGGCCCTAGAGTATCATCTCCCCAAAACCTATCCGTACAACAGCAAGCGCTCCACCATAAACGGGTTCACGGCTGAGGCGGTGCGTACTGAATTTCCCTTTGAGATACGCCAAACATCAGCAAGCAAAGGGGTGGAAGTCTTAGGGAACCTGTTCGCCTCTGTCACCCAGCGTTTCCCAAGCTGTGCTCACCGGCCCGCCCCTCACACCCAGGCTTTCTTCAGACGGAACTGGGTTTCTCCCACTGAACTTTCCTTCAGGGAGCCATGCCAAGCATGGCCAGAAAAAGACCACCACCGGAGTCTACCGCCACACAACATTAATACTGTAGCAGGACGGAGGGTTGCGCTCACCTTCCAGCTCCTCATCCAGTTCCTCAAGGGTTTTCTGGAACTGCCCGGTGAGAAACAGGTCTTCATCACCACTGGAGGTTATAGCGGCTTTAGGTCTAGGGAAGACCAGAGAGAAAGGAAGGGCATTCATTTCTCTTATTCTTTATTTCTCTACTCTCTTCTGGAAGTACCCGAGGAAGGCACAACGCACAGCCGAGTTCATGCAGTTCTGTCCTCACGGGGTCCTGCTGCCCTCGGGGTTGCAGGGACATAGTCCGGGTGTGCATGCATGTGCGTGCATGTGTGTGTGTGCGTGCATGTGCGCGTGTGTGCATGCGTGTGCG
Organism: Mirounga leonina; assembly: GCF_011800145.1. Taxonomy (NCBI): domain Eukaryota; kingdom Metazoa; phylum Chordata; class Mammalia; order Carnivora; family Phocidae; genus Mirounga; species Mirounga leonina. Next base: position 4,856,350 of record NW_023270498.1, read on the forward strand.
TGCATGCATGCGTGTGCGTGCATGTGCGCGTGTGTGCATGCGTGTGCGCGTGCATGCATGCACATGCACGTGTGACCGGCAGCAACAACTACAACCACAGGGACCGTGATAACCGTCCCCCCGAGACTGGACGAAGCCCCTCCCAGAGACGGCTGCCCCTGTCCTGCTCCAGGTGCGGCCTGCACAGCCAGTCTCCAGACACAGGGCTTCTGCACAAATTATCTTGTTATAACCCTTACAAGCAATTTTAAGGCAGGCAGTATTCTCGTTGTTTACAGATAGGAAACCAGGTGCCGAGAGACTAATGGATCCGCCCAAGGTCACATGGGCTCCAAACCCTGGGGGAGAGCCGGCCACGTCTGGTGTCCCGTGGCACACTGTGGCCCCCGCCACCTGATGTCAACCCGCCTGCTGAGGGGAGCCGGAACTCGCCTTATTTGCGTCACTCGGACAATAGCGTCCACAGGACGTCTAATGCCAAAACGATTTCAATGCAGCCTTTGCGAGGGCTCTTGTCTCTGTTCTCGCTGCGTAGAGAACAGAGACATGTCGAGGGCAATTGTCTAGCTTCAGTGGAAGCTGAAGGTCTTTTCCACTGATTGTTAAAATTGAGGACCAATTTCCATCCTTGCTACTCAGGCCCAGATAATGATGCATGAAATATGCTTTCCACAATCCTCACTTACATAGCAGAGTTTGTGTTCTGATAAATGAGTCTTTCTTACTTGGTGGCTGTGTCTTTTTGGGAGCCAGGAAGCGGCTTCCAGATTAGTCTCAGCTAATGTCCTCTGACAAGCCGGACAAAAGGGGCTGGTTGTGTGTGCCTGTGGGCCAATTAATGAGGACCAAACAGAGCAAAGGCTCCCTTTCCTACTACTGTTGCTTGGATGCATTTTCTTAAAGTTGTGCTTTTCTCTTTCATGGACCGTGATGGTTTAAGTACATTTAATTTACATAGTTAACAAAATATGTGGCAGAGAAAAAAGATGCATAGTGCTATATAAAATCGTATTCGAAACTGAAAATGGTACTTTTATAATGCTTGCTCTTCATTTGGGATGCTTAAAGCCCAGCTAAACAAAATTCTGCATGCACTTCTGCTTCAAAGTACTTGCTTTTACTTCAAAGCATGCTAAACCACATCGCTCTATGAGAACAGAGTGATATTAATGAGAGTTAAAAAGCAGTTTAAAGTAAAAATCCCACTAATGCTATTGTTTTATAAATGTTAAACTAGAAACAAGTCATTGCAAGCTGATGAAATGCGGTGAGCTGAGACCCTCACACTTGTTGCTACCGGAGAGGAATGGAAATGCATATTGAGAAACAAAAACATTGCTTTAACTTTGTAAGAACCTTGGTTCACGAGTCTCCTTTGGTAATTTGTCTTAAGGAAATGATCCTATAGCAAGCGAAACAGAAACACAACAGTGTTTGTCGAATTTATGAGAGGAATTAAAAAATATCCAGCAACACTGCACGTTGATTTCAAAGGGCGCTAAAATCAGTCGATTTTGGAGTCTATGTGGAGAAGAAGATCAATACTTACGGCAGCATGTTATGTGAAGAAATCAAGACATATGTACAGGAGGAACATGATGATCTAGAAACAGCACGCACCCATGGACAAGGGCGGTAGAAATTTAGACAACCACCACCAACCACTGGGATTTGTTGAAATGAATGAACTACAGTGAGTATTTTATCCTTTTTGTCTAGAAGTATGCTCATTTTGGTACAAAACAGCTTGAAGGATAGGCAATCTTTTATATATTTTTAAAGATTTTATTTATTAGAGAGAGAGACAGCAGGGGGAGGGGCAGAGGGAGAGAGAGAGAATCCCAAGCCGACTCCACACTGAGTGCAGAGCCCGACGTGGGGCTCGATTCCACGACACTGAGATCATGACCTGAGCCGAAATCGAGAGTTGGTCGCTTAATGGACTGAGCCACCCAGGCCCCCCGATAGGCAATATTTTAAATGGCCAAATTTAAAATAATCCTTTGGGCCCTTCTGACCATGAATGCGAATTCTTTTTTTGCAAAGTCGTTCACATTTTTGTGATACGATGCACGATTTGCATAGCACATTATGTTTACAATTTTATTTTGTTATCAGTGCTTACCAAACCCAGTGAGTAGCTGTCAGCCTGACAACCATAGAGGGTGGCAGAGACAAGGACTTCACCATCTTCCTCAGGGCCAGGCCCCAGCCTGAGCTGCCCCCCTAAAAAGCCATCGGTAGCCAAACCCCAAGGGCCTGGGGGTCCTCAGCTGTTCCCCACCTTTCCACAGTCCAAGCCTTCTTGCGGAAGTCTGGGGACCCTACACTGAGTCCAATCCCTCCTGCTTCTGCTCTCTTGCGCCCCCTTTCCTCTGCCTGCCTCGGTGACACTGCACAGAATCCCCGATGCTGTCACTCAGTCCCGTTCCACCTCTACCCGCCTTGCACCTCACATGGCTCTCTGACCACATCCTCCGATGTGGGCCTGGTTTGTTGGGGCCCTGCCTACCCAAGGGGACAGAGTGGACACATGATGGGAGTCTCCAGCCTGGGAGGGAGGGTCTGTCCAGGGTCCTTGGCTGGGCTGTTGTTCCCAAGGCTGCTGACCCACTTGGGCTCCTGCAGCTGCCTCCTCTTCTGATACAATGCAGAGGGGTCCCTGCGCTCTGGGCCCTGGGCTTCTCGCCAATGGATTTTTTGGCAAAAGTCAAAGCCAACGTCAACGTATCTATTTTGCTGGGCAATGTAAAATTTCACGAGGGAGAGATTTAGCGGTATCTGCTTTTCCTTCCTCATCCACTGCTATCTACTTGCCCCCAAAGGGTTAGCCATGGATTGTGACTATTCCTCTGTCCCTGCAAAAACCAGTCCGAAGCACTTCGTCCCTGAGCTTGGAGGTCAGCATTCTGTGGGCTTAGCAGGAGAGCCCGAGATGTGTCCCTGGAGTCGATAGCTGGCAAGAAGCGTCCGCTTCTTTGTAGCTGAAAGTAAACGCGCACAGATGTTCCTCTCCCGGGCACCTTCCGCACCCCCAACGTACACCCCAGTCTTCAGATAGGTTTTGTGTTGACAGTCTGTTTTGGCCTAAGACCAAGAAAAACGAAGAGCAAACAAACACAGCGCAGACATTCTGATACCGGGTTGTACATGCTGAATAAACACGACCAGCAGCATTTTCTCACACTGAGTGTGGCCGCAGAGAACACAGCTTGCAGCCAACTGCTGTGTCCGGCGTGAGGGATGAAGGGCAGGGGGCGAGGGCATCAGGGTGACCGAGCCCCCCATCTGGCCCATGGCACGGCCTCGCCAGCTTCTGGTGAAAGGACACTTGGGAGCAGTCATGTCGAATCAGCCCTCGGATAAATAAGTTTTGTTTTTTTGTTGTCATTTTATATGAGAAAGAATAAAAGAGTATGGGCTGATTCTGATCCATTCAGGCCTGTGAGGTCATTTTTCTCTCTCTCTCTCTTTTCTAAGATTTTATTTATTTGAGAGAGAGAGAGAGAAAGCAGGAGCAGGGGGAGGGGCAGAGGGAGAGAGAGAAGCAGACTCCCCACTGAGCAGGGGGCCATCCCAGGACCCTGAGATCATGACCTGAGCTGAAGGCAGACGCTTAACCGACTGAGCCACCCAGCTGCCCCGGTCATTTCTCTTTTTGATGTAGCTAAAAGAGTTTTCTTTAAGTAATTTACCCACTGGCAGAATTAAAAAATAAAAAAAGTGTGAGGGGAAAAAAAATGTCCCCTTCAGGTAGTGATTCAATTTGCTGATGACAACCAAACCGACTCATGCATTTTCAAAACAATTACTCGATAAACGAAAGGCAAGAAGCTTGGGAAAATCTACAGTTGATGACAGTCATTTGTGCTCAACTTCCCAGCCCATTTAACAGCGCTCCTGTATTTACAGAGCTTCAGAGTTCTAGAATCGCCGTGTCCCCTAAAAATAGAATAGGAGCCACATGTGTAATTTAAAATCTCGTTAAAAAAAAAAAAAAGAAAAAAGAGAAGAAAAATAGGTGAGATTAATTTTAATTAAGTACTTTATTTAACTTCACTTTTATTACACCTTCATTAGTATCCTTGATTTAACCCAATACTTAAGCCACATTATTATCATCATTATGTATCATCGTGTAATTAATATGAAGAGCTCTTTCCTTCACCCCAAAGTCTGTGCCTTCTACACTCACAGCACATCTGCATTTGGGGCAGTCGTCTGGCAAGGGCTCAGCAGCCAAACATGGCCAGAGCTTCTGTATGGAGCAACGCAGTTCTGCAAGATCTGGCATGCTATGTGTGTATGTACGTATGTACGTATCTTTGGAGTGGCTTTTAAACGCTCCTTTGCAAACATAGTTACAAAGTATCTGGGTTCTAGGATGCGTTAAGTGTTTCTGAGTGCTCTCCAGTCACAAAGTTCTAGGGTTCTAGAAGGTGGGAGATGCTTCTAAGCGCTGCTGGTCACAGAGTTCCTGAGGTTGTAGAGTCCTGGGACTCCCCCAGTCTGGCACCAGCCAGTGGAAAGGCAGGACCCCGTCTCTTCCAGCCCCTCTGCTGCCCCGCACACCCTCAGTTCCTCGACGTGACCAGAAACTCATGCCCTACAGGGCCCCACAGGTCTCACTGCTAATGTCCTCATGCTCACCACCTGCTGTCAAATGGGGCTAAGACGGACCTGGGGACGGCAGAGGATGGGGGGTGAGGGGAATGGCAGGCCAGACTGGGGGGCTCCCTTCTCCTGAAGCTGCACCTTCTGTCCTTTGTGGCTCTAACCCTGCTTTCAGTGGGGTCCTACCATTAACCAACACAGCCTGAAACCCACTTATCCAACCTCTCATCTATTCTGCCCGGATGTTTCCCAAAGGCACCCTGGAATTTAGAGTCCCACGATGCTGATACTCTGAGAGATACATTGTCTGATTACAGCAAGACTGCCTTCGGGATTCATAGGCTTAGAAATAACACACGTTCCATTGTGATGCTCTTGCGGGTGGACAGGAGGCAAAGTCCTCTCTGTTTTCTCCCCTTATCACACACGAATGTACATAGACACATTTAGTTTCTTTCTGAAGGCGCTGTGAAGTTTAAAGAGGCGGGCGGTCAGAGATAGATATAAAGCATACGAATCAACAGATCACATTTCTATTCTTTCTCAGGCAGTTGTGAAGAGTAACTTGGACAGCAACTAACAACTCCAGCCATCAGTGTTTGAAGGCTGCCAAAATGTCAGGCACTGTTCTAAGGGGCAGAGGTCCTCCATCTCTCCACGTGCTAAGGAATTCGATACGCGGTCAGGTCACTGGCCCAAGAGCGTAGTCGCCGCCGATGAGCAGATGTGACCCCAGGCGGTCTGATTCCAGACTTTTTACTCCTCTCGTGGACTTGTTCTTTAAGTTTTAGGAATGTTGGCCCAGGCCATACACAAACGGGAGACGCGTCTGGGAGGAGATGCTTAAACAAATGTAGGTCACAGTGGAATGACTCCTGCCCTGGGCGGAGCCGCGCACGGGGCCACTCTCAGGTGTCCCCAAAATAAGGGGTGCCCATCACCTGGGCATCTGTGCTGTTCCTGTGCTCTTGGGCTGAATTCTTCCCTGAGCTTGTTCACTGGCTGCACTAAGTTTAGAGGAAAACGCTGGGAATGTGTTGTCCCAAGTTTGCGTTGAGCGCACAGGCTTATTTTGCAACAGAAGATGATAATTGGATCCAACCGAATGACTTGATGGAAAACATATCATTTGCAGATCACAGAGCACAAACGGTATTCCAATTATTACCAAGCGCTCACACTTGCTCTTTTTAGAAAACTGGTATTTATTCTTTAATTCAAAACCCTGGCTCGCAGGGCATTCGGGGGAGCCCAGCCAATGGGGTCACTGAAGAGGTGGTGACTATAGCAGCCCGAGCGGAGCCTCTAAATCAACTGCCGGGGACAGAGCCGTGAACTTTGCCACTGGGCTGAATAGTTTCAGAAGGACGCCCTCAGCTGAGGCCAACCCGCCAGGAGTTCTGGAGGAAATCACACTTGGCCTCCAATTTGTCAGTGTGGGCCCTGAGGCAACCCTAGCCAAAGCTGTTCAGATGGCTTTGATGTCTACAGGGTGCAGAGAAAGGAGAAATAGCCAAGCAAACGGGGACCTAACTCCGTAGGGCTTACAAACTTGGGTCTTCTCACTCAGGTCACGGAGGGTCTTGCGCTGTTCCCACCAGTACTCCGTGAATACCTGAGTAACAGAAGTCTGGCAAAAGGATAGGGTCCTCCGGCAAAGCAGAAAACCACAAACGCTCCCTATCTTCCTGGGGACTGGCCCCAGCGTGCAGATGCTACAAGCTGATGATGTGGGGGTCGGCTGAGAGTGTGGGGACGGCTTTGCCACCTCTCAGAATGCAGCCCCAGCCAGAGGGAGGGTGCCTTCTGCTTTGCCCTAGCCTCCAGGGCCTGGCCTTCAGAGGATGGACCGGTCTCACGGCCACGGTCGTGCCCCGATCATTGCTATTGGCCACACAAGAAGAACATCCCTTATTACCCGCAGAAACTAGGTATCAGAATCACGCAGGGCAGAGCCAGGAGGGTGGATCCAGGGACCAGCAGTCGGCACTGAGAACAGGGGTGCCATCTCCTTGGAGGAGGGGTGAGGTACCCGCTTCAGGGGCACATGCGAAGTGCTGAGTGAGTGCTAGTGCCAGGCCTGTGTTTGCCCTGCCTGCCCGCCTCCTTTCACCCCGGGGGTGCAGAATGTCAGGACACCTGCTCTACCTTACTGTTTCTCTCCATCCCTGCTGAACGCAGGATGCTCCCTGAAATGGGTCTTCTGTCCAGGAGGCCGAGCTCAGGCCACAGCTCTGTGAACAGCGGTGGGTTCTGCTCTCACACAATTAATTTCAGCTTGATCTGGGGCTGCCAACCCCCAGCCTGGGTTCTCATCCCACTGAACTTGACCACAGGCTGGTCTGGACCCCTGAAATTGGCCTGGCTCACCCGAGTTCTGCAGACTGCACCTCTGGCCCAGTCCCTGTGGCTCCCCCACCCCTGGGTCTGGCCCCACCTCATCCTGCCCCCTCCAGCCTTCCCTGCCTTTTGCTGCTCATGCATGCTCTTGACGTGCCCGCGGCTGCAGACAGGACCACAGAGCGCACTGGAATGCACCACGTTCATCCAGCGAGATGTATTCTCTCCATACCCGTGCAACACAAGTGAGTACTTGTAAGGGCTTTCGGCATGACAGTGTGGGATGATGGAATGCGCAGAACAGCATTTCAAAAACTGCTTAACAGAGCCTTATCCCAAGGAACATTTGGAGGCAGAACAGAGGGGGGCTATTGAAACAGGCTGCTTTCCTGCAGAATTTGTAAGAGACTTTCATATTTCACGAAGAGGAAGCTAGAAGGAGTCCCCACACATATCCGTGAAGATATTTTTCAAGAGCTCTCTCACAGGAGAAACCTGAGCAACGACGATATTCCAAAGCTGGAAAAGAAGCAGGCAGAGGAGGAAGGGCCAGGGCGCCCCTTAATACTCAGTGGGGTGCACATCTGGGAGCGGGTCCCGCCCAGCATGCAGATGTGTTTGGTTTGGCTCTGAATGTCTGACTTGGTTGCCAACATTTAAAACTTGGGAGACCTCACATAAAAATTTGGATTTCTGGCTTCTCTTAAAAGCCGGCCATGCTGGGTCTGTGATCCCTCCGGGTAAGTCTGGACGGAGGGTGCAGGGCTGCTTTCTCGAGAGAAGACCGAGCTTTGGGGGCTGCCCTCTGTGGCCGCTCAGCCTCATTATCTGCTTGGTCCCTGTGAGCCTTTGAGTTGGCAACCCCAGCTTTCTACCTGCTTCTCCATCACCCTGAGCTTGATGGAAAATCACACTGGAAATAAACATGTGATACACCACACCACAGTCTCTGAGTCAGTCTAACTTGTCAGTGGAGAGCACTCCAGCAAAAGAAACTTCTCAGGTGTTCCCAGACTCAATACAGATGTCAGGGGCATTGACCTATATACAATGGCAAGCATTTCTCTGACTCCAGCAGGATGTCCAAGAATTCAACTCATTTCTGACCCTACGGACCCAGAGACACCATCCGACCCATAGGTCGGAGGGCTCAGTCCCACCTGGCTGCTCCCCACCCCCACCCGTGAGACCCCAGCCTCCTGTTTCTGACCACCGACCACTACAGAACAGAGGATCCAACACCGTCCTCCTTAGGTTCAATTAATTTGCCAGGATGACTCACAGAACTCAGAGAAAGGCTTGGGTTGACCAGGTTCTTAAAGGACATCAGAAGGGATATGAATCAATAGCCAGAAAAAGAGGTGCATAAGGAGAGGTGCGGGCAGGGTCTCCATGCTTCTCCAGCCAGAAGCCACTCTCCCCAACCTGCTCATGCTCATCAACCCAGAAGCTCTCCAGTGCAGTCCTTTGGGGGTTTTATGGAGCCTTCATAGCATCATCATGATTGAGGAAGTCCCTGGCCATTGGCTTTTTACCTCCAGCCCTTTTTCCCTCCCAGGATGGTCAGGGAGTAGAGCTGAAAGTTCTCCCTTTTAGTCACTTGGTTGGCTCCCTTGGCAACCAGCCCCCACCCAAGGGTGCTTTCCAAAAGGCATCTCATTAACATAACAAAAGACCTTTATCACTCTCAACACTCAGGAAATTCCAAGGTTTTTGGGAGCTGTGAGCCAGAAACTGTGGATGAAGACCAATATTTATGAGACATATGTTTTGGTCATTTGGATGACCAAATAGATATTTCTTATGAATCACAATATTGCACTAACTGTGGTCATTCCATGAAAAGTCCTAGGCAGAGGGGGATCCCAACTCTGTGACAGATAGTGGGGCAGCACAGACAGGGCTGGGGGGCTCAGAGGCTATCTTCATCCTCGTTAGACTGCTGGGCTGTTGGAAGCCCAGAGAATTCTGGGTGCCCCATTTCCTAAACTAACAATAGTAACTTTGACAACGTATCCTATTTGATACACAGGCAATGTGTACTGAGCCACGCACACTGGGCTTTTATAGGCTTACCACACCTCTGAGAGGTAGGGGGCATCATCTCTGCATGCATAAGCAAATGCACAAGGCTCTGCAAAGTCATGAGGACTCTGAAAGACTAGGCAACTACTTAGTGCTGGGGGACCCACTGTGGGTCGGTCAGAGCCCCCTCACTCCCCGCCTTGCTACTCTCAAATTCCATGGCACCCCAGAGATTAGGGCAGAAAAACATGCCCTACTCCCTGCTGGGATAAAGCAGCAAATTCCAAAGACTCCATGATTATCCTGGCTGTGGCCACAGGCAACATTAACTCTCATATTTGGATAGAAGTCAGCAAGATTTTACATCAGGGGTCAGTGCCAGCAAAGCAAACGATGACTAACATGAGCATCCTGAGGGGCCAGAATTAAAAATGTCTGATTAGCTTCAGATGTAGAGCTCGGGGTGTGGAATCTCCATGCAAACTCACAGAACAGAGCTGGGGATTACTTTAGAAAGTGATTTTTTTTTTTTAATGTTTAATGGATGAAGAAGGAAATACCATAATTTTTCTTGGCTCTCATAGATGCAAACAGCTCAGGCTAACACACCTTGTGTGTGTGGGGGGGTGGGGGTGGGGGGGAGCAACTGCTACTTTTTAATTTCCTGTCAAATGAAAATATAAACTTGGTCTTGAAATGGCCCGTAAGATTGACGAGCTATACGTTAAAATTATTAGAGTGTAATTAACAAATGGGCAAATGCTCATGATAAATCCTTAGGTAAAAATAAATCAAAATAAATTATTACTGACACTACAATTACTTAACCAGGTAAAGATTTGTGTGTTCATATGGACAAAGTAGGAACAAAACACGAAAAACACAAAGGCATTCATTGGTTTTGGTGAAAGACTCGCGAAATTGTTGGGATCATTCTACTTTTTGTTACTATTTCATTAAGGCTGTGTGTGTGACTAGTTCTTAAAATTATTTAAAGGGTGAAGAAAAAAATTGATGGGCCGCAGAGAATTAACCTTCTTCTTAGAAGAACGAAGGGACAACGGCAGTGTGCTGGGACGATGTCAGACAGATAAGCCAGTTCTATGGAACAGAGCGCTGGGGGCATGTACGCAATCCAAAGTGGAGCTAGGAGTCAGTGGGAAAAAATAGATTTCCTTCTTCACATCACACCCGAAAATAAACCTAGGTAGTTGAGAAGCCCAAATGTGAGAAAGCAACACTAAACTTTTATAAGAAATTCAGATAATCTTTAGTCCTTCAGGGTAGGAGAAGGGTCTTTTAAATATGCAAAGACCATACACATTCAGGAGAAAAGGGACACGTTTAAGAATATTAAAATTAAAAAGCAATTTTTATGCAACAAGAGAAAACAAAGCTACATTCAAGGCATAGTCTTAAAGACTGTGTGTAGTAAAGAACTGATGTACAGATTAAGAAGAAATTAATGAATTTTTTAAAAAAAAGTAACATCCAGTTTTTTGTTGTTGTTCTTGTTTGTTTTTTAAGGTCTGTGGGGGTGCCTGGGTGGCTCATTCTGTTAAGCGTCCGATTCTTGATTTCGGCGCAGGTCATGATCTCAGTCAGGGTCATAGGATCAAGCCCTGAGTCAGACTCCATGCTGGGTGTGGGGCCTGCTTAAGATTGTCTCTCTGCCTGTCCCTCTGTCCCTCTCCCCACTCTTGCGTGCTCTCTCTCTTTTCCCTCTCTCAAAATAAAAAATTTAAAAAAAAATTTTAAAAGGGCAGTCTCTAGAAAGGCAAGTCATGCAAGAAGAAAATCAAAGTGTTAATACACATAGGACAAGATGCTCATTCTTACTAATCAGAAGACTAAATTAAAAAGCACGTGAAATGCAATTGGACACCTGTATGCGTGGAAAAGTAGAGGTGTTCTGATGGCAGGTGTTGGCGCAGGTGTGGATGGCAGGCCGTTAGAGACCACTGGAGGGCCTGTAGACCAGACAATCATTTTGGAGAGCAATGTGCCAACAGTCCATAGTTGAGGATGGATTTTTCTGAACGTCTCATAATTTCTCCTCTAGAAAGCTCTCTATGTGTAAACAGAGACATATGCCCAACTTCCTCATTGTTTCCAGTGGTGTGGAAAACCAGAATGACCTAAGTGCCCATTAATTAAAAAGCAGAAAAATAAATGAACTCACAAGACACGTATCATCATGGATCGATCTTAAAAACACGATGTTGAGTGAGAAAGGACACTGAGCATATGGTACCGTTTACATAAAAGAAAAAACAAACAAGCCAATCTTTAGGTATTACTTATAAACACCTACATGTCTACAAAGAGTCTGAAGACATGGTTGTGGATAGTGAACCCCCACATCGGGAGTGGCAACCTTGGAGGGCACCTGCCGGTTGGGTCACCGTGAACAGAAGACCTTCCTCCCAAGGCGAGGATGGGGCCTCCCTCTCCAGCTGTCGCCTGACTCACCTTGGATGCCAGTTCCCAGAGCCGTTCCTCTCCCAGGTGGGGTTCTTGTGGGGACCCAGTTCTGGGGTTCCAGCCAGGTCCTGGTCACTGCCGTCTTCCTGGTCTGTGGCCCACTTATCTTTGGATTTCATGCTGTCGTGTTGGGAATCCAGGGAGATGATGTCTGAGGGGGAGCTCACCACTCCAGAGTCTTCAGTTGTGTCTTCTGATGCGAAACAGCTGCTGACAGACTCGGTCTCCTCGGCCTCACACGGCACCGGCGGGACCTTGTCCGTGCCGCAGGGACTGCTGGGGCCCAGGGGCAGGCTCACTGGACAAGACACGGCAAGGACAGGTCAGCCAGCACGTTTCTACACCAACCTGCCTGACTCACCTGGAAGCTGGAATTCAGGGCGCCAGGAATCAAGCAAGACCCGTTCCAACGCAATGGCTCCCTCCAGAAATATTTTAACTCGGAGGGAGCTGTAGGCATATATGTGATCGAGAGCAAAACTTGCCCTCAAAAATCACATTACAAATGAGCCTTTTGGATTTTTATCCTGTATCTGACTATGGGCAAGCACATTTAAAATTTCATACGAATGACTTGGTGAATGCAATTCTTTCCAGCCTGAGCCTTGGTTTCATTGAAGTTGTTTTAAAATGAGTTCTTTAAAAAAAATAATCATTTCCAAATATAAACAGACTTAGAAATAGCTAATACTGTTCGGGAACTTCTGACAAATGTTCGATACGAACATCTGAAATCTGACCTAAAGTATTAATGGTACACTTTGTCGGCATCTGGCTCCCCCTTCATTTTTATTTTATTTCTCCCCCCTTCATTTTTACATGCGAGACAGGGAGATCTCGTCCAAAGAAGAGGTGATCTTGGAGGATCACCTCCAAGAAGAATGAAAAAGAACCAGAACAAAAGTGTGTTTGGTGGAGGTCCTCTGGCCCCCTGAGCTCTTAAGTGAGCTTTACCGCAGCTGAAAGAATGAGATGCAGAGATTTGCACGGAGCAGAGCCAGAGTTCCATCATACTTTAAATATGAATGATGGGGGAACACTGTAGCCATCTGGCACACCTACCAAGCAAGCCCTTCAGGGATGGATACATTAAGCATGTAAGCAGAGTGAGCTTCCAGTTTCTCTGAGGTCACGGAACGCTCCATGCCCGGGAGAAGGACAGGAGTACGCAACTCTGGACCGGCTGCGCAGCAGGCTTGTCTTCTTTTAACTTAATGTAGAAACAGATTTTAAACTTCAGTATCTCAGCCCTGGTGGGCCAGGAAGGAAGGACTATGCTGTGTTGGAGTTTCAGTGTATTTTGTTTATTTATTTAGTATTTTTAATTTTTTTTTTTTTTTGTATTTTGTTTCAGAACCATTCCTCCAACACATAGCTGCTGGATACCTAACATGAATACCGGCCATCGGCGTCCCCGGTGCTCACTGCACATAATCAAGCCCCGAGAGTCAAGTGCCAGCATCCCCGTCCTCAACCTCAGCCACGGCTTCATCGGGACAGCAGGCTGGCAACATAGAATTAACGAGCCCAAAAGAGCGCCAAGGAGACCATTCCTTCAGGGGTTGGCTTATTTGAGATCCCGAACAATAAAAGAAACAAAAGAACAAAAATTAAACCAAACAAAACAGACATTTCCCAACCGAGCTCAAAAGTAAAGAGCGGGAGACAAAGGAGGAATTGTTTAGAGAACCAGCAGAAACGCACAAGGCAATGTGTCCGAATGCAGTGAGTGCTTTTCACAATGCCCGCCTTCCGCAGCGTTCTTCCAGGCCTCTGTGGCCAGGCTCTTAATGAGAGGGTAGATGTGGAGAAGAAACGCTGCCTTCGGACCAGTCTAGCCAGACCTTTGCTGCCGCGGGTTTGCTGATGAGCTGTCGCACCTCACGCGGCTACTGGCCGCGCTGCCCACACAGCCGGGGACTCCACCCCACCGTGTCAGTCCGGGGACCCCCTCAGTGGGGCTCCACCACCCAGCCATCAACGGCAGCCCAGATGGCCAAGCCAGACCCTTGTTGCCTGCCTTCCCTTTTGTCACTGTCGCTGAACAAGTAGGTCAATTAAATTCACACTTTCTCTTCTATGTGGTATAGGACATGGTGAATGAGCACAAAGGTTTCAGGTCACAGAGACCTGCGTTCGAATCCCAGCAGAGCAGCTGAACGGTGGCCAGGCAGGGGTCTGGATCCCTTGGTCTCAGTTTTGTCTGGGAGGTGGGCTCATGGGCCACCGTGGGACTGTGGGGAGGGCTCAACGTGATGCCCGTCCAAGGTGCAATGGCCCTGGTGTGTCTCCACCACTGGGGTGGGGTGGGGTGCGTGTGCCAAGATGGGAAGGGCCCTGTGATCGGACCTGGGACACAGATTTCCGGTCCAAGAGTCTCGGCAATTTGGGGACCTTGCATGGTTTATGAGGGGACAGACACATACACAGAGACCGACGGTGCCATATGCCAAAGCCAACTCTAGGTGTCTTTGCACAGGTCGAGTGGGTCTGGCTGGTCAGAGGGAGGGGTCAACACACAGCAGGTACCAAATAGGGGCTCCATCCAGCTGTGGCCCCCTTCTTCCCACCGTAGCAGTCACCTGTTGAGTGTGAAGTAACCCCACGGGGTCTGCTCCCTGAAGCTGACCTCTCAACGGGCCCCGCCTGTGGCTCGGACGTTCTCCTGATACAAGCCCTGGAAACTCAGAATTCATCCCTGGTGGATGGGGGGCTCTAAGCCCACCCCACCCCCTTTCTCTCCAGTTATGAGATCCAGAATGCTCGTCTGGGCTTCCTTTATATCCTTCAGAAGTTTTGAGGAAAAAAAAAGTTGAAAGTCACTGTTCTAAATTAAGCCAACTGCAAACCTAAATTGACAATGTGTGAGAAGTCTATATTGAGCCTTTACGTGTGAAACCGTTTTCACAATATACAGTAAAGACTGCAGTTACCGGAGCTCCCCTCTTGCCCAGGCAAGCCCTCCACTTCTCATGGATTGCCTTCCAGGGCCTGGGTAACTGCATCCTTGAACCCACTGGACAGGTGTTCAGTGAGGGGCCCCCCAACATGCACTCTGTGGGGGGCCAGGGAGCTGGTGCTGGGCAGGAGCGGGTAAGGGCGCCCTGCTCTCAAGAGGGTGGTCTTACAGGCATCGGGAGGACGGGTGCATAAATGCTCGAGGAGAAGGAACGGGAGCAATGCCCCATGCAGCGGGTGGTGGGGACGTGTGGGTGAGGACGGGAGGACAGAACGACAGGGGGATGTGGGCACCTAGCCCAGGGGATAGGCCAAGGAGAGAGCAGCACGTGCAAGGGCTCAGACTCGTGTGAGCGACTTCCTGCCACACTTCTGGGGTAGCTGTCACAGATGGCACCGATTTGGAGATGGGAAGGAACATTCCTGGGAGGCTCCAACCTGGCTCAGTGCGGTTTTCACGTCTGTCTGCAGTCAGCTCTGTCAGTCTGAGAATCTTTGCTTGGAATCAGATACCCCCACCTCGCTCACCCTGCCCCGACTTCATGTCTTTCCTCCGCTGGGCTGGTTCCTGCTATTAACCCCGTGAGCTGTAACATGTTTTGACAATTTCTGAATAAGATGATGGATGGTGCAGGAGACTTGTTTTTTCTTTATCGATAAACAGAAGCCCCAAACATAAAAGCTTGGGGCTGCTTTGGCTGTCATGAGATTGCTTCTGTGCGCCCCTCATCTCCCTCACTTAGCCCCTGGTTCCGTGAAGCCAGTGCTTCAGGGACCCCAGCCTGAAATCCAGGGGCAGCTGGACTAAGGCTGGATGAAGAGCCGGAATCCTACATTGAGGTCCAAGTTCTCTTGGAACAGCCTTTCCTCTTTCTGTAAAATAAGGGGGTTCTGATGAGCTCTAAAATCCATTCTGGACACAGAATACTATCATTCTCTGACATCCCAAATCAGAATGTAAGATGCACACATTCTTCGAACAACTGACAGGTGACCGACTAGGAATTGTAAAGGAATACAACAATGTCGACATCCCTTCGGCTATCTTCTGTTGGCCCTAAAAGTGTAGCTCATGATTTTTGAGTTAATTAATTCGCTGGCAAGTTTGCTCTTCTCTTAAGGCGTGAACAACCTTTTGGAGCTAAAAAGTTACCATGGCAGGATTTTGGCAAATGTGAAGAACACACTTAATTTGTCGTTAGCAAGAAGCCTAATACAAATTCTCTTCCAAATTAATAGCCATAGAACCCGAATAAGGAATACTAACCATTTCATTGTCCTCCACCTAAATTTTATAATCCTATGGTTCAAATGCCATTAGATCTAAATGAGAGCTTCAGGAAATTTCTCTAGCTCAGACGTAAGGAAGAAAATGCTAACTTAAGGCTCTCAATTCCTCAAGGTGAACACTATCGTGTTCTGTTCAATACTAGTTTCATTGAATTTTTCTGTTACAAAGTCACCAAAGAAAATTTTAAACACTAAATATAAGGATCTCCCAAGGACTTCTGTAACAGATTCATTTTTGAGTGATTTTATTAAAGGCAAATGAAAGATCACGTATCCTATGATTTTGCTCACTTGCTGGTCATTACCAAGGGAGACATCCCAAGGGTCATTTCCACCACATTGATATGGACCAGAGAAAATGTCTCACAGAAAGGACTCTTCCCCATCTCATATTGATGCCTATGGTTTCTGCACACCATCCACAGCCAATAAGTGATGCTCATCCTTCATCTCCATCTACTGTGACTTAGTTCCCTATGTTCTAGGTACTGGAATAAAGGGAAAAATAAGGGAGCTACTGGCAAAGTGCCCCTGAACCAGTGGTGCAAGTTGATTTCGTCACACACAACCCCCAATAATTTTGAACCACTATGTACTCCTAACATTTTTAATTGACACCTGAAAATTTCCATCATGAGTTCAATGGGTTGCAACAGATGTAATTTCTACTGCATTGTAAATACTAATACTTTTAAAAATGTTTTTTTTTTTGAGAGTGAGAGAGAGCATGAGTGGGGTGGGGGGAGGGGCAGAGGGAGAAGGAGAGAGAATCTCAATCCGACTCCAAGCTCAGCTCAGTGTATAAATTAAAATTTAATTTTTATTTTCTCTCACCATAACATGGCAGTGTTAAATTCTTTCTGGACACGGAGTGGTTATGACTGTGATAATTAACAGAAAGCAGTCAATACAAATGGCATAAATGTTTTAGAAATTTTGACACTTGTTAAACAAAAAGGTGAAATTTCATTGAAAGGGCATCTCATAGTGAGCTAGATGAGGCTTTTTTTCAATTAATTCCTTTAAAATGACTGGATTATTTATCACTAGCATGAGGTGGGGTTTGGCATAAATGGCAGCTCACATTTTTCATTCTTATTGATATTAAGCACCAGGAAGCCTTCTTCACATGAGTAAGTAGAGGGCAATTAAGCCTTTAAATTCTTTGTCCGGTATAAATCACTTAATTGATCTGTCACAAAATTTATGCTTAATGAGCTGTGATCCAATGACTCGATTAGAGTCTTTGTCAGTTTGGTTGGAAAGAAGGCTTGGAAATCACCTGATGCTCAAAAGGATCTGCTGCCAAATCCTTTGATTTCTTACCTGATCAACCCTCTACCAAGAATTCCATTTGTCCTTTTGTCAGGCACCAAGAATAGGTCTGCCCATCTCAGGGAACCACACCCAAGTGGGATTCCTGATGGCTGAGTGCTACCCCTGTATTTTGTGAGGGAGGAGAAGGGCATTCCTACAAGGGGCGGGGGGATGCTGGCACTGAGACTGCCCCCAGGTGAGCTCCCAGGCACCTCACTTGTAAGAACAAATACAAAAACAGAGGCATAATCTCTGGGAATGGATTCCCTTGGAAAGTCTCGGTGTTCTCCCAGGGAAATGCCTCCCTCAGGTTAAAACCACCCACACAGCAGCGCCTGGGTGGCTCAGTCGGTTAGGTGTCTGCCTTCGGCTCAGGTCATGATCCCAGGGTTGTGGGATGGAGCCCTGTGTTGGGCCCCCTGCTCAGCGGGGAGCCTACTTCTCCCTCTCCCTCTGCCTGCCGCTCCCCCTGCTTGTGCTCTCTCTCTCTCATGCTCTCTCTCTCACGCTCTCTCTCTCTCTAAGTAAAGATATAAAATCTTAAAAAAAAAACACAAAAAAACACTGACACACACAAGTCAGTTTAAGAGCTGGGGTGGGGAGCACATGGAGAATGCTCCAGGAAGACAGAAGTGGTGTTGTTCCTTCTAACTAGAGAGGACGTGAAAGTGACCACTGAACAGGATCTTGAAACAAGCATGGTGTGGGCAGGTGGAGGACAGGAGGATCAAAGAATGGGCGGAAGCATGGAAACATGAGACCGAATGGGAAGTGTCGGGTTCTGTCGAAAGTGGTTGCCCTCTATGGTGTCTCATGGGCTGCCTGGCATCGTGTCCATGTGGGGGCACATGTGTGCAAATGCTCAGGGGGAAGAGAGTGAAGAGGTTGGGTGTAGAGACCCTCTGTCACCACATTATATGGATTTTGCCTTGACTGGTGGCCCTAATCCTGCCTACCTTCTCTTCCTCTAGTTAATTCTTTAGGTGGTTTGTCCAAAAGTTTAGGTATTCATGCCTCTTCAAAATGACAGCTTCTTTATTTGGATGGGCACTATGTAACATTTACTAACATTAGCGTTCTGGTCCAAAAGCTGCACAGACCTGAGCCTCTCAAAGATATCGCATGATGTAGGTAACAGTGAACTATAAAGCATTATTACACACACACACACACACACGACACACACACATATACACACACAACACACATACACACACACACACTTCTTCAAGAAGGCAGGATAATGAAGACTTTGAAAGCACCTACGGATCTAAAATAGACCTGGATTCTCTTAAGAGTCAAGTAATATATTCTTGGTATCAGTCAACCTATATTTCACTAGAGTCTAATCCTAGAATCCTGATGTGCCCAGAGAAATGGGCAGAGAAAATTTCAATTTCCACCACTGTAAGGCAAGGCTGTGATGCGATCACTGTTCTGTTAGGACATATATAGGCAACAGATGCTGCTTTTGTCTGTCCACCAACGTCCCCCTCCCTGTTAGTGCTAAGTGAATTCCTCCCTTCTGTGGCTAACCTATTTCTCAACATCTGGGAATATCTAACAACCGCCCCCACCTACCCCTGGCCACAGAGGGTGGGCATGAGATGAACCAAAATCTGGCCAATTTAAACTGTGCACACAACAGTAGAGCCAAAGAATGTCCTAAGCCAGACAAATCAAGGCCTGTCTCTGGACCTTCCCACCAGAGCTCCCCCTGCTATTAACCCTGTGAGCTGTAACATGTTTTGAATGGTGGCCAGGCAGGGGTCTGGATCCCTTGGTCTCAGTTTTGTCTGGGAGGTGGGCTCATGGGCCACCGGGGGACTGTGGGG
Organism: Mirounga leonina; assembly: GCF_011800145.1. NCBI lineage: Eukaryota > Metazoa > Chordata > Mammalia > Carnivora > Phocidae > Mirounga > Mirounga leonina. The sequence continues at coordinate 4,875,213 of NW_023270498.1, forward strand.
AGGGCTCAACGTGATGCCCGTCCAAGGTGCAATGGCCCTGGTGTGTCTCCACCACTGGGGTGGGGTGGGGTGCATGTGCCAAGATGGGAAGGGCCCTGTGATCGGACCTGGGACACAGATTTCCGGTCCAAGAGTCTCGGCAATTTGGGGACACATGGTTTATGAGGGGACAGACACATACACAGAGACCGACGGTGCCATATGCCAAAGCCAACTCTAGGTGTCTTTGCACAGGTCGAGTGGGTCTGGCTGGTCAGAGGGAGGGGTCAACACACAGCAGGTACCAAATAGGGGCTCCATCCAGCTGTGGCCCCCTTCTTCCCACCGTAGCAGTCACCTGTTGAGTGTGAAGTAACCCCACGGGGTCTGCTCCCTGAAGCCGACCTCTCAAAGGGGCCCGCCTGTGGCTCAGGGAAGGTGGTCTCACTGGGCTGGAGTCAGTGGAATGGGGGAGTCTTGGATAAATGGCGGTCACTTGGACTAGCACATGGAGAGAGCTTATCCACAGATGGGGGAGAAACACAGTCCTATGACAGTAATTGGGTACCTGGACTCAGCCATGACCATAATGAGGATTCATCTCTTGGAATTCCCAGTTATGTGAGCCAGAAAACTCCCACAAAAACCCATTTTTCTTAACTAGTTCAAGACATGTTTCTGTCTCTTGGAACTAAAGAGTTCTGTCTAATCAATGTGTAAATTGCCCTGGTATTTTCATATATACACCTATAATATTTATTAAATATAAATACCGTAATGTCAAATATATTTACTATAAATATTAGATACATTAATGTATTTATTAATATAGTAACTAGGGGCGCCTGGGTGGCTCAGTCGGTTGAATGTCTGCCTTCGGCTCAGGTCATGATCACAGGGTCCTGGGATCGAGCCCCGCATCGGGCTCCCTGCTCAGTGGGAAGCCTGCTTCTCTCTCCCACTCCCCCTGCTTGCTCTCCCTCTCTCTCTCAGTTAAATAAATAAAATCTTAAAAAAAAATATAGTAACTAGACATATAACATATATAAATATATAATTTAAATATATAATATGCAAATTAATTATAACATAGTTATAAGTATAGTATGTAAATATAAAATATAAATTAAAAATATATGTCTATTTTGCATCACGGGGCTTCCATTATAGGAACTTTTATGAAATGAGATTTATTTTCCATTATTTGGATTACATGTTTCAGTAGTTGTATTTTCAGGACAATCTAATTTGGATACAGTTTACTCTCTAAGCCTTCTTGTGTCTGAAGATAGTCTTCATTTAATCCACATCCTTGACAATCAGTATGGCTAAATCCAAGCAAGATTCAGGTCACAATCTTTCTTCAAGACTGTATTCTCAGTCCCTTCTTTTCTGGCATCCTGCCTCACAGATGAGAACCCGTATGCTACCACGGTTCTTTTGAACTATCTATAACCTTCTCTCTCAAAGCCGGTAAGGGTTTCCTCTTTATCTATGAATATCAAAAATTTCACCAAAATGTGTCTGTATTTAATTTCCAAGAACTTCTGGATGTTCTTTTATTCATTTATTCATTCACTTGCTCTTCTTTTATGTATGTGATAATCTATTACAATTCTCTGAAGCAATGACAAAAAATATTTAAAGTTCTATTCTGTTTCCTAAATTAACTCTACTTCCTTTGGGGTTGGTTCCTCTGATCAGTTTGTTGCCCCTCTTTCATGCATTAAGAAAAAAAACTGCTTAGTGGTTCTTGACTGCTTATTTTTTTAAAGATTTTATTTATTTATTTTAGAGAGAAAGAGAGACGCACATGCCAGTGGAGGGAGGAGCAGAGGGGGAGGGAGAGGGAAAGAATCTCAAGCGGACTCCACACTGAGTGCAGAGCCTGACATGAGGCTTGATCTCATGACCATGAGATCATGATCTGAGGTGAAACCGAAAGTTGGACACTTCATGGACTGAGCCATCCAGGTGCCCCTCTTGACTGCTTTCATGTGTTTACATGAGGGTGTCAGTAACAGTAGGAAGTGGATTTCTTTCACACGTATAAACATCACTGTTTCCTTAGCATACAGTAGAAATCCCTATGGCAATTGGGCTAGGCAGAGAGGGAAGTCACCTTCTGGGGAGGACTCCACCGGGATGAGGTGCACAGTTTCTGTCAGCAGCTATAATGGTTGACTGTCCTTCAGCTAAGTTCAGCCATCTTAAAACTGAAGTTTCATTCTGTTCTCATGTGCCTGCTTTAGCAAATAGTGACACAGGATTCCTCCTTTACCCTGATGTCTGGCTTCAAGGGTTGCCTAAAATATTAGACCGTTGGCTACTTACTACCAGATAGTATAGTCCAACATTGACATTTGGAAGTCCTACAATGGTGGTTGGGTGTTGACACTGTGCATTGTTCAGATGGGTATTTACCTACCTCCAGTTTAATCCAATGCCCTCTGCAGTGTGGATATCATTATTCCTACTTTGCAAATTATAAAAGAAGCCCCAGCCAACAAATTATTTCATCTATCCCTGAGGGTACATGTTGCAGAAACTTACTCTGCCAGGCCCATTAAAGGGGCAAGTCCATTCAAAATCACACAAAATCACCTGTTAGGCAAGAGCCAAATTAAGGTTCTTTCACCAAGAAATGGATTTTAGGGAGAATCCCTACATGTAAACTTTTCTAAGTGAAAAGAATTTCTTCCATATTCTATGGAACAAATCTTGATTCCATTTGTCCAGGGATTTCAGTATATTCTAAACTACCTTTTAGAAAAAAGCTCAGTCCTTTCTTACATATACTTTTCTGGGGCTTCATCTCTGAAGGAAGTGTGTACTTCATGCTGGCAAGAACAAAGCTGATGCTTTAGTTTTCGTCATCAAAACAGAAACGTTGTCTCCAGGTAGTCTAGAATATTAAAGCACATGAATTGTATTTAATCAACACCTCAGAAAATTTGACGTTCAGGGACTTTCCAAGGTTGCGAAGGGACTCGATTTTGAATTGACTATGAGTCAGGTCTGGCATGAAGCAAAGGTGAGTCATCTGCCATTCCAGATAGGCAATCTAAGAAAAGTACTGCCCGTTTCCTCCACTAGTTGCTTCCACGATCTATCCCTTATCACCTAGAGAACAAAATGTGTGGTCTACTTTTGCTTAGCTTTCTGAAATATCATGTTTAGCCACTGCTACTGACCTAAGGTTGGCATCAAAGTGACTGAATGAGGAACATTTCTGCAGTCTTATATAGAGCTGTTGTTACCATCATTATATACTCAGTTTTTCATAAAAGTAACCATTTTAATTTGTCCTAAAATTTAGATCTTCCTTTTTCCCTGTTTTGATTAAATGAATCTGTCATTTGACCAAGGGTTCTCCCTCATCTTCCTGTCCTCAGGCCCCCATCCTTTGGTTATACCAAAATGTGGCGATCACTGAGTACAGACAAAATTGTCACTACAATACAACATCTCAGTAGGTGTTTTTAGGAAAAACTAAACAGAAAAAAGAACTCTTTTCTTTTTCTTTCTTTCTTTCTTTCTTTCTTTCTTTCTTTCTTTCTTTCTTTCTTTCTTTCTTTTCTTTCTCTCTCTCTCTTTTCTTCCTTCCTTCCTTCCTTCCTTCCTTCCTTCCTTCCTTCCTTCTTTCTTTATGTTAGATTACAAAGTTCTTTCTCGGTCAGTCTGTCCTTCTGTTTCTTTACTGATGGTTTCTGAAGTTCTACTGTCTGTAACATCTACTAAACATATTAACACTTACAGCTGATGGGTGTAAGAATATCTTTTTTTCCCTTTCCCCCTCTTGGTGCTCAGGCCTGGAGACCTGAGGAACTTCTGCCCTCCTTGCTCTGGTGGCTGGTTGGGTTCATCAAGAGACTAAGGTTTGGGGCACCTGGTGGCTCAGTCGGTTGAGTGTCCGACTCTTGGTTTTGGCTCAGGTCATGATCTCAGGGTCATGAGATGGAGCCCTGCATGGGGCACTATGCTCAGTGGGGAGTCTGCTTGTCCCTCTCCTGTTACCCCCTGCTCATTCATTTATAAATAAATACATAGTCTTAAAAAAAAAAGAGAGAAAGAGAGACTAAGGTTTTTCTGTTGAATTTGCATTGAGGCTACCATAATGTTTTTTCCCCCACCCTGGACTGACTGACTGGCCTATAGTGACTTTCTAAATTTTTCCCTTGGCATCTCCCTGTGTTGGTGGCTGCTTCTTTCCACTCCTTTGTTTCAAGGAGGGGGTCCCTTGAGGGTCTCCTTGCTTTTCTATTCTGTGACTTTGTCCTCATTTTCAGGCCAATACAATTTCATTTACTCTCTTGCAAGCTCAGCTATGCATTTAAAAGGATGTTTGTTACGTAAGTTCTAGCACCTGGAGATGCTCTGTAGCAGAAAGGGTTTTCAGGGCATTTTGCCCATGATCTTGCCAGCAATGTAAGGAACCTCAACTTACTTTAACTTAAAATGTGTTTCCCACCCACAGTCTTTCTTGTCTCAGATGTGTTCCCCAGTTATCCAGGCTCAAAGCCCTTCCTCCCTCCAGGGCAGACAACTCAGAGGCTCGGCTGGAGAGTGGCACAAGCAAATGGAGAAGCAAGACAGGGCACCCTTGCAAAGCAGGGATGCTGGGAAGCTTCCACCAGGAGAAGCCACTGAATATCTGAGCTCAGGGCTGCCCATCACATGCATTTCCAACTTGATGCATTCATTCCCTCTCAGAAAATGACTTCTCTTTCCTCTTGAAAGTCTTCCTCCCTCCGAAGTAGCTCAAGCTCTCCCTCCTCCATGACCTCGGAGTTCTTCAGGTGCTCCGGCTCTGAGGCCTCCCCTGGCCTTGCAATGCCCACGCCGCCATCATACCGTGTCTCCCCAGCTTGGAGGCACGCCCCTCAGGAATGCAAGAGCGACTCCTGGAGTGAAAACAACACAGGTAAAGGAGACTGCAGGGCACAGAGTCAAGGCTGAGACATGGCGGCCATGATTACCATCAGTAGAGACTGGGCCTCACTGGACCACTTAGCTGCAAGCATCCGAGTCCCCTGGGAACAATGGTTCTCTTGGCCTGCATCAGAATCCCTTGGAGGGCTTGTTAGAATAGATTGCTCAGCCACCCCTCGCTCACGAGTTTCTGATTCAGAAGGTCTCAGGTGGGGACCCGGGACCTGCCGTGCTCACATGTTCCCAATGATGCTGAGGCTGCTGGTCCAGGTCTATACTTCCTCCAGCCCCTCGCGGGCCACCTGGTCAGCTCGTGCTTCTCCCCTCACTGAGCTGAAGCTGAGAACAGTCTACATCTAAGCCAGGTAGCTTCCATCCTCCTCCTCCTCAAACCTCTTCTTGGCTGTATTTCAAAGACAGTGACTCCTCCCACAAAATTATCTCCTCCCACTGGAGGTAGTGAATAGACTCGCTAAAAAACTCCTCTTCAGGGGCGCCTGTGTGGCTCAGATGGTTAGGCGTCTGCCTTCGGCTCAGGTCATGATCTCCAGGTCCTGGGATGGAGCCCCGCATCGGGGTCCTGGCTGGCTCAGCGGGGAGCCTGCTTCTCCCTCTCCCTCTCCTTCTCCCCCTGCTTGTGTGCTCCCTCTCTCTCTCTCTCAGATAAATAGGTAAAATCTTTAAAAAAAAAAACAAACTCTTGTTCAGTTTCTGATCTCAAGATACAGGGGTGTTTTGTTCCACAGAATGTTTTCCATGAAGTTAACAGTGACACCTTCCTCAAAACAGCAGGGCGGAAAGAATTACTTTCGGAAATTATATCAGGAGAACTTCGGAAAGACAATGAGGACGTGACTCACAAACACAAAACACAGCCCACGTGGTTGTAAAATATGCCCACAACAAGAAGAAAAGAAATCATATTGGGTAGGGGTGAGGAATTGGTGGGGGGAGGACAGGTGCGAGGGGCAGGTGCTTCTGGAGTCCTGACCCGGGGCAGGAGGTACTGAACAGGCAGAGAAACAGGACTCCAAAGTCACAAGCATTGGAACAGGCTGTCACAGACCCAGTGAGAGACACCTAGACCAGTTACCTGGAAAGAAACCTCATCAACAACAGTGAAAGCATGAGTCTCCAAGGATCACTGTCTCACATTTCTGCATCACTATCTTTCCTGGCAACATCCGCCCTGTCGTTTAGCTGGCCAATTTGAGTATTTCTGCCTTCCTGCTTATTTGTAGAAATTGCCTGATGTTTGGGACTGAATGAATAGGGCAGACCGTAAACATGGCTTATTCCAACTGCTACCTGGGTCTGGACTAACGTGGGAAACAGATTTCTAATACTGAGATGACACACTCACAGGGGCTTGTTTCAAGATAAGTTCCCTACAGTAAATTTTAGAAATCATAAAAGGCTAACATGTCATCAGAAGTGAGTAATTATTCCTTATAACGATGATCATCATCCATACCTGTCATTTTAGGAAACTTACATACAATTGTTTTCAGCCTTGTCCCAAGTCAACAGACTGCAAAGCCAGTAAATTAAATGTTTCACACACAAACCACCTGTCTAAGTTGCTGTCACAGTGGCCCCAAATAACTTGGCCCTTTATTGGCCAGAAAGCACTCAGCTCAGCAAAACCCACTGATACCCAAAATAACCTCCCCGGAGGTGCCAAGGCTCCAGCCTCAGTTGTTGGGATCTGCTGCTGGGATGCCAAGTTGGAAGCCAACCCCCTGGGAAGCGAGGAACCCATCTTGTCCTCGAGCCCACCCCATCTCTTGCATCCCACTTGGGCTTAGAGACATTCTCCCTACAACTGCGCCTGACCAGACTTTTTCTATTAGGATTCTTTCGAGTTTTAAAATAAAGTTGTTGTTGTTGTTTTTTTTTCCTGTGGTATATAGAAAGGGAAACTCAAACAATTGGAAAAAAATAACCACTCATCCCCAAGATGACTTTACGTTTGGCTGCTTTTCCTTCTTGTCTTTATTTTTAAAGATGTTTCTATGATAGATATATATGACAAATTTCTTTTTAAAAAAATTATATATATTGGGGCGCCTGGATGGCTCAGTTGGTTGGGTGACTGCCTTCGGCTCAGGTCATGATCCTGGAGTCCCGGGATCGAGTCCCGCATCGGGCTCCCTGCTCGGCAGGGAGTCTGCTTCTCCCTCTGACCCTCCTCCCTCTCATGCTCTCTCTCATTCTCTCTGTCTCAAATAAATAAATAAAATCTTAAAAAAAAATTATATATATTTATTCATTTAGAGAGTGTGAGTGGGGGGAGGGGCAGAGGAGGGAGCGTGAGAATCCCAAGCAGACTCCGTGCTGAGCATGGAGCCCCTAAGCAGGGCTTGACCTCATGACCATGAGATCATGACCTAAGCAGGAATCAAGAGTGGGACGCTTAACCGACTGAGCCACCCAAGTGCCCCATATAAGAAAACTTCCTAAATATCTGAAGGAAAGCAGATCTATCACCCTATTCATGTTTAAGTACTTAATTTATACTCAACCGATGGAACACACTCTTCCCCTCCTGCATCTTTTGTATCCGTGCGAGCAACTATGGTAGAGATTCAGAGGTGGCCTCGAGCAAATTAGTCGCTGCAGTCTGACTCTCTCATCTGCAGATGAGAAGAATCACAATCCCTCCTTCAAGAACACATCGTGGGGGACTAGATGCCAAGGTGTAGGCAGAAGGTGAGGGCAGCGCCTGGAACATACCAAAGGCTCCATACGTATAGCCATTACCACGAGTCTGTGGTTATTCTGACCTATCAGTCTACGGGCAGATGTGATCATGGTGTCTCCCCAAACTGGCAAATCCAAGAACCACCTAGATCGCATGCGGTTTCAGAAACTGCTGTCTGAAGACTCTGAAGAACTTCCCTAAGGAAGGGCACGCGTTCAAGCCCCAGGCCCAGGAGCGAGGGAGGCCAACGCACGAGGAGGTCCCTGCCACGGGGCCAGCCAGATGTCACAGGTGCCCTGGTGTCAGGCGGAGGGTCCCCGGCTGGCCGGGCCTCCGCTGAGAAGCTCTCTCTACTGTGAGCCCTCTGACCATGGAGACAGCTCACCTTGGCGTCTCAGCTCCCTAGTGGAGGGCAGAACGCTGGCCCAGCCAGGTGACAGGTGGAGGCAAAAATACGTGGCGAACACCCCTGGCCGTGAAGCTTTGTGGACGCCCATTCGTGCGGGCCAAGAAGGTCAGCAGCCAAGAGCCTGCATCTACTTGCCCTGAGTTATGTCTCTGTCCTTCTGCAGGGGCTCTGCCTCGCCCCCTCTGTGGGGCAGTTGCTGCCCCAGGCCCGGCCTGCATGGAGCCCCCAGGCCCACCCTCTCATCCAGGCTGCACCCCTGCCCCCAGCACTCACTGTACTCAGTGGATCACCCCACACGGCATGATGAGGGACCGTGATTAATGCTGATGTGTGAGAAAGTTCCAGAGAGGAAAGGGGGCATTGGTGAATAGGTGGGAGCTCCTTTGCACCCCTCTTGACTATCTGCTCCATGTGCTTTGGCTCTGTCCTCAGCACCAGATCCATCCATGCAGACAGCCCAAGAGGACTGTCATTGACCTGCCATTTCTTCTAGTTCTGGGGAGATCCCCCGGTGGCCTGTCCCCCATGTCCCCTCTGGAGGTTCAGATGGGTTCTCTTCCCTCTGGTTCTCCTGGCCCTTTATTCGCACTTTTGATCTCAACAACTCCCCCATCCCCTAAGAGAGAGTGCCCTGGGTCCTCCCTGCCCTTGTTGGATGCAATGGAGATGCTTCATCCCAGTGTGTATCCCACAGAGGCTCCATGGGCATCGCCTTCCTGATGGACACCTGCCTCAACTCGGCTGGATGCCGCCAACAGCGCATCTCACCTCAAGCACAGCAGGGCACTCTGAGCACCGTGCCACCCAGCTGACCCCTGAGCTCTGTCCCTGAGGCCACTGAGCCCAGCCGCACCCACTCTGGCTGGCAGTCCCGCGTCCTCATGGGTCAGATCTCCCGAGTGAAGGTCAAAGCCAAGGTTCCCCCCTGCAGGGAACTCGTTCGTGGAGAGACAACGTTGCCCCCAGCTTCTCCAACTCCAAACACAAGTCCTGATTTTCCCATTCCCCTGAAATCTCACTGAACTCTTTTCTAGCAACAGACAAGACCTTGGATCCTAAATAAATATAAGTACTTTTGCCATAACTCCTCTGCATGTTTCTGTTACTCACTCTTCTCTGGACTGCCACATTTTAATAATTAAAAACCACATGGTCATACGACTTCTTACCCCCATATTCACAGGTCCACCACGAACACATTTCTTAAATGAGATGTTTTATGAGCACTAAGGGATCTTAGTGCTTCATCGTTTTTGCTGCACTGAGTATTGGGCAGAGATGGATGGATTATTCATGAGCAGTGATTTTTACTGTTTTGCTTCTCTCTCTCTCTCTCTCCAGCAGATACTGGTTTTTAGGCCCTGGTACAGTACAAACAGCACAGATTTGCACTGAAGATTAGCTGTCCCGAGGCGCTCCCTCGGGAGGCTGAGCACACGTGGACCTTCTCTTGGCCCTGACTTCAAAGTCCACGGTCTGCAGAGAATGAGGAAGAGTGCAGATGCTCTGGTCCAAATCTGTATCTGAATGTTGGGCCAAGGGGATAAAGTGGCTTGAGAAAGGTCACCAGCTCACTGGTCACGCTGTGTGAGGTGTCCCGACAGCCCAGTGCTGTCCCTTTCCACATGTGACCTTCTTATGACCAGCCTTAGAAATGGCTGGTCCTTAACACTGCAGTGTCTTGAATTTTTTTTTTTTTAAGATTTTATTTATTTATTTGACAGAGAGAGACACAGCGAGAGAGGGAACACAAGCAGGGGGAGTGGGAGAGGGAGAAGCAGGCTCCCCGCAGAGCAGGGAGCCCGATGCGGGGCTCGATCCCAGGACCGTGGGATCATGACCTGAGCTGAAGGCAGTCACTTAACCAACTGAGCCACCCAGGCGCCCAGTGTCTTGAATTTTACAAGTATCTTCAGTCATTTTATTCTGGGGCGGGTGAGTCCAGAGGGCAGTAGAGCTGAGGATTATCTCAGTCAAAGCAGTGGGTATAAAAAATAAGATGAATTTTCTCATGAGGCTTATTTGAGGGTAACTCTTAAAAAAACAGACAGCTTAGAAGTGTACTGTGCATCCTTTAGAAAAGGTCTATTTTCTTAAAAGGTATTTTGCAGGACAGCTGAATCTGCGAGCTAGTACTCTGTCCTCACAGGCACCCAGAGCCTGGCTCACCATGCAGGCCAGGAAGAACAGGGGCCCGTCCGTCCTCCACTCCGGACCGCCTTAAGCTGGATTCCCTTTAATAAAGTTGACCCAATCATATATTTGGGTACAAGGTCGTCCTGTAGGTAAAACTCTGCAGAGACAACTCTAACCATTAAACCTGGTGAGATGTGATTTTTCTCCACACATTTTCTTCCCCGTCATCCGTCTGATGAAGCCGGGATCCTGACTCGGTCATGCCCTGAGTGACAAAGTCTGGTGGGGAAAACAGCCTGTCCTTTGCTCGGGGGCTCCTTCCCCTCTTCCCTTTCCGGAATATCCTGGGGTGTAGAACGATGCCTTCATACAACTTTGTACAAATTGTCTCTAAACATGCTTCCACTTCACAATACGCAGAACCAGACAGAATTATTAGGGTCCTGGATTCTTATGGGGGCAGGACAAGACAGCATGTACATCCCCCTGCAGCTCGGGTTTGTTGACTTCCCGAGGGCATGAAGGTACAGTGACTCCTGGCATTCCGGCGTGATCTGCGCTCCTGGCCCCACGACAGGACACATCCTTGGGCCCACTGCCTTCCTCATTTGCTCACTGGTTTCCTGAGGCCAGAATCACCTCCAGAATCAAACAGGTCATATCCAGGGGCTGGAGAAGAATGCTGAGCCCAGGTCTCCTGGTGTTTTTATCTTCACCTCCACCTCTACCTGGTGATTGCGGTCCTCATTAAAAGGGCTCATTACCTTTCTCACGCTTTGAAATTGTTCCGAAAAGTAAAAGTTCGTTTTGCAATAGGCTAATGCACTTAAGTCCATGAAATTCTGCAGCGTGCTTCTCGGACGGAGCGACCTGCTGGAACAGCAGACCCAGCGCGGACGTTTGCAGCGACACAACCCGGTTCATCTTTCTGCTCGCTTGCCTGCGGTCCTGACAGAGGTGGCGGGCAGATAAACCCAAGGACACTTGCCCGGAGGTGCAGCTGCCGCTCTGAGTGCTGCCTCCGTCCTCCGTCGCTCTGGGCTGCCGTCCTGAGTCGCCGTGTTACCGCAGGGCAATGGCTTAGTCAAGAAGCCTGTTGTGCGGGTGCTCAGGCTGCCTGCTGAGACTTGGAGGAGGTTTCCCATCAACACTGGGGGTTTGCAGCCACTTCAAGGGTCTCAACTGAAGGAGACCTTTAAGAGCCGGCCACACCGGCTCGGACCATCCCAGAGGGCACCGTGGCCTGTTTGCTTTTGTTTCACCATCACATGGAAACAGGGGCATTTGCTGCTGAACATGATCTTTGCCTTGTCAGCCATGGGCACGGCTCAACGTGTCCTGGGAGGCAGCTCGGAGCCTGGCTGGCACCAGGGACTCCGTCTTGGGTGCGGGGAGGGTGGCGTGTGTGGGCCTGTAGCATCCGGCTCGGCTGTCCTGGAGGGAGGGACAGGCTGACCTCCTGGGGAGCACTGCACACCCAGTGGTGTTCACACTCACCCACGCTTGCCCAGGCTGCAGATGGCCTGGCGGCCCTCTGAAGGCAGGGCGAGGGCATGGCCTCCTGCAGAGGGTCCTGGAAGTGGGGGGGGGTTACCTTATGAGTGGGGGACGCTTCCTTTCCACGAGCTGTAAAAAGGCACATTTTAAGAAGTCTCTTCAAAGGCAATATGTATAGTCAACTAACATCCTAAGATAAAGGAGGGAGACAGAAACAGATTGCATCATTTGTGTGAGCATATGAAGGAGAAAACTCAACATTTTGCTTAGGGCTTATGTGACAATACAATATTCACATTTTTCTGTTTTGTTTCTTTTTTAAGATTTTATTTACTTATTTGAGAGAGAGAGAGAGAGAAAAGGAGAGAACACAAGCAGGGGGAGAGGCTGAGGGAGAAGCAGATTCCGCGCTGAGCAGGGAGCCCGACGCAGGGCTCGATCCCACGACCCTGGGATCATGACCTGAGCCGAGGGCAGATGCTTAACCCACTGAGCCACCCAGGCGCCCCTACATTTTTCTGGTTTTTTAAAATGAGCGCTTGAATTACTTTATTGCTTCAATTTCACTAGAGCAGGGATCCAAACTGACATGCCTGTGGGGTCAGGGACCATCTGTGAGGGATGGAAGTGAGGCCAGGCATGGGGATGGGGCACAGAGAGGAGTCAGTGTCTGTCTAAATTGAGCAGCTACTGCATCCCGCACTTTCTTTCATGAGGAAAACTGATGTTGCCGTATCTAATTTTTTTTTTGAAAGAGCCGAAATCAAGATTTTAAGGCACGATCTCCTGCATTTTAAATGTTGCCCACTTTCATAATAGTTAAGATTTGTTGAGAGCTAGCCATTGTTCTAAATGCTTACAGGTACCCACAGGTGTATTTCTCAAAACCACCTTTGCTTTCAAGATAAAACTCAGGCACAGAGAGGTAGATGAGATGCCCAACCACCGGCTCTAGTCTGCCCTCCTAACCCCTGTGCTAGGCTTGAGCATATGTGGTCGGACTTCCTCAGCTGAGGTCGCCTGGGAGATGGACCCCGACCAAACGTGGGAATCCTGTCCTCCTTGCTGGTGATTGGTCTGTGCATTCTAGCTGCAGCCCATGGGTGCATGGCACTCCCAGGGTCACGGTGATTGGTTCAGAACTCTCATTCATGCCCACGTTTGGGTTAAGAGCAACTTATATATTTCCTTGTGGCTCAACCGACTGAGCCACCCAGGCACCTCTAAATGCTGTTTTTCATTGCAAGTAAAAAAAAAGAAAAAGCCTACACACTGACTCAGCAGCTTATGCAGCTGACTGAGGAAGCCCTGCGTGGGTTGAGCAAAGCCGAGTCCTTGGCCCATCGGCCACCCAGCCTCCTCAGTTAACTCGTGGGCCCCGTTTCCTCGGAAGCCCTCCCAGTGGGGAGAAACTGGTGAGAACTCTGACCATAGATAGAATTCATTACATTAGACCTGCGTGAATAACACGAACTTCTGGAGCAACATTTAGAAGTGGTTACACTTAAAACATCTTCACAGAAGTAACACGCACACAGAAGATGGAGGGAAAGCGAGAGGATGTGTTGTGCTTATTAGGAATTCTCTCCAAAGCCCCGGTATTTCTGACACGGCGAAGAGACTAGACAGGTTTGATTTGTTTGTGTGTGTGTGTGTGTTTGTGCATGCACGTGTATGCACACTCACAAATGTCTACAAGATCCAGGTGAAAGCTGACAGGTGTGTGGGGACAGGGGAGGAGGAGAAGGTCAGGGACACCTTATTTGGGGACTGTGGAGAAAACTGGAGCCCCCGCTGTGTAGTGGGAATGTCTCCTGGCCCGCCTTCGAAGGTGCTATTCGGAAGCAAGGACAGGGGTGTGAGTGAGCTGCATGGCAGCGATGGAATTCAAAGTTGGGGCAGAGACAGGACACGCATGCAACGGTGGCCCACCGGTGGCATCGGGACGGCATGGGACATGGCCTGCTTTGGGCAAAATGGGCACAGCTGGACAGAGAGGCAGCAAGGTCAAGCCTGGGCACTACCCTGTGCTCCTATTGTGGGTACAGCTCAGAACCCTCAGCCTGTGTCCTACCCCCAGCAAACTGCCAGGGTAAGCAAGGCTTCCTGGGCTGAGTGGTGTTCCCTCCAAATTCCTATGTCCAAGTCCTAACCCCCAGTACCTCAGAATGTGACTGCATGTGGATGAGGTCTTTGAAGAAGCGATTCAGTTAAAACGAGGCCCTTAGGGTGGGTCTTGACCCAATCTGACTGGTGTCCCCTGAGAAGGGAGACACCAGGGTGTGTGCACAGGAAAGAATGCATGCAGACACAGGGAGGACACAGCAAGCCAAGAGGGAGGGGCCTTGGAAAACCAACCCTGCCTGCACCTTGACCTTGGCCTCCCAGCCTCCAGCAGGGTGAGGCGTGAATGTCTACTGTTCAAGGGGTCCAGGCTGTGGGGTCGGGGCGGCAGCCCGAGCTGCTGTAAGAAAATGTTAAAGCAGCGGGCATTCTAGTACAATCTGTGAGCCTGAGAGGCGCTGACATGAGGTCACTGTCTGGATGGTCTTTGGGATCCTCCAACCTCCTTCTGTGCTGGGTCCCCCCATTTGCGGTGTTTTTTTGCAGCCCGATCCTTGCTCTCGGCTGTTTTCACAAACGCGTCTGCTCTTAGCTCTTGGACTTTGGGGTGAGCTTCTAGCCAGAGAGACCACCACACCAGTGCAAAAAGCAGCTCCTCTGTCTGTTCTCTGGAGACACAGACCAGGCTGCGGGGTGCCAAGTCCTGCCTGATGTTAACCTGTTCTTGCTTCTGGCCTCCGTCAAATTTCTTGTCACCTCTGTGCCTCAGTTTCTCCTTTTTAAAGTGAGAATGTTAGCAACAGCACTGCCCTCGACAGGATTAAGGGACAGACAGGGAGGGCGTAGTTTTCTCCTCTCTGGGGAGGGAACAGCGAACACTGAGTCCCCTCCGAGGCCGACCCTGCCAGGACCCCTGCCGCCAGTCCTGGCAGAGGGTCCTTCCCCTGCAGCAGCTGTTTTCTGGCCGGCCAACAGCCAGGGGGCACAGGTGAAAGTGCTAAGGACAGATGAGGGATGGAGCTGGAGATCACTCGAGCGGTACAGGATTTCTGCCCGGTCCCTAGGTGAGTGCCCATCTTAACCATGAAGGGACCATATTCTCCTTAATTCTTAAGTCAGGCCCCAAAGAAGGCCTGGCAATGATTTCTGGGAGGGCTAAGTGGCCAAGCTCACAGTCCTTGCAGAGTGCACGTGGGGCGGAGCCTGCATGCCGTTCTGACTTCCTGTGCACAGGTATCTGATGGGCAGGTGCCTGGAGGATGGATGGATGGACAGATGGGCAGACAGACACAGAGCGACAGACTGAGATACAGGTAGAGATAATTCCTAACACACAGACACCAGCCATATCCACTACGCTCCTGTTTGGATCCCGTCCCCACACCAGCAACAGTGAGTGAGGATCTGCGAATCGGAGCCCAGGCTCTCCTCAGCTGTGGGATCCTGGGCAAGTCACCACACTTTTCTGGCCTCACCTTCCCTTCTTTCGAAACAGAGGGGGCTCAGCGCTATGAGCACAGTCCCTGAAGCCCACTCTGCAACATAAGATTGGCATAAACTTAAAGCCCTGATGATTGCTTTTTGTAACTTTGTTTCCATTTTTCCCTACCACTGTCCAACCAGAGGATAATCAGGGCTCCCCCTGGTGGTTGAAATACGCAGGGACAGACACCTGTGGCCCTGGAAACTCCATCTGGCCAATAAGCCCCCCTTTGGCTGCCTGCTAACCTAGGGGGGAGGGCTGGGGTCAGCAGGTGGCTGGCCCCTGAATGCAGCCAGAACCTCGCCTGAGATGGGCAGCTGGGCTCCTCGGGGCTGAATTCACCCGATGTGTGGCTTCATTCACAGACTCATGCCTCTTTAGCAGGAGAAAATTACACAGCAGAGAACAAGCTTTTTGTTTCCTCCTGAAAATCTGGATAGAGGAGAAATAGTTCAGTGGCTCGTGTGTGCACAAGAGTGTGTGTATTGACATTTCCCAGATAATGCATTCAAACTACTGCTTTGACTAAAAATGCTGTGACTAGTCTCCCTCCCGTCAGATCAATACATAACTAACTCTATCACGGACGTCATCAGTTCGAACCCTTGATGTTCTACATTTTAACAATTACCTAATTAATTATAGTAGAGCTTTGCTTCTCAATTGACTTAGAATTTTGGCTATTAAAAATTGTAATTTGTTAGCTTCTTTTCCCATTAAAGTTACAGAACTGCCATCAGGTTATCTGTGTAGTTAAGTGTATGATGTTTCATTTGTGTGTCTACACACACACATACGTACAGATTAAATGCAGCTACAGAGGGGCACTGGGAAGCGGGAAGGGTGCTGGATGTTTACTATCTTGACCGTGTCAATGGTTTCACAGGTGTATACAAGTTTGTGTGTGTGTGTGCACCCCAATTACATGTCAGTGAAACTGTTAAAAAATAAAACATAGAAACTACAAAATCTCATCAATTTGCTTCCTCTGCTTCAACTTGCCGTATTCAATGGAGACTTAACCATTTCACTACTAGAGACTAAAGATCTCAATCTAAAACCATTTATATTCTTTTATATTCACCGAACTTAATGAACTCAGTCTTCACACATAACCTATCTGTCACTGCCTCGGGAGCCCCGGCCCCTAGCACACCCTGGTCCCCAGCAGGGTACCACTCTGCCCTTATTCATGTGACAGCAGCAATGAGAGGGACAGAAAAGGGGCTGGCACACGCCCCCGAGGCAAGCGCTGCCTTCCAGCACCTTTCCCTGCTGGTTCTGTCAACACTGTACCTGTGGGGGCCGGCCTGGGGCTTGCCTGCATGAGAGAAGACGGGGCAGAGAAACCTGACTGAGACCGAGGTTGCAAATCCAACACTGCAGAGATTAGGCAGCAATGTCAATGAGAGAAACAGGCTAGAGCTACAAATGCTCTTTACTCCCACCAAGAACGACGTCTCTGTCATTTTCCTTGAAACGGATGCTCCACAGGTTTGGGCTTCAGTCTCCGCTTTGGTCCACATAGAGGCTGGAGCCTGATTCAAGACACAAGCACATTCCCTTCCGTTCCCTTTTGGTAAAACATCAGCCCGAGACTAATGATAAATCAAAGGATCCCCAGGGTGGTGGGGCTGTGTGGAGGGTGGGGTGTGCAGTGCGGGGTGATCTCCCAGCCTTGAAAGAAGGGGAGACAGCACAGAAGGGAGGCTCTTTATGCATTCCAGGGGCAACAAAATTCTGGGGCAAATCTAACTTAATATTGGCAATTCCACTCGGACAATAGGGCATGTCTGTAGGCCAGATGTGGCCACCTGCTGTCCATTTTCTCCTTTTAATTTAGAATTTGTGCTATTCCAGAAGTCTTTATGTTCCCCACTTACCGGTTCTAATTCAGTCAAAACATGGGAAGGTATGTTTTCTCATCAATGCTAGTTCTTCACAAGCCAAAGAAATAAGGGTGATGCACGCTGGCCACTGTGTTCTGATTTAGATTACACATTTGTCTATCTTCCCCCCCTCACTTTAACTCCCTAAGGACTGGACAGCACATTTATTGCCCTGGAAACAAGGTAGCCAGTCTAAATAACCTCAGAACCTTTCATCTCTTGTCATTTTTTTTCTTTACTGAAGGAGATGGGAAGATATAACCTCCTGACATTTACACAGCTTCACCCTTAGTAATAAAAATTTATTATTTTCTTAAGAAAGAAAGAGAAAGGTTGTAGAAAAGTCTTGAAGGGCAAAATAAACACAGAAAGTGATGATAAATTTAATCTCGCAGTTTCCAGTGAAGAGTTTTGGGTGGCAGGGTTACCAATTCTGTGTTTGTATTTGTAACAAATGAAGCATGGGAACTACAGAATAAACCACAAATAAGCCACAGATATCCCCAAGACTCATTTCTTTTATGACTGGGACCTTCATTTTCACTGAAGCGTTTGAAGTTTGCTTGTTGTTGTTTTACCATGGTGACTAATAAGGGCCAAAACAATTTTGAGTTTTTCTCCTGCTCCACATTCCTTGGATATAAATGATGGAAGTAGTTAAAACACATGCATGTGCACGCACGCACACACTACTCAGAGGGGACAGAAGTGCTCTGTGAGTGGATTAACTCCTGGACGATGTAGAATTGGCTGACTCAAGACACCTTCCATACCTCAGTGCAGGGCCCTCACCTCCTCTAATCTGTAGCCTTGTTTCTATTATAGAGAAGTGCATTTTGTGACAGAGAACGTTAGTCCACACGTGGACACGTTTTGAATCAGATTCCCTCAGATATGGAAGTTGCGAATACACAGTACCAAGTTAAGGACCCAAATCAACAGGAAAACCATGATGGTGGGCAGTCCATAAGCATCACCACGCAGGGGCAACGTGTGAGTGATTGTAATGGGAGCTAAAATAAAATGCCAGTGAGTAAACTGTGTTAAGATTTTCCCAAACTGTTTCATCTGCAGAGCCAGGAACATTTATTTACAACTAAATAATTTTAGAATCTTCATAAATAGGATTGCATGAAATTACAGCACATTCTACTATCCATTGCTGATATTGTCTCTGATGAAAACAGAAGAATTTATGCCATTTGCAGTTGAAAAACAGCATAGAGTGAATTTTTGTAGTTGTAGGTTTGTACTTGAAAAACAGCATAGAGTCGGGGCGCCTGGGTGGCTCAGTCGTTAAGCGTCTGCCTTCGGCTCAGGTCATGATCCCGGGGTCCTGGGATCGAGTCCCGCATCAGGCTCCCTGCTCAGTGGGAAGCCCGTTTCTCCCTCTCCCGCTCCCCCTGCTTGTGTTCCCTCTCTCGCTGTGTCTCTCTCTGTCGAATAAATAAATAAAATCTTTAAAAAAAAAAAAAAAGAGAAACAGCATAGAGTTAATTTTTCTTTCACCTTGGCACTTGCTACAGAACTCTATTCCTGAGGGGCTCCTCTGTCAACCAGCAGGCCTATGGGTCAGCCACCAGGTCTGCTTGATCTGTGTCTCTGCTTAGAAACGTGAACGGCCACAAATTTATTTTCTTTTACTGTGACTCTTGATAGCATGTGTCACATTATGGACCAAAGACACAGATCTCCTTCTGACTTCTATGGAGAATGAATAACCCCCAGGAGGGATGGGTTCTGAGGTGAACCAGAAAGGAAAACCTCTCTGAAATGCAAATGCCTGGAGGAAAAATGTTTCACTGAGTTAATCTGATACCTAGAAGATTCTAACGCTGGTTAGTCCGGTGTCATGACATATGTAGATCTCGGAATCCTGGCCATCGAATTGCCCTGAATTTTCCCCAGCTGTGTATCAGGCCATCATGGTGCAAGAGAGCCCTGAGATAAAACCAAAAATCCATGTCTTTGGCTAACTTTGTGGCTGATTCTATTCATCATGTGAATTGGTGTAGCTTTATTGAGTTTGTTCTCCGTGTCCACACGCACACATCTATGTCCTCTTGTTTTCAGTAAAGTTTGACATATGTTTCTTTATATTTTATGTTTTCATAATCAATAATTCTATGAGTAACATTACCTTTCCCTGGTCTCCTTTTTGCCTTAAGATTTTTCGACTGCTCTTTTTCTTCAGCATAATAGCTACTTCTCTCACAAATGCTCATTGCTCTAATTATATACAATCTTCTACAATCTTAATGTCTGGGTCATAAATCTTGATGCTTTCCCCAACATTTAGGTAAACATTACCTTTTCTTGTTTAGACTTTCCCCACTTAATAATTTGAGGTCAAGTGATTGCTACTTATCAGACAAAAGTTCTTTATTTCAATGCAAAAAAAAGAAAACACACACAAAAAACAAAACAAAAAGACACCAACTTGTCCTCTCTTTCCTTGTGAGTAATATCTGTAACTTTCTGGGCTTTTTTCCACCAACACATGGCACTAGATTGGTTCTATATAGCTCTAGCTATATATTTCTGTAAGCTCTAGCTTGTATTTCTTAATTATTAATACCAATGTCAGCTCTGATAATTCCTATCTTAATCATCACTAATAGTTTTATTGTGACCAACCAGACAACAGTCATACAAGTAAAAAACACTCACTGATTCTTTTTTTCTTACTTTGAGAAATAACATTTAAAACATCTTTTGGAGAGAAACATGATAAGCCTCTCCGGTTCAAGTGCATCTCTGCACAATGATCAAAGTTAATCAAAGCAAGCAAGTTGTTCTTCATAAACCCTGAATCTTAACATGATTATTTCCACCTGCTCCTTCTGTCTTAGGACTGCCGAGGTGACTCATTCTCAATAACTGGATGGGTTTTCTCAAGATGAGAAAGGGACCTTGCACTCCAGAAAGAGAAGGCAGCATGCCCATGTGGATATGGTCATCATACCCTCGAGTGTCTTTACCACTTGGACAAACCACCAGACTAGCGTTTATCCAATGGAATCATCATTACTTCTTTGCTTGTGTGTGGGGGGCCACAGGTGAGTGAAATCCAAGGGCAGAGGACATGTGCTCTTCACTGTATAGCCCCCATTGTTGGCACAAAGCCTGGCATCAAGCGAGTTCTCAATGTTTGGTGAATGAATGGGTGAATGACTGAATGCATAATTAACAGATGAAGCAAGACACATCCCCCTTCCTCTGTTTTCTTTTTGTAAACCATCTACATGGCAGAGAACACAGTAATAGGAAAATCTGAGAAACACTTAAAAAAAGTTGGGTCCTATGTATTCCTGAATGTATGTATGTGTGTGTGTATGTATGTATATACATGTGTGTGAATGTGTGTATGTGTGTGTGTGTGTGTGTGTATGAGTTGTGAGTTCCTACAGATTATATAGTTATATAGTTTATATAGTTCACGTATTTCAGGCACTTAAGTTTTACCAGGTAGACAGAATATTTCAGGTGTATCTAAATTGACTACATGGTCACTTTGTGGACACAATCTACTTTAAATGGAGAATATATTCTGTAACTGAGTATATCAAATAAGAAAAACACAAATTAATAATGAATCAGAATAAAGCAAGGTCCTTAACAGAAACATACCCAAGAACCAATGAAAGGGTAATTTCGGATAGGTCAAGGTGATCAACCTAGAATCTGCACAGACAAGGCTTTACCTCCTGTGAGGAAACGTGAACGTCGGTCACACAAATCTCTGTTGTTTATGCATTTATACGTAAATTCTAGAGAAAGTAGACTGCGGGGGTACAAATGAGCCCTTTTATGCCGACAGGTAGGAGAACAGGAGAATGGGAGTCAGGATAGCAGAGGCACGGGGAAAGTCAGAGGTACGGAGCTCCAGGAAGGGACATCCGTCAGAAGCGCTTGGCATGAGTAGGGAATGATGCACAGCAATAAACTGTGGGGGGAAAATAAATGGCAACATATGAAGACAAACTCTGGCAAAATAAATATCACCATCATCATTCACCTTCCAGCCCCTGGAGATTTAACGCCGTAGACCGTGATGTATCGGCCGCATTATATGATTGTTATTTCTTCTGTTTCCTCCTAGTCTTTGTGGATGTCAGTTGTTAAAAAGGTCTACTGATACACAGTTCTGTCCCTTGGAAGAACCAGATCATAATCAGCACTGAACTCACTGTTGTCTTTTAGGCTGTCAAATACAATCATTCGGATTTAGCTACAACCTTAAAGACATTGCAGGGAGAGTTGCTGGCCAGCCGGTAGGCAAAAGCCATTTGTTACCATTTGGCAAAAAGTCCAAGTTACTTGCAGAGCTCCAGGGGAAAACAGATAATATCATTTCATGATTCCCTTCATGGCAGACCAATCCATCCCGACCCTGATAATGCTGTTCCTGAGCAAGGCTCAGGCATTAACTGAGAAAATACGGATTGATTTGCTGAGCTGGAGAAAGACCTCACTCACACATGCGTGTTGAGATCTACTGTTCTGAAGAAGCAAACCCCTTTCGGGAAGCTTCTCAGGGGGAGACTGACCCCTCTGAGAAAGGGCCATTCCTTGCAAGTAGCTTAAGCCCGTGAGGGTCTCAGGGATAGGGCTTAAAATAAAGAAGGGCTGTGTCTGAATTCACATCATCTCAGACAAATCCTAAAACAATAATCTAGAAGACTAGTGTCAGCAGGGGAATGCTTCTTCCTAATCTATTCACTCTTGGACTAATGATATCTAATAATAATCCTGAAAAATCAAGCTGTCCATTCCTTACTTCTGTGAAGAACTTAAATTTACATGAATTCAGAAAGAAGTCCTCATATCTTTTGATGTTAAAAAAAAGGTTTTTCTATCCAGTCTGACTTCATGCTACAAGTTAAAGCTTCAAGAGACACAGACACCCATTGAGATTCTTTGTGCTAGCATGGGGCTTGGCAAACAGCTTATGAAAACCAAAGATAAATTTGCTGTCAGCATTCCTACTTCTATTTGCTCTTCCTCTGCAGTGGTAGATTGGTAAATGGTTAGGAACCGGCTCTCAGGAAAAAATAAAAGGGATAGATAGATCAATCCATCAATAGATTGATGGATAAAGTCCTACTGATATAAAGCATGGATAGCACAAAATTTACAAGCGATAATAAAATATATGATACTCTTTGTTGTAAATTCTTTTTTTTTAAACAGTGGAAGTTATCTATTTATTTATCTTAAAGATTTTATTTATTTATGAGAGAGAGAGAGAGAGTGGGGTGGGGAGGAGGAGCTGAGGGAGAGGAACAAGCAGACTCGGTGCGGAGCGCCGAGCCCGATGCGGGGCTTGAACTCACGACCCTGAGACCATGACCTGAGCCGAAATCAAGAGTGGGACTGACTGAGCTATCCAGGCACCCCTCTTTGTTGTAAATTCCATATAACCCTCAGCTCCCTTAACCCTCTATGACTGATTTCCAGCTATGGATGCCAGTCGCTGCATGTGGCATTGGAAGGGGATGCGCCATAGCACACTATTATATGGTATTTTCACTGTCGCAATGCAATTGAATCATAGTGATTCGAGATACGTATATAACCTCAAAAACCCAGAAATAGTAACATGTCGTAAAATCATTAGGAACTGATGAATTTTCAATGTTTGTTATATTTTTTGTATTATTTGTAAGCTTAGCTTACATAATTGACTTTTTAATAACAGTCCCGCTTAGCGATTGGCTTGCAAAATTCCCGAGATTTCAATGGTCTGTTCTCACTAGCTGGTGTGAGCTGGGTCCAGCCCACACCTGTTGCACTGACTTGTCACTAACTCCTTCAATTCTCTCTTGGGTCAGGGACATAGCAGCTTGTAAATAAAGCACTGAAAAATAATTAGCAAAGGGAAGTAAGTTCGGGGGAGTTTTAAAAATGCTACCCGTAGCCCTATCGTGATTCTCACTGCTTTGCTTCTAAGTAGCATTCAGTCTTTAGTTCATGCTGGGTGGATTTCATGGTTTTCAAGGTACGATAACACCAGGCTAAAGATCCCGTTCCATTTTTTTTCCAACACGCTTCTGAGTAGGGACAGGCTCTGCTCCCACAGTCACCAGTTTCCTTCTATTTGCTCACTACCCACTTCCTGTTTTCCTGGATGCTCGCCCTTTCCCATGGCAGTGGGAGTGGCTGTGTGGCCAGCTCTCCTGCTCAGGGAAGGAAAATGGCAAACAAACACCAGACCAGGGCAAGAGTGCTTCCCTGGGCTCGCTCTGAAGTCCACACACCTGCCAGGCTTCAAGGGTGCTTCCACCACAAACAAGATTCCCAGAATTGTCTTTGTGTCATAAGGTTGAAGATTAACTGCTTTGTTTTGAGACAGGCAAAGTGTTTAATTTGGGTTCAGATTTTAGAGCACGCTGTTAGGTAACTTTAAACAGAAGCCTGGTCTCAACTGAGGGGTGTTAGCAAAATTCTTGCCTATCTTTTCCTGCTTTCTGCTCTGCGCTCAGGCAAGTTCACGGCTGATCACAGAGCCAGAGCCTTTAGGGAGCATCTGGCCCAGAGTGTGGGGATTTGATTACAGCCATTTGCCAGTAAGCCACAGAGCTGTGCCCAACGTACTCCTACATCCTCGGTTCTTCTGCTGAGTCACTCTGCCTAAAATACGATTTATGATTATGATGATTATTATGAATTTTATATGAAGCAAACTCAAATTACTATGTCTAATTGAAAATGGCTAGCTATTTTCTCTCATTTTATTTCCCTATTTTAGAATTTCCTTAAAATTCTTTAGAATGGGCTACTTAATCACAGATTGAAAACCAACCACCTAGAAACCTCCGTGGTGTTGCTGGAGGTGCTATGACTAGACAGGTCATTTGGATCAGGGGACAGGGACCCATTTTTCCTGCATGCCTTCAAAATCCTTTGCCAATCACCCCAGCGAAGTATAGCCAAGGGAAGACTGATGTACTCAAACCTATCATAGGAAAATGTCTACTAAAAGGATAGTCAGTGAATAGTTTAATTGTAAAAATATAAAGCCCACTGAGGATCTGTAATTTGAACTCTGTACGCATTGATCTTTAAATCTCCAGGGTCTTCTCATTGGAATAGGTGAGGGATGACTTGGTAAAGGCCCAGTCGAGACCAGCTCTGCAAGTCTTGGGAACACACAACGCAATGCAACTAGTCACATAGGCCGCATCATGGTCATTCACAAGGAAGGCTCCGCTGAAATCCAATGTCAGCAGAAAGCAAGCTGATTAGAAAGTTGCAGGGGAAAAAAAGATTCCATGTGCACAAGCCATGCACCCGAGGCACCTAAGTGCAAGATTAGATGTGGACGGGTTAGTAGGAAAGCTTATTCGCATGAAACACATGGAATTCAGAAGACAGACCCGGGAAGCCCTATTCCACTGTCACCATAATTATACTCACGGTGACGTTTGTGCTATAAGGCTTTGAAACGGGGCACAGCTCAGGAATTTTCCTCCTATGTGTGCAATAAGTATACACCAACTCAGACTCCACAGGCCATCCCGGCCACGGCCGCCAGGAGGCACTGAGAGCAGGACCGGGGAGAGAGGAGCCCCACTTCTGCCCCCGGGGGGGTGGCAGAGAGCAAGTCCACGAGCTCTGGGCACACGCACCTCACACTGGCCCCTCAGCTGACTTGGAAAAGGCTGCGTTCTGTCTACTTTATCTTCCCCACTGGCTCACGGTCCTCTCTCTGCACCCGCTCACAACATGCCTGATGAGCTCCAGACGGCAACTAAACCTAGGGTTGCGACCCGAGTGTAAGGGAAGCTGTGGGCTGTTTACACAGCATGCATTCCCTGCATTTCCAGTTCACAGAGCTCTGGTGTTGACCAGTGACTTCCACTTCCAGAGGAAGTTGATCCTGTCCCCAGCTGTCGGGATGGGCTTCCATCACCTTGGGTGACTCCGTTCTCAGCAGAGACTGGGGCAGTGTATTACCCAACGGTGCTCAGTGAGACATAACTCCAAACTGCAGTTGGAGGCGTCTGGGAAAGGTTCCCCGTGCAACCATTAGAAGAGATAGTCTCTCTGCCTCCTTTGAAAATTCTGGTGTCTGGATGTGGTGCACGGAGCGCCCTCAGGACCAGCCTGAAGAGGAGGTCGACCCCAAAGATGACTTAGAGAAGACACTGAAAGAGCCTCAGTACCTGGTGACAACTTTAGGCTTCACCCAAGTGCAGTCTGTCCCATTCTGGGCTCCCAGTTCCGGGAGATGAGGGGCTCCCCGACTGTGGAGGTAGGCTTGAGAGGGGTTTCTCTTTCTTTCGGCTTGTACTGGTGATCTGTTGCTACGGAACACATTACCTCAAGACGCAGATGCTTAAGACAATAAGCATGAATTATCTCACAGTTTCTGTGGGCACAGCTTGGCTGGCTGCCTCTGAGTCTAGGTCTCTCACAGCGCTGCAGCTGAGGTGCCCCTGGGCTGTGGTCTCAACTATGGGCTCTGCTGAGGGAGCATCTGCTTCTAGGCTCCCTCCAGCGGGAGTTGGCAGGACTCAGTTCTCATGCTCAGTGGGCTGAGAATCTCGGTTCCTCACTGGCTGTTGGCTGGAGGCTCCCTCCGTTTTTTTTTTTTGCCACGTGGATCTCCCCACAGAGCAGCTCTCAACATGGCAGCTGGCTTTCCTCAGAATGAGCGAGGGAGAGAGGGAATCCAAGATGGAAGCCACAGTCTTTTTTTAAACCTAATCTCAGAAGTGACAGGTGACATCCCACTGCTTCTGCCACATTCTGTTCAGCAATGTTAGTCACTAAACCCAGTCCATGTTCATGGGTAGGGGATTACACAAGGGGGTGAACACAGGAGGTGGCGACCATTGGAAGGCATCCTAACGGGTAGGCCAGAGCCGGAAACAAGTAAGAAAGAAGCGGAGGCTAGGATGCTGGATATTCCTGAGATCCTCACATCTTTCTCAAGTGCGACCACAACAAGGGTTTGACGCAGTGCTGACCCCGTGGAGAGTATCCCATAGACAGAGCTGAGCTGGTACTGGATGCCCTTTAGCCTGGAACCCATCTCAGTTCAATGAAGCTGAAGGGAAGAGCTGTATCATTGTAACCTGATACTTAGTGATTCACAAGGAGACATTTTCTGGCATATTCTGCTACTGAGTGAATGCTGTGTGTTTGCTGACGAACAGATACAAACATGAATAAGACTGGCATGGCCTCCAAGTGGCTTGAACCAATGTGTGCAATACAACGTGGGGGTAAAGAGTAAACACCTGGATGGGGGAGGAATCTGGACTGGAGGCGTGAGGCGTGGTGGGAGGGGTCCCTGAGACCCCGGCCGGGTGTGTGGCTAGAGCGTGCAGAGAGTTCACATCCCTCCGATACCCAGGCGGAGCTGGAGATCGGGCTGCGTACGGGGGCCTCTTCAGTCAGAACACGCATTAGTGGGTGGTCACTGTATCTCTTCTGCCTACAGACCATTCGTTGGCTCAAAAAGAGTGCAGGGTGGCAGATAAATGCGGCGCTGACCTAGAACACACGGTCTTCCCCATTTATCTTTGTTGCAGGTGAATGTGGCTTTCATCGCCCTGTGCCAGGTATTGGTAACAAGTTCAGCATGAAGACAGGAAATGAAGCATCTGGGCTTGGGCTCAGGGTTGACGTCCAGCGAGTTCTCGGGTCAGTGGAAGGGGAGGCTGTCAGCAGCTAAGTGGGGTCTATCAGCAAAGCGTGAGGATGGGGGCTGCACCGAGATCCAACAGAAGTCAGGGTCAGGGTGAGGGAAAATGGCCAGAACCAAAAGTTCTGGAGAGACATCAGAATGAAGGGTGGTGCTGTGTTCGCCCCATTTCACGTCTTCTTGCACCTCCTTCATCTGTGTACAGACCAGTATCCATCAGCTCTTTCATCCTTCTTATCCCTGAGGTTGGCTGAGCTCACGGTTTTCAACAAAATGTATGTTTCCTCTTTTTAACAACCTGAGTGGACTATACTATCTGTATAACAAGGAATGTGCGAAGCCAAAGATGTGCCCGTGGGAGTTTCTGGAATGGTGGGGAAAACTGGACGGGTGGTGGATAGAGCAGCAACTGAGGGTCAAGATACCCTAACGAGAATTCCTGCTGAACCTATCCTGTGATAAGACCCTGGGCCAGTGATGTAAGTCCTTTTGACTCAGTTTCCTCCAGTGACAGAACCTACCCCCCGCGCTGGGGTGGGGACTGAGTAAGATGTCACATGTGACATGCCTCGTGGACCACCCAGCCCTTGCAGGTACTCGGGATCGGTCTCCACTAGAAGCACATCATTTCTTTTACAAGGAATGCAGGAGAAGTGCAAGAGCTTATGGCTGGCATAAAACCATCTCCACTCAGCTTCCTTCCACAATGCTGCAAATAGCCAGAAGTCTGACCAGAAGGTGAGACTGTATATGCCAGCAAGGGGCCCAAATTCACATCCAGCAGTTACGTGCCAACAGCCAATAGCCCCCTTGTGACAGGTGGAAGGAATACCCAGGTTTCAACATCTTGTGAAAAAATAAGACAGATGACAACACAGGGTTTGTTTTCCTTCACTGCTCTGAAGTCCCGAATCAAAGAAGGCAGGGTGCTTTCTGCCTGGTTGGGTAGGAGATCCCGGTTTTCGATGCTGCAAAAAATGGTCAAGAAAATTCTGCATGTTGGGAAAATAGAAGCTCCGAGTTGGATGCATTCAGTTCTGGTGCAGGGGCAGCCAGGAGATAGGAGCAGGGAGCAGGAGGAGGAGGAGACTTTGTGGAGCCCCAGCTCCCTACCTCACAGGGCCCCTCTCCCCCCATTCCTCCAGCTCTTCTTCACTAGGTTACTGGCATTTCCGAGAGGGGAAGAGGGTGGGGGGAATTATGATCGGAGGGCCAAGGAGAGTCTGATGACATGTCTGGGGAAATGAAGGCAGCATGGGGAGAATACCATGGGCCCAGGAGCGGGGTGGGAGGGCGGGACGAAACCATGAAGCAAGAAGATGGGGAACCTCATCCTTTGTCTGTTGCCTGGTTCCATTCTCTCTAAGGGAGGGGCAGGAAATGATTTCACAGCACCATAGAAACCCAGGAGGAAGCTCTCCTACCCAAGCCTGATGCCAGCCTTTGGAAGCAGCCCTCCCAAATCTCACCTGCCAGTCTCCCCAGCAGACGCCACACACCGATGGTGTCCCCCAAGTGCAAGGAGGCCTGGGAGGAAGTGGGGATCTGCAGGTTTGCATCAGTTCAGGTGTGGGCAAGTGTGCAAGGCCTGGATGTCCCATCCACAATCTACTGGTCTTGCAACAATCCCCTAATTGCCATTTAGCTTTGCTGTTTTCCCTCGGCTATTCCTCCCCTCACTGGATCGCCCAGGGTCCACAGGAGGATTCTGGGCATGAGGACAGCATCCACAGAGTTGGCCCCCGAAGCTCATGGGCTTGAGACCCACTCTCTTCAGAGATGGAACAGCTCCAGAGCTGTCTACACCTCGGCTGTTATCTTTCTGACTGAGATGTCTGATCCTTTACTTTTCAATACCCTGTAGACATTATTTGCTTCCCAGAAGCATGTCCAACGTCAAGATGATCAAACATATTTGAAGGATGGAAAATAAGTATTTGTCAGAAAAGATGGAATGAATCAGGATTAGTTTTCCTACAGCAGTAGATAAGTAATCCGACAATTATCTTCTTTACCCAGAAGCTGGCAGCGAGCTAATCATCATTTCCAAAGAAGACAGAAAGAGATCAAGGGGTCCACTGTCAGAAAAGTATGAACTTCCCAGCCAGAAGCCGCACCCACGCATGGGCCCCGGCTGCTCACTGGGCGGAGTATAGAGTGGCGGACACTGTTTTGAGAATATGGTCCAGGATTGTGCCCCTTTATGATGAAGCATCGCTGCCAAGCTGAGTCATCCTCAAAGGGGTGAGCACGGGCTTGCCATGCTGATGACGCCATCAGAATACATATGGTTAAATATGTAAAATGATTACCCATCAGGAGGGAGGAGTGCTACACACAGTATTTATGGAAGTCCCAAAGAAACCTCAGGAGACAACGAAGACCGCCCGATCTCAGCCAGGGTACGACAAGAAGTAGAAAACAATGAGACTTTAATTCTGGCTATTGCTAGACGGAACTCAAGCTCTTTCCCCTTCTGCTGCCTCCGTTTCCCTTTCTGCAGGGTAGCACTCCTACCGCTTGGTCACTGACCATACGATTCAAAGGTCCTCATTCATAAGTCCCCCCAGGTCTTGAACACGGCTCTCCTCTGCACTCTCAGCTTGCTGGAGTGAGCTCACCAACAAAATCCCATAATTGCTGAACTGGACTGAGGGGGCTCTTGCTACCTGCAGACTTCTGAGGTTAGTTCTAATTTGAGGAACAGTAGCTCCTAGCTGACTGTCTTCACCCACACAGTGCGATTTTGGCCGAGGTCTGACTGCAGTGTGAATGATTAATGAGTTAAGTCATTCTTTATGGGCACCTGCATGGCATTCCGAGCGCATTCACTGTTAAATCGGACACACTGCATTGAGCATTTAGAAAGAAAAGCTGGAGAGGAACGTCACAAACACCCCAAAATAAGAATGGAAAGTCTGGAAACCCAGCCCTGATACCGGTGAGCAGAGAGATGGGCAGTTGACATATGGGAAAGAAAACAAGAGGCACGTACGTGTGGGTCTCAGGTCCGAGGCCTCGGAACCAGTACTCTCCCCAGGAAAGCCGAGAGGCTCCGCCACGTCTGTGTCGGGAGGAGGGTAGGGTGGGGGCGGGGGGAGCACTAACTGGGGGGGCCCCCGAGCAGAGCCTCTGGGAGGCTTTTGTGGCACCTGCCGTCCAACACCTACATGGAATCAACAGGGGTGACTTCAGAAGGTAAGCCCGAAGACTCTCTGCCCTCCCACGGAAGGCACACAGCCATCACTCACCCGGGCATCAAAAATAACCTCATGGCACCGAATCCAACCACACCCAGCACCAAATCCAGCCTCATGGCACCAAATCCAGCCATACCCGGCGCCAGATCTGACCACACTCGGTACCAAATCCAACAGCAGTCAGTACT
The DNA here is from genome assembly GCF_011800145.1 of Mirounga leonina. Lineage (NCBI taxonomy): Eukaryota > Metazoa > Chordata > Mammalia > Carnivora > Phocidae > Mirounga > Mirounga leonina. The sequence continues at coordinate 4,905,349 of NW_023270498.1, forward strand.
GAAGTCAACCTCACTACGCATCAAATTCAACCACACCTGCCACGAAATCCAGCCACACCCGGTATCGAATCCAACCACACTTGGTACCAAATTGAGGCTCATCAGGCACCAAATCCAGCCTCATGGCACCAAATCCAACCACACCTGGTATCAAAGTCAACCTCACCATGCACCAAATTCAACCACGCCTGCCAACAAATCCAGCCACGCCCGGTATCCAAATTCAAACTCACTAGCCATCAAATCCAGCCTCATGGCACCAAATCCTGCCTCACTCATGCTTTAACATTTTACACACACAGTGTCCTCTCCTTGAGCCAAACTGAAAATACCTACTTGTTTGCAATTTGTTTCTGGCAGGCACAACTACTCCCAAATGCTGGGCTTGAAATGATTCTTAAAAGCCCCCTCGGCAGCTCTGTTGCGTTAAAAGGAACTCCTTTTATACATGTTAGTTTTTATCGGGGATTATTTTTTTTTAGCTTCCTCTTGTTATTTTTACCTGTTAACTATTGTGGATTAAGTCGCCACTAAATCAGCTTACCTCTTTAAGCCCATTTATATCAGCACTCTGTTCCATTGTTTGGGGTAATAATTTTCAAACTTTGTTTTGAAAAGGGTCCCGACTTGGAGAAAGAGTTAGAGGGGGCATCTCTGTTTCATCTGACCTCTGGAACCCTTGGGGCAGCCTCTTCTTTGCTCTGCTGACACCTGGGGGATCCACTTGCCATTTTATAGAAATGGCTTTCTTCTGCTAATAAGATTTTTGAAGGTCAATGACTTAATATAACAAAGCCGTATATATCCCTTGTGCCATAAATCATACTTCCCAGTATTTCTTTGAAAAACGCTTTTTTCAAGCTTTTATGTTTGGAGTCATGTAGTAACTAAGAGACTCTGTGCTTCATGCCTGCCATCAGATTATTAATAAATAAATATTAAGAAATATAATTTCTTCATCAAGAGACATATCCACTTATTCCTTCTCTTGATTACAGTTCTCTAGATGTGGGAGAATAGTGATGTCCCCACGGCTAGACATCATTTGTCACCTCAAAGTGCAAAGAAGCCACAAGCCATCAGGATGAGCACTGTCTGGTTGGTCCACGGAAGTCACCCCCAAGGGCAAGGCATGTGGGGAGAACAGGCTTTGTCCTGGAAGCTTCTCTCTACCAGAAAGCTCAGTTTTTGTTTGCCAAGGAACTTGGGTCAGACCCAAATCCAACCAATACCATTTTAGTGCAAGTTTCAATTTTTCCCCCCTCTTATATCTAGGTATCTGAATAAAAAGATGCTCGTTTGTGTGGGGTGTGTGGGCAGGGGTAACTTTTTACATTTGTATCTGTTAATGTAAAGCCTAGACTTTGGTTAACAAAGTTCAGCTTGCGGGATCGCTAGCATACCGTTACTTCATGGGGGTCCCTGATGGGGATGGAAGCCTCCCTTAAAATCGTTACCAAGACCTCTACCATCCTCCTGACCTCTCAAAGTATTCAAGGTCACTGCCAGCCCGAAGGGAGCTTCTGGCTTCCTTCTCGATCTTCACAAACCAAAGCTGACAGATGAGAGAGAGGCTCGTAGTGAATTACTACCGTCCATACCTCCTCCCTGTAATGTGCTCCTTAGAGTGGGACTTGTCCGTACAGTTTTCAGTTTCCAAACACCCACCTCCCTCTCCTGAACAACCATGGGCATTGGCTGCCTGCCCGCACCCGGGCCAGGTTCTCCAAGCGTGGGGACACGAGCCGGCAGTCAGTCCTTCACAGCTGGTCGGGAGGCCCTCCCTTGGTCTGAAATGGGCTGTCTGGCCTGGAGGTTGGCACGACTCAGCTGCATCCACACTACCACCTACAGTGGATGCTTCTTACGAGTGCAAGCAGGAACCATAAATCTGAGGGCTGTCATCCCTTTGCCACAAGAGTGGGCGAGAGCTCGGCAGGGAGAACAGGGGTCTCGTCACGGAAAAGGAGACAACGAGGTTTATTTTGAGAAGCTGCTGATCATGGGTTCTGTAAATCTGGTAGTATTTTCCTCTGGTCAAGAGGATGAACTGGCATGAAACATAGACTATGGTTCCTTAGGATCATCACTTCCCTGGTGGCGAAATGCTGAGACATGAACAGGGAGGTGTTGCCTGGGGGAAAAATGGCTGACACACAGCCAAGCAGCTCGTATTAGAGTTTCGGACACTGACAATGTACGCGCTTATCCTTGGGAGTCTTCCTTTTGGGGGCTACAGTCATGGGGTCTAGGGGAGAATGTGAGGGTGCCCTATGAAGTAAAGTAGCATCAGGCCCACATGGCCATCGCACGGCCTCTGTAATGAGCTGATGCACCTGTAATCACAGGGCCTTGTCTCAGGCAACCCCCGCTCCTCAAGAGCAACATCTGTTCCTACATAAATGAAATTACAAACATGGACTGGCTTAAAATTAAATGAACCATCCCCGACTCTTGGATCTAGAGACCCCTGCCACGTCTCTCTCTGCCACCTGTAACATGAGGAGGTGGCATTTAATGATCTAACATGTCTCTCTGCTCACAGATATTATGGTTCCATCCTTTTTCCTTTCAGTTCCTTGTTCCCAAAAATATCAGGGTGTGTGTTTGCTACGTATGTAAAAGCGGAGGTCGATTTCAAACAGGGTGGTCAAGAAATGAGGGAACTACTGTCAACTGATCTATAAACCTCCTGGGGACTAGAGGTCTTTCCAAATAGCCTCCACAGACGTCATCCTAAGAACACTCATCCTTCCATCAGGGAGACACACACATGCGCGCACTCACCGGTCTGGCGCCGCTCATCTCCTCTCGAGCACCCTCAGCCATCCTCCACCCTTTCCGCCTGCCCCCCGCCTCCGAGCCTCCATGATGCCCGGAAAATATGCCTGTAAGATACTAAGTGAACCCTCAGGTGTTTATTTCCAGACTTTCTTTCCTTAGCATAAATGTTTTCCGAGTTAATGCCATAGTGGAGGACGCGACTGCAAGAGTTAATAGCAGTGCCAGAATTCCACGCAAGACCAGGCTCAGGGGCGTGCAGACGGCAGCTCGGCGCACTCACCCGTGGTGCTCTTCCTGTTCTCCTCCCTGTCCTGCGTGCGAGGGGGCACCAGGGGGCTTGGCGTCGGGGGCTGTGGCGTCGGGGGGGCTGGCGCCCGCCTCTTCTTTTTCTGCAGGTCAATCTGGGACCCCAGAGATACCTAGGAAGCACAAAGAAAGGTCACAGTGTCAGAGGGTGGGGTGCACAACTCAGAGAAGCTGGCCTATGGGATGCGGGGCTCTAAGGAGCGTTGGTAGATTGCCAGGTTCCTTTCTGGGGTCCCAGGGCAGGTGGCGGATGCCCTGGTGTGAGGGCTTGCCGTGCAGCTCAGGAGCGGCCCCGAGGTGGCCCAAGGATGCTCACAGACATCCCAAGACCCCTCTGAGCTGGGGGAGCTGGGGCTCTGCCCCAAATTGCCAAGGGATTTCAGGCCAGTCAGGGGACTTAGTAACTTCCCCTCAGAATAAATATGAGAAAGGGGACCCTTCGCCCTTCGTTAAATGCAGAAGAGAACCAGTCCTTCTGGAAACTTGAGCAAGGGCTGCCATGATGTGCACCCACGCAGCGGGAGAGCAGAAGGGCCTGGCTCAGGGCTCACTGTGCCCGGAATTCCGCTTGTTCCCCTGCCCCTGCATGTTCCCGAGCAGCCAGGACTCATCACTGTCCACAGATGGGCCACCCATGCACCGGAATTACAGTGAAGTTTGTCAGACTGTGGCTCACGGTGTCAGCCTAGGGGATGTCAAGCTCTGTCCACGCAGAAACCCTGCTCCCACCGAAGAATTGTCCCAACGACAAATTCACAGCTTCGAAAGGCTGCATAAAGACTGCATGTTCGGGCGCCTGGGTGGCTCAGATGGTTAAGCGTCTGCCTTCGGCTCAGGTCATGATCCCGGGGTCCTGGGATCGAGTCCCGCATCGGGCTCCCTGCTCTTTGGGAGCCTGCTTCTCCCTCTGCCTCTCTCAAAAAAAAAAAAAAAAAAAAAAGACTGCATGTTCTCCTCTCTTCCCCAATACAAAGTTTTCATCCGTTCATTCTCATTGATGGAATTCAATGCACTGCATTTGAACGTGCAGAGTGTGTGCAAATAAGGAAAACCATTTACTCTGCTGGGTCCCTGCGCTCAGGGAGCCCACAGCTGAGTCCCTGCCTGGGGTCGAAACAGTCCCTGATGGCTCAAGGGCTCGTTGTGGGAGGGCTGCCTACCAACCCCACCCCGGTGTGGATCTGTTCTACCTCTGGTGCTCCCTGGTTTAGGAATGCAGGCTCCCAGCGTGTGTGCTGAACTGGGCGCATGCCCCACTTCCATAGAAGGCAATGTCCTCTTCTGGGCTGGGCCTGGTGTTTCCTGTGTTTGTACATGTGTGTGTAAAGAGTCTCCTTTTAAATTTTTCTCAGTAATACACATTTATTGCAAAATAAATTTATATTTAAAAACTACATAAGCAAAAGAAAGAAAAAAAAAGTCACTTTGTTAACACTCGGATTCTAACTACTAACAGTTGGCATACATTTTTTGGTCTTTACTTTTTTTTTTTTAGATTTTATTTATTTATTTGAGAGAGAGAACAAGCACAAGCAGGAGGAACGACAGGCAGAGGGAGAAGTAAGTAGGCTTCGCACTGAGCAGGGAGCCCAATGTGGGGCTCGATCCCAGGACCCTGGGACCATGACCCGAGCCGAAAGCAGAGGCTTAACCAACTGAGCCACCCAGGTGTCCCTGGTTTTTACTTTTTCTTTTCAAAGTCATATACTTTCCACCCTTCTACTACAATATACAACGTCCACCTCCTTTACCCATACAGCTCTGTAATATATTTCATGGAAAACACGGACAGAAGGAAAATCAAGTCACGCCACAAAGCTCAGAGCCTAGCCAGCACCTCATGGTCCACACTGCCCCCACTCCAGAGGAACCACTTCAAACCCTCTCTTTTGACGTTTACTCTGTTTTTAAAAATGATACGCTTATTCTGCTATTTCTTGATTTCCCCATGTTAGATACTGGCTTTCTACTCCAGAAGAGGAAGATTTAGCTCCCTGACACACACACACACACACACACACACACACACACATGCACCCACAGTTCCTCCTCAATCTTTCCAGAAATTATGGCTCAGGGTTAAATTAACACTATCTAGTTCTACATATATAGTTATAATAGATTTAATTCCATCAAAGAGAAATCTTCAAGAGGAAGTTTCTCCAGCTGAGACGTTTCACATCTATGTTGACGTTTTCTTTCTGGGTCATTGTGATTTCTCTGAACTTGGTAATTGATTTGTTTTCTAACTTTTTCTTCTGGGTTTCCTGGAAATGGCTTTTCCTCGACTCAGCTGTTTTTCTCCCTTGTTTCCTGGATCCCAGGCCTTTTTAAAAATTGACTTCCTTGTTAGAGTGGGGCTCAGGCTCTGTCAGCTTTCCAAGGCAAGATGTACGTGAGGTGACTCTAGGAGACCTTCAAAATCTATGACTGTTTCTATGCTGTTCTCCTCACCAGCCGGTCATAGATGCTGGCTCTGTTTTCTTCGTGTGGTCCGCTTCCCCTCTATGAGCTTTAAGGACCCTCTCTCGTCCTTGGAACCCCGAAATGTCTGGCAGCATGCCCTGGGCTGGAGTGCTCCCCACCCATGGTCTGGGGTATTTGTGGAACCCTGCAATCTAGAAATCCTTTAATGCTGCAGACTGTTCTAGCATCATTCCTTTCAGATTTCTTCTTCCCTCTGTTTTCACTGTCTCTCCCTGGGTTCTGATTATTGAATACTGAGGGTTCGAAATCAATTTTCTAACTTTTCTTGAATGTTTTTGCCTAATTAAAACATTTTCCTCTTTCTTGGAAATTTCCTTTACCTCATTGTCCAACTCTTGAATTTTTAAAACTCTGTGACTATGTTTTTATTTCCAAGAGCTCCTTCCTGTTACGTATTTTTTAAATAGTATCATGTCTTCTTTCCTGGATACAATATCTTCTCTTTTCTCTCTGAGGCCATTGTTTATATTTGTTAAGACGCTTTTTTTTTTTTTTTTTTCTTTTTATGCATTGTTTCCTGCATGTTCCTTTCTCCCTCTCTCTGTCTTAGCGTCTGTCTGTCACATTCTGGCCTTTCCTCAATTTCTGGCAATCCTTGGCCAATTGCTTATAATTGTGTGTTTCTGGGGACAGAGTCTCTTTGACACACCAACGGGTTTCCCTGCAGGTGCCTGGGCAGAAATCCAGTTAGCTCACAGGGGGATCCCTAAATGCACTTATCTGCAGGATTCTCTTCCATGCAGTAAAACCCTCCAGCCTCCTGCCAGAGGTGGGAGCTGGCCTTGCAGAGCGGGAGTTCGGGGGACAGCCCTGGACCCATTGGGCGTGTGCTTCTCCTTTCTCCCGGTGCACAGTACTCTCTGTGTAACTCAGGTCCTGGAGGCAGCCTCTCAGTTCTTTCTCCTGTGGGGTCTGGCACACCTCCCGCTGTGTGTGGCCAGAGGGGTCGGGGGTCTTACTGCTTCACATACACACGTCCACTGTCCTTGGTTCCTTCTGCCTGCTGGTGTGCACAGGAACTGGGACCCCACTGTCCCCACCTCGCCAGGCCCTGCTCCCTGCCGCTGGGTCTCTCCAGCCAGAGGTCAGCCCTCAGCTGCTTCTGCTTTGCTGGGAACTTGACACAGTCCACCCAACCTAGTTCCCAATGTCTACTGACCCCTTACTGCTCCTTCTCGCCTTCTCTTTGTTGTAGTGGGCTAATGCTCATTAAAAGGCTGTCTGATAAGGCATGGGATCCGTGAGCCAGAATTAATTCAGTCAACTCCATTAAGATTGTTTGGTTTTGGCCAGTAAAAATTAGACTTCTTAGCACACCCTGAGAGTTTTATCTTTTCTTGCCTTTCTTCTTCTTTCTTGTCTTTTTCTTTTTTAGCGTTCCATAAGTCCCTTTACTAGAATGTCTGAGGTAAGGAACATGTAAGATTGGAGGGACACACCAGTTCTAAATTGCTTTCCCAATTTTAAGAATCCTTGTCATGTGCTTAGCTCACCCTGAGTTTGTGATGAACTCACCAGGGCTCTTGCAAATAAATGGATAGCAAACCTTTCCACGTTTCTGTTAATATCTGTATGTTACTTTGGTCCATTGTTCTGTCTTGGGCCCTGGTGCTGGACTCTCAGGAGACCCTGTTTTGCTGTGCCCTTTGCCAGGCGCTCTTGGGTAAGGGGCGGGACACTTACCCTATCACCTACACCCTCAGAACCCTGCCTCTGCTTCCCACCCAGTCACTGATGAAAATGTTGAAAGGCATAGAGCTTTGGCTCTGATACCTGGATTTCTTCCTTTAGGGTTGAAATCAATTCATCAATTAATGGTGATTGTTCACATGCGATAGGTTTACCCATGTGCATCATTTTCAGGCTCATGTTTCTCAATGTCCTTATTTTTAAAAGATGAGAGACTTTGTTAAATGCCATTCCTCCCCTTATTCCTTTCATTAAGGAGCAAGCAGGTGTTGGCTCCTTATCCTATGACAAGAATTGCAGTGGATTCAAAGACATGAAAACTTTCTGACCTCAAGTTGTTCACAGTCTAATGAAGGAGACATAATTCTATAACATTTACACAATCTCCTAGGCTGGAAACACCGCCCAAAGCTGTAATTTGGGGCTTACCTGGGGACATGGTTCCTTCTGGGAATTCACACTGGTTAATCAGAGCCCACTAAGCTCCCACTATATCTATATAATAATGACACGTTCCAGAATTCTGCTGAGTGTTGACATCAAGGTGGAGATAATTGGAAGAGAGGGGCAGGGAAGCAGTTCTGGCTTACCCAGTCTGGAAAAGCAATTCACCTGTTGAAAAAAGTTCTGGCTCACTGCTTGTTACAAACTCTGGAGAAGCATCATGGCATTCCTGGAGGTTTGCTGAGATGGTCCAGCTTCGCCAACAGCATTCCTCTTCCCAGAGGTAAGGACAGACCACTCAACAAACATTTGTTGAAGACCACCTAGTTCCCAGATATAGAGCGACTCCTGATCAATTAAGATAACATGCTTGGAAAGCGTTTGGCAAGCTCTGAGACCACTAATCGAGATGAGTGCTAATGGGCAAAACATTTTTTTTCTTCCTGGAGCTTTTGTTAGTTTAACCTGTTTAAACAGAAATGTTCTAGTAGATGTACTTACAGACTTCAAGGAAATACTATTTCCAATAGCTGCAAAGATTTAGTAAATATTTACTAGGGGTGCCAACTGTATCCAAATACGACTACCTCAAAAGAGCTAATTTTCCTAAGTCTGTTTGGTAAAGGAAGAAACTGAAGCTCTGCAGCTTACGGCAGATAACTTGCCCAAGGCCATACAGCTAATGAGTGGACAGAGTTGGTACTTGAGCTTTGAGTCCGAGCGTTCCTTGGAAGAAATAACTCCTGAGGTTTGGAATGGAAATGTCTATCCCTAGGAGTCCATACACAACTAACACCCATGGAGTTCTCATTGTCCCACGCGGCAACCTATCCACCTACAGGGTGGAAGCAATTTGTGCTGGAGAGAGTTGCTTCAGAAAACACTTCTTAGACCTGAAGCACATCTGTATGTTCTTCAAGGAACATGTGAAATCCGGGTCTGCCTGCTCTCTGAAGCTTGTGCCTATCATTTCCCCTTCTTAGAACCAGGACATGGAGTGGCCCCTTTGGGCGGGGCCGCCTGATTCTGACCTGCCGCCCATCTGAGGTTCCCTGATAGTGGAACCTGAATCCTGCAGGGCCTGGTCTTTTTAGGAAGCATCCATCCACTGTGGGTCCTTTGGTCTCATAATCTCATTGTGACAGTTATGTGTGAGGCCAGACTGGAGGTCAGAAAGTGTTTAAGGGGAGGGGAAGTTCTGCTTTAAAGAGAATGGGTCGGACTCTCACCAAGAGACACAGAGCCTCCTGCTGCCACCTTGCTCCTGGAACTTGCTCAGGGCGTGGCATTTTGTAGGAATGCGAGAAAAAGCGGTTCGTGCCTGTGTGTGTGTGCGTATGTGCGTGCATGTACGTGTGTGTGTTTTCCATGTTCCTTTACAGTTTTTATCTATATGAATATGACATTCATGTTATTTTTTTAGGGAAATGGACATATCCCTCTAGGTTTTAAGTGTTTGGGCTAAAGGACAGAGACATGAGTAGATTTGAGGGTCTATGTTATGAAATAAAATTAGTACAGCTCAGTACCTTGCAGACATTTATGTGTTCATTCATTCCTTCTTCCTTCCATCCACCCATCCACCCACCCATCCACCCATTCATTCATCCATGCACCCACCTATCCATATCATCCATCCATCCATCATCCATCCATCCATCCAACCATCCATCTATCCATCCATCCATCCACTTATCCTTCCATCCACCCATCCATTCATCCATTCACCCAAGCACCCCCCATCCATATCACCAATCCATCATCCATCCATCCATCCATCCATCTATCCATATCATCCATCTATCCAGGCATCCATCCATCCCTATCCATCCATCCATTCACTCATCCATCCAAACACTTGGGTACTTGATGCCAAGCTCCAGGCTCGGCACAAACCAGTGAGGGAAGGAACACCAGGTGCCTTTCTTCCAGCCACACTGAACTGGTGGCTCACTGTGCTTGGCAGTGTTGTCTTGAGTCCCTGCTTTCTGCCCTTCCCAGAATGCCCTTCCTTGTCCAACGCTTCTGTCAGTCTTCTGCCCCTCCTGAAATCTTGCTCAGTCTTCAGGAAGCCCCCTGAAATTTCCCGGGTGGGTGTTAATGGCCTGTCTCCTATGCTTCAATAGCAGGTGGTTCCAATGTACGAGCAGTGCCCTGCTGGAGCTCCATCCTCACTGCCTCCCCTGCCTAGTTCAGCTCCTATAAGCCTGGAACAGGAAAGGGTCTGTCTTATAAGCTCTCAATTTCCACAATCCCTAGCCTCATGCTTCTGCACTTTAGGAATCAATAAATGTGTGTGGAATACAAGAAAGACTAAAGGAGACGTTCTATATAAATGTGGCATGCTGTGGAGGGAGTTTATAAATATTGTTTTTCAGCCAGAGCCCGCAAGTCTAACACAGCCCTAGGCCCATATCTCATCTCTCTCTTATTCAAAATGAAAATACCCTACTGTTTTTACATAGGTCCAAATGAAAGTCATATATTCTCACTGAAAACAGTTTGAATAATAGAGGGGCATATCAAGTGCTAAGTGACATCTTCCTTTCCTCTGCTCCCAAGAGATAACTTCTATTAAAGCATGACATGCATCTCCTTAGGCTTTCTTTCTGTGTATCTAGCTACATGAATATTGATAAAAATGAGAGCATACTCTCTTGATGGCAGCGGCTTTTGTCATCTACACCACTGCTAGGCGTAGGTCTCCCTGACGTCTTGAGGTCGGGAAGGGTCCACCCTGTGGGGACCGCCTGTTTTTATCTGTCCTCCAGGTTTGGCGTTTGATTTGTTGCTTTGTTGTGTTTGATTTGTTGCTCTTTCAAATTATATTGCAGTGAGCGTCCTCACCTAGTTATCTTTTCTACTTTGTTTATTCCCTTATGATCCCACTCCATAAACTCGCTGGCTCACCAGCGATATGATTTTTTAATTTCATTTCATTCCATTTTATTTTATTTCTATTTTTTTAAAGATTTTATTCATTTATTTGACAGGGAGAGACACAGTTAGAGAGGGAACACAAGCAGGGGGAGTGGGAGAGGGAGAAGCAGGCTTCCTGCGGAGCAGGGAGCCCGATGCGGGGCTCAATCCCAGGACCCTGGGATCATGACCTGAGCTGAAGGCAAATGCTTAATGACTGAGCCACCCAGGCACCCCACAATATGATTTTTAAATGAACTGAAATCAGAATCTAGAAGAGATACCCACCCTTGCATGTTTATGGCAGAGCTATTCACATTGGCCAAGATGTGGAAAAACCTTAAGTTTCTGTTGACAGATGAACGGGTAAAGCATATATGGGCTATTCATACAAGGGGGCAGCACTCAGCCTCAAAAAGGAAGGGACTTCTGCAGGCTGTGGCGACATGGATGGGTCTGCAGGACATTATGCAAATGGAAACAAGTCAGGTAGAGGGACAAATACTGCATGATTGCACTTACAGGAGGCATCTGAAGCAGGCAAACTCAAGGAACCAAAGTGCAGGGGGCGGGGGGCTGCCAGAGGCCAGGGTGGGGGAAATGGGACCCACTACTCAATGGGCCTGAAGTCTCCATCAAGCCAGGTGAAGAAGCTCTAGGGATGTGCTATGCACCTGGTGTCTCCAGCAACATAACCTACTGTGTGCTGGACCACTGAAAAGCATAGATTGCCCCTGAAGAGCTCTTAGCAAAATAAAACACAAACTGAAATAAACACATGATATGTGCCGCCCGATAGGCCCCCAACAAGGCTGTATCAGCTTAAACTCTCACCAACGGCCCCTTCCTCCCACTCAACAAGAGTCGGTGAAAAGTGCCCTGATCCTTTTAAAAATCTATGTTCTTTGAATACAAGGATCGGCGATTTTTAATGATTGCTGTTTATCTGTGTGCGAGACAGAAAGACGTTGACTATGCTTTATTTCTTCTCTCTCGCGTCCATGGTGTTGGCCTTTTCTTAGTGATCTCCCCTAACTTACGCATACACTGTGAATAGTGTCCCCAGTTCATCACAGACTTCTAATTTTCTGTACTTTACTCTTTTAGAATGTAAAAATCTATCTGATTCAATCTGTCAGGCTTTGCCACCTTTTTTGGAGGGTTGGGGGTGGATTCTAACCCTTTGTCATCCCAAGAAAGGGATTCTTGCTTCCAAATTTAAAGATTCCTATTGTTTAAACAGTAGTTTAAGTTTAAAGTATTCCTGATTGAATTTTTTACATTTTTACTTTAAATCAACCTGGACTCAGTTTTGCTCTGTGTTCTACATTTTCTCCACATGTTAAATTAGCTTACAACGCAAGTGATGTTTGTTTCATAAATCTGCATGTACCTCCATCACTGTACAACAAAACCCAGTAATATTCCATGCAGAATGAGGGGTGACTCATATTGCCTGTACTTACTGAAGCACCTCTTCCACGGAGGATCTGGCCTGCTGGAAATCTCACTCCTCAGAATCCAGATCCCAGGGGACCCGCTCGTGTCTGGGGCGTGCTGCCAGAGGGTGCCCTGCCTGCCTGCCTGTCCCCAAGGGCACCTGATCTCATCTCCACTGAACAGTGATTGTAGACCCAACATGTCCTGCAGAGAGTCAGGGTCAAGTCTAAGAAGAGAGAGTAGTTGGTGATGCATTCTAGACAGCCTTCCCTCTAAACTGCTTAAATAATTTCTAGAAAAGGGAATTCATACTTAAAGAGATATATCTTTTACCGTTTGAGGTAGGTATTTCTTTACTGTGTTCTCTTGTCTGGGGACACCAGGACATCAGTTCTTTAGTATAATGAGGTTGCTCCAGATTAAAACTTAAACCTACACTTTAACCTCTTTGTCTTTAACAGAATGATTATTTACATATAATTTTCCTTCAGGTCCCCTGGTACTTTTAAGATGAGCAGCACAAAGATTATGAACCAGAACAGCCTAGAAAAGCATCTCAGCTTTGATTCACTGCTATGTCCTTAGTACCAGGAACTGTCCTTAGAATATCTGGGATGCTCACTAAATGTTCGCTGAATGAGGGAGTGTTGTTACCAGAAGCATCCATGTGATTAAAGCAATACTTTTTTCTTTTTTTTCTTGACAGGTGCACTCATCTAATGACTTTGTGAATGCCGTTATGTCTCAGACACTACTCTCACCACTGAGAGTAAGAGATGAGCAAGGGGCGCCTGGGTGGCTCAGTCGTTAAAGCGTCTACCTTCGGCTCAGGTCTTGTTCCCAGGGTCCTGGGATCGAGTCCCACATTGGGCTCCCTGCTCGGCGGGAAGCCTGCTTCTCCCTCTCCCACTCTCCCTGCTTGTGTTCCCTCTCTCGCTGTGTCTCTCTCTGTCAAATAAATAAATAAAATCTTTTTTCAAAAAAGAGAGAGATGAGAAAGACAGGACCTTGGGGCTGGTTTTGTTGGAAGGGTTGTGGGTGAGGATCAAATTTCTGGCTGAGGTCCCTGTGCAGATGATGGACTTGCTCCTTGCCATGGGGAACACCTGTGGAGAAGCAGGTTTACGTGGAAGTCAAGGCTATCAGTTTTGGACACATCGATGGGGCCTTCTGGTAGATATCCAGGGAGAGAACAGGCTGGAGGTGTTCAACTGGCCCCCTGCTTGCACCCCACACCCTTCCCGCCCGGCCGCGGTGCCGGCCACAGCTCTGCTCAGGATCTGCAAGCACCTCCCAACTCCAGGTGAAACACCTCGATTACTACGCATTATGTTGCAGTACACATGGGGGGGGGCATAGACATCCCTGCAAGGTCCACGATCCTGTTTTCACTGGTTCCAGATATAGCCTCAGAAGCGGATTGCTGGATCATACAGTGATTCTACTTCTAGTTTTCTGAGGACCTTCCATACTGGTTTCCGGAGTGGCTGCACCAGTCTGCATTCCCATCAACCCTGGGACGAGATGCCGGAGGACCAGCCCCTCTGATGCCAGAGGCGTCCTTCAGTGTAGGAGGGGTCCCCTTTCTCTGCATCCTCGCCAACATCTGTTGTTTCTTGTGTTACTAATTTTAGCCATTCTGACTGGGGTGAGGTGATATCTCACCCTTGAATAATGTGGAACTTAGAGCCTCTGACTTCTGCATTGTTGAAAGTCTGCATGTGCCTTCTGACTCCCCATAACTTAACTACCAATAACCCATAGTTGACAGGAAGCCTTACCGATTACATAAACATTCGGTGATCACATATTTTGTATGTTATGCGCATCATACACTGCGTTCTTACAAGAAAGCAAGCTAGAGAAAAGAAAATGTCATTCAGAAAGTCCCAAGGGAGAGAAAAGACACTTACAGTAGCAGTATTTATTGAAAAAAATCCACAGCTGTTCAAACCTGCATTCTTCAAGGGTCAACCATATACTAATTACCTTGAGGACATTATGGGATGATGTGAGATAAGTCAGAGAAAGACAAATACTGTGTACTCTCATTTACTGTGGAATCTAAAAAAGCCAAACTTGTAAAAACAAAGAGTAAAGTGACGGTCATCAGGGGCTGGGAGGCATGGGACAAGGAGATGATGTGGGACGACCTTGGCATCAGCAGTAAATAAATCCTGGAGATCTAATGCACAGTACAGTGAACACAGGCCCCAATGCTGTATCCTAACCATTATAGCTGCTAAGAGACCAGATGCTTATTACTCCCAGCACAATAAAAAGCAATGATAAGGGGCGCCTGGGTGGCTCAGTTGGTTGAGCGACTGCCTTCGCTCAGGTCGTGATCCTGGAGTCCCGGGATCGAGTCCTGCATCGGGCTCCCTGCTCGGCGGGGAGTCTGCTTCTCCCTCTGACCCTCCCCCCTCTCGTGTGCTCTCTCTCATTCTCTCTCAGATGAATAAATAGAATCTTTAAAAAAAAAAAAAAGCAATGATAATTGTGTGATGTGATGCGAGTGATTTCGCTACAATGACAATCATTATGGTATATAAATGCACCAAAGCTCCGTACACCTTAAATTCATACCATGTTGTACGTCAAATACATTTTAACCACAAAAGAGGGAAACTCCAGAGTCCTGACTGTGCCAGCGTCACCTGAACCCCCACCTCGGAGTCCCCTATTGTACTATTCTCTGCTTCCAGGCTGTCCCTGTCTGTCCCCAGCCTGCCCTCCCCCGAAGTGTGCTCTGCCCCCCGTCCACGGAGCCTGCTGACCAGCCCTGAAAGCTGCCCACTGTCTGTCACCCATTCTCACTCACCCGCTTTCTCTCCCAGACACATTACTCTTACATTTCTGTGCACTGGTTGACGGTCTCCTGCTCTCGAACAGAATCTCCAGAAGAGACTGTTACTCGCGCCTTCTCCACACGGACTACAGTGTATGGCACCAAGTGGGTGCTTCGTACGTACTGACTGACTGACTGAGTGAATGAATGATGGAGTGCATGTAAATGCTGCTGGAGGGATCCAGGGGAGGAGGCATGTGGAAGAGAGGGAGGGCATACAGGCTGGAAAGTTCTCTGGGAAGAGGGAGGCCACCCTGGGACGAGATGCCGGAGGACCAGCCCCTCTGATGCCAGAGGCGTCCTTCCCAGGCCCCTGGCAGAAGCAGGAGACAGAATGCAGGATGCCAGAAGGGAGTGAGCTCTGGGGAGAGGGGAAGCTCCGCCCCCAGCGACAGGGCTGTGGGCAGACCTGCGGGGCCAGGGCCGACAGGGGTTTGCACCCGCGGCAGCTCTAACCTGCAGCACCACGTGACCGGGAGCCCAGTGGGACAGTGGGGCTGGCCCAGCTCTGGTCTTCGGGGTATGTGCAGAGATTGTGCAAGAATCCAGGCAGGCCACGAGGATGCTGGCCACAGAGCAGTGCCTTCAGGGAAGGAAGGCAAGGGACAAGTAAAGAAAGAAGCAGAATTCCAAGTTGGGGGCTTTGGGGCAAAGAGCATGAGGAAGGCCCTAGAACCTGGCCTGGGCTTGCCCCATTGGGCACATTTCTGTTTGCGTTTGCTAGTTCCTGACCATCGACTTATTCATGTCGCCTTGATTTGCTCAAGAATGCTTCCCTTCCAGCACAGCTCAGGACAGCCCCCAGCTCCACCCCGCTAGCCCATCTGCCCTCCAGGGGGTGAAGGATACCCGCTCCCTCCATCCCTCTCCAGGTGAGAGAGGCCTTGTGCCAACAGCGCTCAGGTGTTGATAATAATGCTCCGCTTTCCTTCTGGGAATTTGGGCAGGGGTTCGAGGAGACGGTGACGTTGTATCCTGATCTTACAGGAAGCATTTGGGGGCACTCTGCACCTCGCAAGGCTCCCCAGATCCTACGCTGCTCACCAGTGAAATGTAACAGAAAATGCAGGGACTCCGAATTTTAGACTTCCCTGTATAGTTTTCCCCTCACAAGTTAATCTTTCCGTCCATCGGTATATACCACCATTTTATTTTGTTCACCATAAATAAAATATTGATCCTGTGTGAGCAAACAGCATCCTTACTGTAAGCAGTGTCCTAGCTCGGTGTCATCTGGGTGAACAGATGGGGCAAATTCGAATTGAACCGATATGCAGCCACTTCCCTCCTAAATTACGGAAAAAAAAAAAAAAAAAAAAAAAAAAGTTCTTCCAGGAACTTCCAAACCACACATCATAGACGTACACACAAAGTGTAGGAATTTTTTTCCCAGCGTGGAGCCCAACTCGGGGCTTGAACTCACAACCCTGAGATCAGGACCTGAGTTGAGATCAAGAGTTGGACGTTCCACCGACTGAGCCACCCCGGTGCCCCAAAATAAAAATATGGTTTCCATATTTTTGGCCCTTGCAATTCCAGTGTCCATCAAATGTTTTGGAATTCTCCTTTATCTTTAGGCTCCTGAGAGAGGATGAATAGATTCCAACCAAACTCTCGTGCCTCGGGTCACCCACGCGACCTCCTTTGGTGTTTATCTTCGGTCCGCCGAAAATGGAAGCCCTCTTCATAGGTGGGAACGGGAATGCCACCAGGGAAAATGATTTCCATCCTCCCTATCTTTGGCAATCCAGAAAGAAAAACACCCGGCATGCTTCATGGAAAGTTATGAGAAGAAACAAAAGTGTTTGAGTACTTCCTTTCTACCTCACTTAGAACAAAATGCCCGAAAACATGTGCTTTACGTGCTTTTGACTTTTAAATAGAGGCTTTAACATGAAATTCTCAAGTCTGCTTTCCCTTCACATTCCCCAGTGTATACCAAAGGCTCCCGTTCCACCTCTACAAATATTTACGAAGCGTTGTTTTTTCCTGCTGAAACTGCACTAGCTAGAAAGAGGTGCACGGGTACTTATCTGTAGGTTCATCATCTCGAATTTCAAAGTAATGGCAGAAAAACTCCTTCTTTTAAAATTGCACAGCCACGTGCGTAGGAAAGTTGCCACTCCCCGGGGTACACCCGCAGCTCTCCGAACGCTGGCTGTGTTCTCAGCAGAGCACAAGAACCTGGTGGAGAAGCAGGACAGGGGTCCCCCCGACCCAGGACCTACAGACGTGACAGTAGCTGAGGGCTGTAAGATTTAGAGAGAAGCCCAGAGAACACAGGACACAAACCAGCAGGGGAACCTCCTTCACAAACAGGAGGGAACCAGGACATAATAGCACCCTGCTCTTGAGCAAATAATCCCCCGGTCCAGGAGAACGGACTCCCTGCCGGCAACCCACAATCCTGTTTCTTCTTCCCCACTGTGGCCCACCATCCTGCCTCAGCCCAGCCCTCGCTTGCCAGAACCTACGTCATGTCTTCAGAGCGAAGGCGAGGAGCCTCCTCTGGCCCGAGCTAGGCAATTCTCTGCAGATTCTCCTTCCTTCCATGATGCTCCTCCTGGGTGCCTCTCTCCTCCTCTCTTTTTCTTTCTTACCCACTCCCATATTCCTGACTGTTTCCTACATGTGGTAGTTCTCACACTGTCCGTGTGGCCCCACCACCCTGCTCCAGGGACAACTGCTAACTGGCCTCCCCATGTGTGTTTCCTGAAGATGTCTCAAATGTGAACCTGTCCAACCTGTGCCTTTTTTCTTTCATGTTGGGTATGCCCCGGGTACTATCTTGCTCACTTTGTTGATCACGCTATTCCCGGAGCATTTTGGTTCTTTCTCTGAAAGTCTCTCAAAACCACACCTCCATCCCTGCTTCGCCACCTCGGCCCTCACCCAGGCCCTTAGCTTGTCCTGCTCAACCTAAGATCCTTTCATCTGTCTTGCCTCCATTTCTCCTTTCTTGGAGGCAGTCTCCACGGTGCCATCCAGGTCAGATCATTCATGTATTTACTCACAATCTTACTAAATATCTCTGGGGCTAGACACTGTTCTCCATGAAGGGGGCAGAGCCTCAAAAAAGATTCCTTCCTCCTACTCGCAGAGCTTATGTCCTGGTGATGGAAGGTGAGATAAAGAATTAGATCATTTTAGGGTGTGATCCACTTTATTTAAGATAGAGACATAGTGGGGAGATGTTTTTGTGGGGTTGGGGACAGAGAGCTTCCCTGAGTAATATAAACAAGAGGATCGAGAAAGGTCTCTCTGAGGAGGTGGATATTTGCCTTAAATGAGGAGAAGGAGGCACTTCTGCAAAAAAAAAAAAAAAAAAAAGGGGGGGGGGGAGAACTCTCCAGACAGAGAGCAAGAAGAAGGTGGGAACCACTTGGCGGTTTAAATACTACAAAAGGAGAATGGCTTCAGGCCACTGTGGCCGAGCCTCTGCATCGCGTTACTGGCCTTGGAAAGGAACTTGGCTTTTCTTTGGTATCAGTCAAATAAAATAATAAGTAGGATCAAACCCAAATGATGTCTGTAACAGCCACCCAACTCCTCGGTGGGGCCCTGGTTTTCCCTCCTGCCTCATCTGACCTACAGGCCTCCTATACCTCGGCCTCCAATGCTGCCACACGATCCCCCTTTACTTGTGCCATCCTGGCCTATGTCTGGCAAACTCCTATCCACCCTTCAAAACCCATGCACAATGTCCCATCTCACAAAAATGAATGAATGAGTGAATGAATGAATGAATGCATGAATAAATAAATACATATGTAAATAAATAAATATCTGCTTCTTGTGCACTCCAGGATACTTGTATACACTTTGGCGTCACGGTAACATGTGGAAGGCTTCTTCTTAGACTAGGGCCTCCTCAAAACCAGGGATAGAGCTTATCCATCTGTGTGCTCAGGACCTAACATGGTACCATCCAGGACAGGAACAGCCCCCAATGCATTTTCACAAACAGCAAATGAAATGAGTGTATTTCTGAATGGTGAGACTCAAGAAAGACCCTTTCTTTAAAATAATGTAATTTATTTCTATTACTCTCTTTACATTTATCCACAGGTATACAGGGCAAAGCATGTCCATTTTGAATAGGCTCAGCTGGATTTGCCTACATCCTACAGAGATTTTCAGGTCATCCATTCCCATTTTCCCTAAATACTCTCTCACACACAACTGCATAGGTTTGGACACAAAAAAGTAACGACTGCAAAGGTATAAAAGAAAGAAAAAAAAAAACAATGCCATAGGGTGGGTTTCAGAAGAATCTTTTGAAATAGATTCCACAAATATAGTCTTTGATGTCCTGATTTTTGATGAAGGAACAAAGCAATACAATGGAGAACTTAAAGTCTTTTCGGAAAACAGTGCTGGAAGAAATGGACATCCATGTGCAAAATAATGAATCTAGACACAGACTTTATGCCCTTCGCAAAAATTAACCCAAATGGATCACAGACCAAAAATATAAAATGCAAAACTATAGGACTCCTGGAAGGTTACATAGGAGAGAACTGACATGACCTTGGGTTTGGTGATGACTTCCAAGATATGACACCAAAGGCAGAATCCGTGCAAGAAATAATTGATGAGGTGGACTTCATTATAACTAAAACTTTCTGTTCTGCAAAAGACAGTCAAGAGAATGAGAAGCAATAGTTGGGAGAAAATATTTGTAAAAGACACATCTGAGAAAGGACTATTGTCCAAACTGCACAAAGAACCCATAAAACTCAACAACTGGAAAACAAACTGATTAAAAAATGGGCCAAAGACTTTAAGAGACACCTCACCAAAGATAATATACAGATCGCAAATAAGCATTTGAAAAGATGCTCCATACGGTATGTCGTCAGGGGCATGCAAATTAAAACACCAAGTAACCACTTCACACCTATTAGGATGGCCCAAATCTGGAACACCGACAACATGAAATGCTGGTGAGGATTCGGAGCCACAGGAACCCTCGTCCATTGCTGGTAGGAATGCAAAATGGCGCAGCCGCTCTGGAAGGCAGTTTGGGGGTTTCTTACAAAACTAAACATATTCTTACCCTATGAGCCAGCAATCACACTCCTTGATATTTACCAAAGGAGTTGAAAAACCTGCACATGGAGGTTTATAGCAGCTTTAGTCATAACTGCCAAAACTTAGAGGCAACCAAGATGTCTTCAGTCAGAGAATGGATAAATAAACTGGTCCATCCAGACAGTGGAATATTATTTAGTGCTAAAAAGAAATGAGCTACCAAGCCATGAAAAAGAAACTTGAATGCATATTAATAATGAAAAGAGTCAGTTCGAAAAGGCTGTGTACCATACGATTCAAACAATGACATTCTGGAAAAGGCAAAACTATGTAGACAGTGAAAAGGTCAGTGGTTGCCAGGGGAGGTTGTGGGGAGGAGATATGAACTGGCAGAGAGCAAAGGATTTTTAGGACAGGGAAAATATTCTGTATGATATTGCAGTAATGGATAGATGTCAGTATACATTTGTCCAAACTCAGAATATGTAACACCCAGAGTGAAACATAATTGAAATTATAGACTTTGGATGATAATGTTTCAATGTGGGTTTATCAGTTATAACAAAATGTATCACTCTGGTGGGGGTTGCTGATTACAGGGGAGGCTATGCATGTGTCCCTGCAGGACATTAGGGAACTGCCAGTAGCTTCCATGCAATTTTGCTGTGAACCTAAATTTCCCCTAAAAATGTAAGTATGTACATATGTGTGTGTGTGTGCACGTGTGTGTGTGTATTTAAATAAGCATTTCTTTTTTTAAATTTAATTTTATTTTTTTTAAAGATTTTATTTATTTGACAGACAGCGAGACACAGCAAGAGAGGGAACACAAGCAGGGGGAGTGCGAGGGGGACAAGTGAAGCAGGCTTCCCACTGAGCAGGAAGCCCGATGCGGGGCTCAATCCCAGGACCCTGGGAACAAGACCTGAGCCAAGGGAGATGCTTAACGACTGAGCCACCCAGGTGGCCCTTTAATTTTATTTTTAAATAATCTCTACACCCAGCGTGGGGCTCAAACCTACAACACTGAGATCAGGAGTTGCATGCTCTACTGAATGAGCCAACTAGGCATCCCTAAGTGTTCATTTCTATTCCAATTTGTCATTGATGGAATTTGGACAGCTCTCCTGAAAGTTCTGTGATTAGTTGTTTTGGGTTTTTTGTTTTTTTTGTGGGGTTTTGTGCGTGCGTGTGTATATGTTTTGTTTTTGCTCTTGTTTTTGTTTTGCCTCTAAAGAAAAGTTGGAAGCAAGAACCACAGAGAATTTCTAATATATGGGCCATTAATAAACACTAAAAATTACCTATAAATACGGAAAAATTATCTCCCTGAGGCAATCAAGACAAGCAAGAAGCCCCTCATGCTCACTGAACTCCTGTTAATCGCGGGGGGCCCCTGGGGGGGCTGTAAGTAGCATAGCTGCTTGTGCTGATCTTTTAGGGAGTTTCCAAATGTTGCCTCCCTGAGCACCAGCGTTTGACCAAGGGCTGTGATGCTCCCTTGTCTAGGTCGTGTGTAGGGACTGCTTTCCTCTGCATCTTTCTGCACTGACATGCAGCCCACACCGAGGAGCCCCTGCACGAAAGCCAAGGGCTCAGATAAATACCACAAATTCCATACACACTGAGGCACCTGTAGGCCGGTCCTGGACAAGTTCCTCATTGGCTTCAGTTACTCCCGTCCAGTTCTGCTTTGGATGGAAAAAGTATGCATCCTCCTTTTATTTTTAAAGATTTTATTTATGTATTTATTTATAAAAAGAGACTCCAGCAGGGGGAGGGGCAGAGGGAGAGGGAGAAAGAATCTGAGGCAGATTGTGCGCTAAGTGCTGAGCCCGATGCAGGGCTTGATCCCACCACCCTGAGATCATGACCTGAGCTGAAATCAACAGTCAGATGTTCAACCAATGGAGCCACCGAGGCGCCCCCAAAAGTGTGCATTATGCTCCTTGTAGAGTGTGGCCCACAATCAAAACCTAAAACTCCTACAAGTGAAAATAAATGTATTAATATTAGTCTTCCTTGGCATGTGTGCGAGTCAGACATCTTAACTTTCTCCTAGAAGTGACAAAGATCCTTTGGCATAGCTCTTGGGTGTGAGATGCGTTTGATGCGTTTGCTCGGCATGCCTCCTTCTTCGGGGAGACATGGGTTCTTACTCATCCAGGGAATAGATTTCACTGCAGGTGACAGCTTATTTGGGATGTCTATGCTTTACCATAAGTGCTACTGACTTTAGGACTGGGATTCCAGCAGTATTCTTAAGCTCTAGAGCAGGGGTGTCTAGTGCCAACTGATACTCAGAATATATGTTGGAAATAAAATACGAAGCACGTACATAATGAAGACTTAATCAGGCTTTAGGATTCTATCAGCTATTAGAACGATGTGATGAACAGTGAAAGCTTTTCTGAACTACCGTTGCTGTTGTTTATAAGGTTTCTAGTTAGAAACATGCCCTTAATTTTCTCACAACCTCCTCTGAGATTTTCCTCTCTCCTTCTACAAAACAGTCTTCGTTACGATGTGTTTTAGTGACTGGAAGATTCTACTGTCCCTCAAGTCCGTGGATTAAAATGACTCCTTCACATTCTGTTCCTTGGCAAACAGGGAAAGCTAAACAGAAACACACAAAGAATAATACAGAGAATAGTGTGCTTTTTTGTTGTAATTATATCTACTGAAACAATAGGTTCTGAAAAAAAAAAAAAAAAAAAACAAAACAGAAAAGATTTTCTATGGTTGAATGAGCCCTTTATAAAGGACCTAGTCCTTTTCAGTATTAGTTGAAGTCATTTCTCTCTGATACCAGAAGTGGGTTATTTGCTGTTCTCAGGACCTAATATTTCAGTTTATTAGAAATATGAAAACTTGAACTTGATGGAATTAAGTGTGGCTCTCTTTATATAATCTAAGATTGCCTGTTTTATATGCATCGTCTGAAGATGATCAAGAGGCTATGACCGAGTTGAAACATTTCCATGCGACCTAAATCCACACACATGTCCCTCTTTGGCCTCTTTACTGGAAGGCCACACAGGATGCAAAAAGCAGTGTTGGCAAATGTGCTCATCTTCTAGGTTATTCTGCCTGATCCTCCCCCCACTGCCAATTAGATACATGAGGCTGTGGCCGAAAGACCCAGAACCTAGACTCTGGGCCTCCATGGGAGACCTCCATCTCCCACGCACAGCCAACAGGGTCCGCCCTGGCTGCTGAGTGGGCCCCCACCTCCATGTCGCTCCTTTCTCACCAGATGCACCATTACAGCCTGACCACTGTTCCAAATGCAGAACGAATAAGAAGTGTTTTCAGTTGGGCATTTCACATAAACATTGTTTTGCAAAGCAAAAAACCTCACACTTAGGAAGTTTGACCAAAGAAACCAGTTACCTGGGACTCACACTGACATTGCTTCTGTCAGGCTGGTAAGTGTGGGCAGTGCTGGGACTTACAGAAGTACCAAGAGGACCCACGTGCTGTCCCTGTGTCATCCACCATCTGTTCAGAAGTTCTGCAGGGACCGACCCTGCGAACACACACGCCAAGGATTTTCGTTTTAATGATTTTTCCTACCCAAAGGAAAGAAACACAGCCACGAGCACAAGGGACCGTGGTGTAATCTGCCCCATCTCGCCGAAGAACACTTCCCGGAAGTGGGTCTGCATCCGTGACACGTTTTGCCACTAACGGTCATCAGCTAGCAGGAGATTTCAGTGTCGTTCTCCCCTTGCCACAGAAAGAAGTCTGCGAAGTTCTCATTTCTGTTACAGACGGGGGAGGAAAGAGGGCTGTCGACAAACAAATCACTTTGCTTTTTGTCTTTCATTGAACGTGAGACCCCAAAATTGGGCTCACGAGCAGCCTCACCTGGACGTTTTCCTCCAAATGACACATCATCTGTCCTCTGTCCCTGCCCACAAGTGTGCCTGGACTCGCAGCCTCTGAGGCATCCGCCCCCTGCCTGGAGCATGTGTGTCCCAGACGGGCACGTGGCCAGCTCCTTCCAAAACTGCAGTGCTCGGCACAGAGAATCAGCCACCCTGTCCCATCACCAGTCCACCTTCCTCACTGTACTCACACCTAGAAAAATGGTTTGTATTTGTTGGTTCTGTTGTTTATTTTCTGGATCCTGACACCAGCACCATGAGAGCAGTCTGTGATCTCCCCGAAGCAGGGCGCAGGCTCTCAAAACGTGTGCTGGGACCATGAACGCACATACTAACGATGAACGTGCACCGAAGCTGCCAACACCCCAAACCCCAGGCGCTGTGGAGTATTGTTTGCGTCAGCATGGGTCCAGCGGCAAGTTGTATTTTTCAATGAATCTGTCCATTTCATGTAAGTCTTCCAAATTGTTGGTATCAACCCCACACCATTTCCTTATAATCTCTTAATAGGTGTTTACAGAATCGTATGAGCAGGTCATCTTTCATTCTTCATACTGGTGATTTATGTTCCCTTGGCTTCTTACAACAGTCTAGAGAGGAGTTGAGCATTTGGTCGAAACAGCTCTGGATTCATTTAATTTCCTGTTATCTTCTTATTTTTGGTTTCTCTGATTTCTGCTCTTTACTTTCTCTCTTTTTTTTCTTTGGATTTATTTTGCTCTACTTTCTCTAGCTGCATAAGATAGAACTGTAAGTCTTTGATTTTTAACTTTCCTCCTTGTCTGATATAAACCTTTAAGATTATAAGGCTCCCTATCAGCATTGTTCTAGCTGCATCCCACAAATTTTAATATGCCGTATTTTCATTTTTATTCAGTGCAAAATACAACTGGCCCTTGAACAACATGGGTTTGAAGTGCATGGGTCCATGTATACGCAGATGTTTTCTAATAAATTATTGGAAAATTTTGTGGCGATTTGAAACTATCTGGAAAACCTTACAGATGAACTACATGGCCTAGAAATGTTGAAAAAATTAAGAAAAACTTAGGTATGTCATGAATGAATATAATATACGTAGATATTAGCCTATTTTTATTTACTACAGTATGATATACACAAATCTATTAAAAAAAGTTAAAATTTGTCCAGACTGACACACACACTTACAAACAGTATGTGGTGTCATTCACAGTTGAGAGAAATGTAAACAAACATAAAGATGCATTATTAATCATAACTGCATAAAAGAAACCATAGTACATACTGGTACTACTATAATAATTTTGTAGCCACCTCCTGTTGCTATCTTGGTGAGCTCAAGTGTTACCATTAAAATGCCACTGTGATGCTAATCATCCCTGCCCAAGCAGTCTGTCTCTCTGGTAAATTGAGTATTACAGTAAAAAGTAATCTCCTGTGGTCCTCACTACTAATAGGTAAGTTTCAGGAGAGTCAGAAGTTATACATGCATTTTCAACTGCACTGCGGTCAGTGTCCCTACCCCCGCCTCTTTCAAGGGTCAGCTGTCTTGTCTAATCTCCTATGTTCCTTCTTCTTTGGCTTAGAGCATTTATTTTTCCCCCAGCTTTATTGGGATAGAATTGACATATAACATTGTGTAAATTAAAGGTGTATGATGTGATGATTTGATGCATGTATATATTGTGAGTAGTTAACGTATCCTTCACTTTGTATGTCATTTTTTTTTTTTTTGGTGAGAACATTTAAATTCTACTATCTTAGCAACTTTCAAGTATGTAATATAGTTTTTGTTTTTTTGTGTGTGTGTGAGAGAGAGAGTGAGGGGGAGGGGCAGAGGAAGAGAGGGAATCTTTTTTTTTTTTTTTTTAAAGATTTTATTTATTTATTTGAGACAGAGAGCATGAGAGGGAGGGGAGTCAGAGGGAGAAGCAGACTCCCCGCCGAGCAGGGAGCCCGATGCGGGACTCGATCCCAGGACTCCAGGATCACGACCTGAGCCGAAGGCAGTCGCTTAACCAACTGAGCCACCCAGGCGCCCGGAAGAGAGGGAATCTTAAGCAGACTCCACGCTCAGCACGGAGCCCGATGTGGGACCCGATCTCACAACCCTGAGATCATGACCTAAGCCAAAGTCAAGAGTTGGTTGTCTAATTGACTGAGCCACCCAGGCACCCCATAATATAATATTTTTAACTATGTCACCCTGCTGTACTTTCAAACCCAGAACTTATCCTTCTTATTACTGGAACTTAACTTTGTACCCCTTGACCACCTTCACCCACCCTCCTGCCCCCTCCCCCCACCAGCAACCACCAATCTACTATTTCAATGCAACTTTTGTTTGTTTTGAGATGCCACATAAAAGTAAAATAATACAGTATTTGTCTCTCTCCGTGTGATATTTTACTTAGCATAATACCCTCCAGGTTCATCCATGTTGTTGCAAATGCCAGGATTTCCTTATTTTTTGTGGGGGAATAATACTCTATTGTGTAAAATGTGACATATTTGATCTATTCATCCATCCACAGACTTTGGTTATTTCCATGTCTTAGCTATTCTAAATAATGCTATAATAAACATGGGGATGGAGATATCTTTTCAAAAACCTGATTCTATTTTTTTTTTCAGATATATACCCCAAATTGGGATTGCTGGATCATATGGTATTCCATTTTTAACTTTTTGAGGAATCTCCATACTGTTTTCCAGATTGGCTACACCAGTTTGCATTTCTACCAACAGTGCACGAGGGTTCCTCTTTCTCCACATCCTTGCCAACACTTGTTATCTCAACTTGTTGATGAGATTCTTTTCTCATCATCATCATCATCATCACCATTTTAAGCAGGCTCCATGCCCAAAGTGGGGCTTGAACTCATGACCCTGAGATTCAGAGATTGAGAGTCCTATGTTCTACTGACTGAGCCAGCCAGGTGCCCCCATAATAGCTATTCCTAACAACTATGAGGTGAGACCTCATTGTGGTTTTCATTTGTATTTCCCTGATGACTAATGATGTTGAACATCTTTTCATAAACCTGCTGCTCTTTGTATGTCTTCTTTGAAAAAAATATCAAGTCCTTTGCCCATTTTTTAGTTGGATTGTGGTTTTTTTTGCTATTGAGTTATATGAGTGCCTTACATATTCTAGATGTTAACCCAGCAGACATATGATTTGCAGTTGTTTTCTCTCGTTCTGTAGGTTGCCATTTCACTTTGTTGATTGAGCTGGCTTTGCTGGGCAAAAGCTTTTGAGTTTGATAAAATTCAACTTATTTATCTCTGCTTTTGATGTCATGCCCCAAAATCTCTGCCCAATTGTGAGGAGTATTTTCCCTGTTTTCTTATAGTAGTCTTATGGTTTCAGGTCTTACATTTAAGTCTTTAATATCTTTTGAGTTGATGCTTGTATATAGGCTGAGATAAAGGTCCAATTTCTTCCTTCCGTATGTGAGTATCTATTTTCCCATCACCATTTACTGAAGAGACTATCTTTTCCCCATTGTGTGTTCTTAGCACCCTTGTTGAAGATCACTTGACTGTAGATACATGGATTTATTTGGGGGCTCTCTATTCTGTTCCATTGGCTTATATGTCTGTTTTTATGCCAGTACTGTACTATTTTGATTACTACTGCTTTGCAATATATTCTCAAATCAAGAAATGTGATGCCTCGTTTTTTTCTTCTTTTCCTCCTCCTCCTCTCCCCCTCCCTCTCCTTCTTCTCCTTCTTCTCAAGATTGCTTTGGCCACTCAGAGTCTTTCGTGGTTCCATATGAATTTTAAGATTGCCTTTTCTATTTCTGCAAAGAATAACATTGGGATTTTGATAGGGACTGTAATTTTTGTATCTGTAGATCACTGTATAGTATGGACATTTTAACAATATTAATTCTTCCAATCCATGAACATGGGTGCCCTCCCATTTATCTGTGTCTTAATTTCCTTCATCAGTGTTATAATTTTCAGAGTGTAAGTCTTTGGTTAAGTTTATTCCTAAGTATTTTATTCTTTTTGTTGCTATTGTGAATGGGACTGTTTCCTTAATTTCCACTTTGGATAGTTCATTGCATATAGAAATGTGGCTGATTTTGTATGTTGATTTGATATTCTGCAGCTTTACTAAATGTATTAGTTGTACCAGTTTTGTTGTTGTTGTTGTTGTTAAGTCTTTAGAGTTTTATACATATATGATCATGTCATCTGCAAAAAGATACTTTTACTTCTTCCTTTCTTATTTGGCTTTTATTTCTTTTTCTTATCTAATTGCTCTGGCTAGGACTTCTATGTTGAACAGAAGTGGTTCAAGTGGGCATCCTTGCCCTGTACTGGATCTTATAGAGAAAGTTTTCATATTTTCCTTGTTGACTCTCATGTTAGATGTGGGTTTCTCATACATGGCTGTCAGTGTGTGAAATTCCTTCTATACCTATTTTGTTGAGAGTTTTATTTTTATTTTATTTATTTATTTATTTATTTATTTTTTTTTTTTTAAAAAGATTTTATTTATTTATTTGACAGAGAGAGACACAGCGAGAGAGGGAACACAAGCAGGGGGAGTGGGAGAGGGAGAAGCAGGCCTCCTGCAGAGCAGGGAGCCCGATGCGGGGCTCGATCCCAGGACCCTGGGATCATGACCTGAGCCGAAGGCAGACGCTTAACCAACTGAGTCACCCAGGCGCCCCTTGTTGAGAGCTTTAATCATGAATGAATGTTGAACTTTGTCAAATGCTTTTTCTACATCTACTAAGATGATCATGTGTGTTTTTTGCTTTCATTTTATTAATGTGGCATATGACACTGATTGATTTGCATATGCTGCACCATTCTTGTACCCCAGGGACAAATTTCACTTGGTTGTGCTTTATAAGCTTTTGAATGTACTGTTGAATTTAATTTGCTAGTATTTTATCAGGAACTTTTAGACCTATGTTTATCAAAGATATTGGCCTATAGTTCTCTTGCAGTGTCTTCGGCTTTCGTAACAGGGTGACACTAGCCTTATAGAAGTAATTTGAAAGTGTTCCCTCTTCTATTTTTTAAAAGGGTTTAAGAAAGATTGGTATTAATTCTTCTTTGAATGTTTGGTAGAATTCACCCATTGAACCATCTGGTCCTGGGCTTTTCTTTGTCAGGAGGTTTGTGATTACTAGTTTAATCTCCTTATTTATTATTGGGGTGGATACATTTTTAAAATCCAAAGTAAAGTAAGAAAAAAAATGGAGGGACAACCAGACAATAATAAGCTGGTATACCTAAATCTGATTATATCAACAATTACATTAAATGCTAGCAGACTATACATTACAGTTAAAGAACAATGCCTAGATCGTCAGAATAGATAAAATGCTGACTACAAGAAAATTATTTTAAATAAAAAGACAGAAATTGGTTAAAATTGAATAGGTAGAAAAAGATACCATGTAAACAGTAAGCACAGGAGGCTGGACTGGCTGTATGAATAATAAATAAAATAGAGTTTAAGAAAGAATATTACCAGAGTTACAGATGCACATTTCATAATCATAAAGGATTCAAGGCATCAGGAAGTTTTATTAATCATATATGCGTTTGTGCCTAATTATAGCTTCAAAATACACGAAGCAAAAATTGACAGAATTAGAGTAAGAAACAGACAAATCCACAATCACATTGGAAAATAAGAGTTCAGTGGGGGAAATTTTTATCCACTGGCTTTTTAGCTATACTCTTTGCATTATTAGTTATTAATGGCTGCTATGAGGATTATAATATGTATACCGTACTTTTACAGTCCATTTAGATTAAGTATTAATACTTTACATAAAATGTGGATGCCTTGCAATCATATAGATACATTTATCCTGTTCTTTTATATTTTATTTTATTTTATTTTAAGGAAGAAATACTAGATTTTCTTTTTTTTTTTTTAAGATTTTATTTATTTATTTGACAGAGAGAGAGAGAGCCCACAAGCAGGGGGAACGGCAGGCAGAGGGAGAGGGAGAAGCAGGCTCCCCACTGAGAAGGGAGCCTGATGTGGGGACCCAGGACCCTGGGATCATGACCTGAGCTGAAGGCAGCCAATTAATGACTGAGCCACCCAGGCGCCCTGTGTCCTTCTGTATTTTCTGTATAGTTGGCACTTGTATAACATTTACATATGATAAAATTTCTAAAGACAATAACCAGTCTTTACATTTACTAAGACTTTTACCATTTTTCATATTCTTCATTCCCTTCCAAGATTCCAAGTTTCCATTTGGTATTATTTTCCTTCAATATGAAATTTTCCTTTAGTGTTTCCTTTGTGCAGGTCTGGCAGCAATACATTCTTTATCTTTTTTTATCTTAAGTTGTCTTTCTTTTGCCTTCACTCTTGAAGGCTATTTTTGCTGGATACTGAATGCACTGACGGTAGTTCATGTCTCTCAGCACTGTGAAGACTATGTTCCACTATTACTTAGCTTCCATTGTTTCTGACAATAAATTCAGCAGTTTTTAAAATATGTTATTTTTCTCTAGTTGTTTATAAGACATTTCTCCTGAAGTCTGTTTTCAAGCAATTTCTCTATAACATACATAAAGTATAGTTTGTTTGTTTTTTAAGTTTGGTTTGGATTCATTAAACTTTTAAATCTGTCAATGTATGTCTTTTACAAAATTTGGGACACCTTTGGCCCTTGTTTCTTTAAATATATTTTTCTCTTTTCTTCCGGGACTTTATTGACAACCATCAGACATTTTGGTAGTGTTTCACACATCTTTGAGGCTCTATTTGCATTTCGATTTTTTTTTCTCTCTGTCTTCTTAAAATTAGAGAATTTCTATTGATTTATCTTCAACCTCACTCCCTTTTTATTTTGTTACCTTCATTCTGCTGTTAAGCCCATCCATTGACATTTTTATTTTAAGACATTGTGTTTTTCTACTTTAGAATTTCCATTTGGTTCCTTTTTATAGTTCTTATTATCTCCTGAGATCTTTTCCATTTTATAAGCATATTTCTCATTTTACCATTAAGCATATTTTTAAGCTGCAGCACATTTTTTGTCTGCTAAATCTAACACCTGGGTCATCTCCAGGTTGGTTTTGTTGACTGTCACTTTTTTCACAGGAACAGATACTATTTTCCTGGTTTTTCTTATGTTGAATAATTTTGGTTTGTATCCTGACCATTGCAAATGTTATGCTCATGAGATGATGCATTCTCTTATATCTTATGAGAAATATTAATTCTTTTTGTTTTAGGAGACAATAAGCTGGACTCACTGAAAATTCTGTCCCTTGGTTGGCAATTCAAATCTTGGTTCAGTTCTTTTACTCTTAGCTAGGCCACTGGGTGCCTCCCTCTTGCATGCATGATTCAGGGCTCAGCCACAGATTTGGACCGAATTTACCTAGAAATTTTCTGGCTCTCTGGCTCTCTGCTTTCTGGTATTCTTCCCTCACTTTCCAGAGGCTGGTGGCCATCCTGAATTCTGGTCCTGGTTTTTCAGACCAGGAAGACTGGTGATCATGGATTACTTTCTTGAGTCTATATATAATCTACTGAATATATATTAATTTTCTATTGCTGCATAGCACATCAACATAAACTTAGTAGTTTAAATATACACACATTTGTATCCCACAGTTCCTAATGGCCAGCAGTCCAAGCATGGCTAACCTGGGTCCTCTCCTCAGGTCTCACAAGGCTGTAGTCAAGGTATTGTCCAGGCTGTATTCCCATCTGGAATATCCACTTGCAAGCTCACTGAGATTGTTGGAAGAGTTTCTGTCCTTGCAGCTGTCTGACCGAGAGACCTGGCTTCTTATTATGGACTGGGGGTTATCTTCAGGTGCCAGAGGCCACCTGCATTTCCCTATCACATAGTCCACTTCGAAGGAAGTTCATGTCATGAGTGTTGGCTTGTCTGAGGTCAGCAGAGGAATCTCTCCCTCTGGTCTGCTAACATGGAATCTTATAGAACAAAATGTAATCAAGGGAGTGACATCCCATTACCTTTACCATATAATGGAACCTAATCAAGTCAGTGACATCCCATATTCCATGGGTCAGAGACAAGTTGCAGGTCCCAGTGCATCCAAACAGAGGGGATCGTACAAGGATGTGCATCACTGGGGCCCACATTAAGGTATGTTGGCCACCAGGACCAGAAATATGTTTTACAGACTTATAATGTGGGGCCTTAGGAGGTAAAATAACTTCTTCAGAGTTATAAAGGCTAGTGTTGATGTCATCTCAGGTTCAAATCCAGGCACAGCCTACCTCCTCCAGGTACATACCTCCAGGTGCATACATGAGAACAAGCAAAGCTATGCTCTACACCGTGGGAACAGCCTGGATTCAGCCAAAGAGAAGCAGCAATGAAAGAAGCAGGGCGTCTGCAAATCACTGGTTCCTAGTCTCCTGGGAGTCATGTGAGACACCTCATCAATGTCTGCAACTCGGAACTCTCTCCAACATGAAATTGGTTTCCTAAGTCCCAGAGTTGCCCGGAAGCTTTGTATTTCCCCACATATATTTAAAGTCACCAGAGAGTAGTATATCACATCAGAAAGTCCCACAAATAACACACTTTAATTCAGGAAAATAAAAATATTAAAACACACCTATCGAAAAGATAGGAACATTATCTGGCAAATAAAGATGATCTCAGTGTGGTTATAAATCAAGTTTCTCTGGTGATTTTATTATCTCTCTTAAGTTACCATAGTAATCAGGGTCTATATTCTAGAATCTGTTGTAATCCTAATGATGTGTAATGATAACATAGTTTATAATAGTTCATACCAGGACCTAGCTCAATATTAAAAGAGTTATTACTTTCCTAAATAAGAGTTGTAAAGCATCAACCTGAGAACCGAGTTCTTTTCGAGAAACCATAACTTAATAGTGGGCTTGTGTGGGCAAGTCCATTAACCTTGGGCCCTTGTTTATAAAGTAAACAAAGAAGAGAGCTAAGCTGTGTTCTGGATCTGCAGACGGTCCTTTCACCTCTAAAATTAGAACCTATGCCTTAAGCCTCTCTATGTTAATATGGAAACTGGAAAGTAAGAAAAGATTATAAGGGGAAAAATAAGATTTTGTATCTCAAATATAGGTCAATTGTCTTTTGAACTAATGCCTTTGTAGTCAACCCATGTGGACCCCACATAAACAGGCAGATGCTGATAGTTATTATTTAGATGTTTCCCAAATTATTCCCAGGGTAAGATGGTTCGCTTAAAAAGAATATTCAGGGCGCCTGGGTGGCTCAATCGGTTGCGCGTCTGCCTTCAGATCGGGTCGTGATCTCAGGGTCCTGGGATCGAGTCCAGCATCAGGCTCTCTGCTCTGCGGAGAGCCTGTTTCTCCCTCCCCCTGCCCTTCTCTCTCTCTGTCAAATAAATAAAATCTTTGAAAAAAAAAAAGAATATGCATCTATGAAGGGCTTTGCATATTTGAAAATTCTTGCTAATTTTGTAAGCACCGTTACAAATCCTATTGATACATTAGCTTTCAAAACCACCTTGGTTCTGTAGACAGGCATCGGTATTATTCTTATTTTACATTTGAGGAAACAGAACCCAGGAAAGTTGATTGGCAAGTCCTTCTGAGTGACTTGTCCAAAGTTATACAGATGGCAAATGTGTGAGAAAGACCATACAAATGACCGGATCTCATTTAAATACATGATGTCTATTTCCCTCAGCAAAGACATGCTACATGCTTTCAGATTTCTTGCCGGAGTCCTATTTTTGTGACCTTAACATATGGGATGAAGTAAATAGTAAATAGGGTAGCATGGAAAAAAAAAGAGAAAACCCTAGAGCCCTTTATAACTCTAGCCTGAGTGGACCGGAGAGGGATGAGAAAATGTTGTCAAAATGGTGTGAGGTGCAGGCGAAAGAAAGTACATGGAATGGGAGGGTGAAGAATCTAAAGCATAAGCTACTTCACTGGTAAATAAATCTACCCATGAAAAGTGTTTCAGGATCAGTGAACCTTCACTGAAAATACTTTACACAATGGGATGCCTGGGTGGCTCAGTCGGTTAAGCATCTGCCTTCGGCTCAGGTCATGTTCCCAGAGTCCTGGGATCAAGTCCTGCATTGGGCTCCCTGCTCAGCGGGGAGTCAGCTTTTCCCTCTGCCCTTCACCCCACTCGTGCTTGCTCTCTCGAACTCTCTCTCAAATAAATAAAATCTTTTTTAAAAAAGATTTCATTTAAGATTTTACCTTTTAAAGGAAATGGTGAAATCACTTATCAATAATCATTTATTTTATTTTTATTTTATTTTTTAAATTTTATTATGTTATGTTAGTCACCATATAGTACATCATTTGTTTTTGATGTAGTGTTCCATGATTCATTGTTTGCGTATCACACCCAGTGCTCCATGCAATACGTGCCCTGCTTAATACCCGTCACCAGGCTACCCCATCCCCCCACCCCCCTTCCTTCTAAAACCCTCAGTTTGATTCCCAGAGTCTATAGTCTGTCATGGTTTGCCTCCCCCTCCGATTCCCCCCCCCTTCAAATAATCAAGTCAATAAATGGGCAGAAGACATGAACAGACACTTCTCCAAAGAAGACATACAAATGGCCAATAGACACATGAAAAAATGTTCATCATCATTAGCCATCAGGGAAATTCAAATCAAAACCACATTGAGATACCACCTTACACCAGTTTGAATGGCAAAAATTGGCAAGGCAAGAAACAACAAATGTTGGCGACGTTGTGGAGAAAGGGGAACCCTCTTACACTGTTGGTGGAAATGCAAGTTGGTACAGCCACTTTGGAAAACAGTACGGAGGTTCCTCAAAAAATTAAAAATAGAGCTGCCCTATGACCCAGCAATTGCACTACTCGGTATTTACCCCAAAGACACAGATGTGGTGAAAAGAAGGGCCATATGCACCCCAATAATCATTTATTTTTAAGTGGTGAATTATTATTATCTTTAGTTTTAATTGCAGCAAAATACATGCAATATAAAAATAATTTTTTTAATTTAAATTCAATTAATTAACATACAGTGTATTATTAGTTTCAGAGGAAAATAAGTTTTAAGTATGTGGTTCAGTAGTGTTAAGCCAAGTGTATAACCAACCTCCAGAACTCTTTTCGTCTTGCAAAATGGAAACTCTATACTCACAGAACAACAACTCCCCGTTCTCCCTCCCGAGCCCCTGGCAGCCACCAGTATACTTTCTGATGCTATGATTCTGATGACTTTATGGATCTCATGTAAGTGGAATCATACTGTATTTGTCTTTTTGTGATGGGCTTCCACCACTCAGCACAACGTCAAGGGTCATCCATGTTACAGCAGGTGTCAGGATGTCCTTCCCTTTTTTTTTTTTTTTTAAAGATTTATTTATTTATTTGAGAGAGAGAATGAGATAGAGAGAGCATGACGGGGGGAGGGTCAGAGGGAGAAGCAGACTCCCTGACGAGCAGGGAGCCCGATGCGGGACTCGATCCCGAGACTCCAGGATCATGACCTGAGCCGAAGGCAGACACTTAACCAACTTAACCAAGGCAGACACTTAACCAACCAATTTTAAGGCCGAATAATATTCCACTGTACGGATGTACTGCATTTGTTATCCATGTATCCATCTATGGGTGCTTGGGTTGCTTCTGCCTCTTGGCTATCGTGAATAATGCTGCCAACAACTTGGGTGTGTGAATATCTTGAGACTCCATTTTTGATTCTTTTGGTTACATACCCCAAAGTGGAAGTATTGGATCATACGGTAGTTTTATTTTTAATTTTTTTCAAAAACTGCCATACTGTGTTTTATAGCAGCTGCACTGTTTTACATTCCCACCGAGAGTGCACAAGGGCTCCAATTTCCCCATGGCCTTGACCACAGTTGTTATTTTCTGTTTTGTTTTTTGGTTTTGATAGTAACCATCCTAATGGCGTGGGAGGTGGAATCTCGTTTTGGTATTGATTTGTAATTCCCTTGTAATTAGTGATGCTGAGCACCTTTTCCTGGG
The DNA here is from genome assembly GCF_011800145.1 of Mirounga leonina. NCBI lineage: Eukaryota > Metazoa > Chordata > Mammalia > Carnivora > Phocidae > Mirounga > Mirounga leonina. The sequence goes on from NW_023270498.1 coordinate 4,941,157, forward strand.
CTTATTGGCTCCCTGCATGTTTTCTTTTTTTTTAAATTTAATTTTATTATGTTATGTTAGTCACCATACATCATTAGTTTTTGATGTAGTGTTCCACGATTCACTGTTTTCTTTATAGAAATGTCTACTCAAGTCCTTTGCTTATTTTAGAGTTATTTATAACTCTATATATGCATTCTTGATATATTCTGAATATTAACACTTTATCAGATACACGAGTTGCAACTATTTTCTCCCATCTTGTAGGTGTCCTGGTCACTCTGCTGATTGTGTCCTTTGCTGCAGAGAAGTACAGCTTCAGAGACTCAAACTGTGTGAAGGTGGCTGAGAAATAAATCAAATGTTTCTAAACACGAAGGATGATCAATCGCAACGAAGCCAGATCAGAGAAGGCTGGGAACGGAAGTTCAAGACCAAGCGGGGCTGCCCTTGGCTCTGCACTTGGCTCTCGGTTCCAAAGGCCCAATGATGCCTCCAGGAGAGGAATTAGGGTCTTTTATGCGATAAATTTAAAATACTGATTTGAATTCTAAAACCCACTGTTCTGATTGTTGGGTATCAGGGTGATCGTTAAGAGTCCTAAAAATATTCGGATATAAAGAAGCAACACACAAAGGCAAGAAAAATAATGAAATCACGATTTTACCAGGTTCTCTTTATAAGAAGAAACACATAGACTGTTGGTTACCACGGTCGATGGCCAAAACCAACGTGACAAGAGGGACAACGTATGGGGACGAGAACCATACACTTGAACACTGAAGATTTAAGCCGTGTGAGGCTAGAACATGAAGCCCAGATTTCCTTTCCTTTGTGTCAACCACAATGTTAACGTGTAGGAAAGGGGCAAGCTCACATTACATTCTGATGTTATCAAAGAGGCCTCCATAAATGTCACACTTGGGCGACAGCTAAAAATACATGAGCATCTAATCTTCTTCAAATAAGCTTGCTTCGGTAGCTGGAAGTGTCAGGGAGGAAAGGGCCTGTAACAAAGTGTGGATCTAAAACCACCAAAATAGCTCCCATTTCCTTTCTCTGCAAACTCTCCATATCCTCCACCCTGTTTTATCCACCCAAGGAAGTTCGTTTGTGGCACCGACTGTTTTCCTAGGCTCTGCAACGGGATGGGACGCTCCAGGTTCACATGGCTGTTTGTTTTGATGAAAGAGTAAGACTTCCTCTGAACACAATGCAGATCTGCATCTTTGCCTCCTCGCGGAAGAAGGAAACATCCCAAATATGCAATCTCCTAGCATTTCCACTTCCTCCAATGTTAAAAAAAAAGACCTTGTTCTGTACCATCATACATTTGGTATTCGCTTTTCCATATTTTAGGAGCTAAACAAAACCTATATGTGGCTGTTTCTTTCCAAAGGAACCTGTGCAAATCCCTTATTTAATTTTGTGCTAGTTTTGGTGATTTGCTAACCCGGTAGATGTACTTCATATCTGGAACATGCGTATTTGTTTTTGTTTTTTTAAAGACCTCATTTATTTATTTGAGAGAGAGAGAGAGAGAGAGCGCACATGAGAGGGGGGAGGGTCAGAGGGAGAAGCAGACTCCCCGCTGATTGGGGAGCCTGATGCGGGGCTCAATCCTGGGACTCCGGGACCATGACCTGAGCCCAAGACAGCCACTTAGCCAACTGAACCACACAGGCTCCCCTATCTGGAACATTTGAAGACTCAATGACAGAATTATTCCTTAAAGGGTTGCCTCAAAAGGAGACTGAGTTAGGCTGGGTCTGAAAGAAACTTACACGGTCCCACTTATTTTATCTTTCATTCCTGTCAAGACTCCTGAAGCCCCATAATACACTGGATGAGCAGATACACAGAGTTTTGCCAACTGGGTAGAGCCACAAAAATAATAAATATAAATGGGTTTCAGACCAGTCAAACTTCTGTATCTTTGGCTGGGGCAAACCAGGTGACATCCACTCCACTGATTTGGTCATTCGCCCAGAGAACAGCAGGCTGGCATTCCGCAGGATGAGCCTGCCAGGTTTGCTTCATTTCCTTGACAAAGGGCACAAATGGAGGTGAACTGATTCTGTCCTGATTCTGCCAGATGTTCCAACTATAGGGTCAGCTCCATGAGAAGCGGGATGGGCTGTCGAGAAAGAGCTCCATGGATTCGGAGCAGGGAGAATCTGCTCTGTGGAAAAATCAGGGTATTTGCGGTGCACAGTGGAGTGTGAATATGTTCTTTCTCCAAGAAGATATTTTAGAATTTTTTTTTTTTAAGATTTATTTATTGGGGCACCTGGGTGGCTCAGTTGGTTAAGCGACTGCCTTCAGCTCAGGTCATGATCCCAGGGTCCTGGGATCGAGCCCCACGTCGGGCTCTCTGCTCAGCCGGAAGCCTGCTTCTTCCTCTCCCATTCCCCCTGCTTGTGTTCCCTCTCGTGCTGTCTCTCTCTCTCTCTCCCTGTCAATTAAATAAATAAAATCTTTAAAAAAAAAAAAAAGATTTATTTATTTGAGAGAGAGAGCACACATGGGAAGGGGCAGAGGGAGAGAAACTTTAGTTGACTCTGTGCTAATCACGGAGCCTGACGCAGGGCTCGAGCTCACGACCCCGAGATCATGACCTGAGCCGAAACCGAGAGTCGGACGCTTAACCGACTGTGCCACCCAGGCGTCCCTAGAATTGTTTTTAATCTTTGGGTTTTCATTCTCCACTAGCAAACACCTGCCTTCTCTGTCAAGGAGGAGTAAATGAGTGTAGCCCCCTGTTTCAAACCTTCTATCCATTTGAGAATCTCTACATCAGAAGAGATGGTGGTAGCAACGGTGGTTATGATGCCCCAGCACCTGACGCCACCCGAGCCCCGCGGCATCTCCCGCAGAGGGTGCGGCGCCGGGATTCAAGCCCACACGTCTCCCACTCAAACACGATGCCACCCGATGGCCACACGTTTCCCTCTGATCCCCATCAGTGCCCATGCGGGAGAACTTCCTGCCAGAAAGATGTCTCTGGCAGGCCCGACTTCTGCCACTTACTGGCATGGCCCTGTGACCTCTCTTCACCCTGGCAGACCTTGTGTCCTCACTGGTACAAGGAAGACAGGACCAGATTAAGTTAAATGAAATGATGACCTACGTGAGATCTTAGCAGAGTGGCTGAAACACAGCAAGGACTGAGCCATCGTTGGGTCCTTAATCGTCTTCATGCTGACCTTGGGACCAGCTGGCTGAGGACCGGATGACATGCCTTCTCTGCCCAGCTGCCCTGGAAATCTTTTTGAGTGCACTTCCGCACGTGGTTGGTGTGGCACAATGGCCTCCCACCCCCCGCTGAGTTAACAGTTAAAACGCTCCCGGCCAGGATGGATGGTCTTTCTAGGCTAGGACTGTATCTATGATCTGCATGCCACCTGCTGGGTAAGAATCTGGAAGTGACACCTTCATCCAGCCTAATCTCTGGCCCCTGGCATGGGAATTAGCGGGGATCATAAAAAGCAAGGTTGCGAGTGAGAATTTCCCATGGATTGGATCCCTATGCCATAATCTACCCAGACAAGGGCCATTCTCCAGTATCTGGGGACATAAGACGTCTGCTCCAATTAAATACTGAGAGCCTATAAAGCACCGAATCATATTTGTTCTCGAATTCCTTATGGCTAAGAAAACTGCTCATAAACAGAAACCCAGCTTCCTTTTGTTATGGACTAAATTCTGCACATACCCTCCCCCTCAAATTTGTACCTTGAAGTCCTAATCCCCATACCTCAGAATGTGACTATTTTTGGAGAGAGGGTCTTTAAAGAGGTGATTAAACCAAAATGAGGCCAAGAGGGCGATTCCCATATTCCTTGTACAAGAAGGAGAGACATGTGCGTGCAGGGCAGACCCCATGAGCACACAGTGCAGAGACAGCCATCTCCAAGCCTTGAGAGTCCTCAGGAGCATCCCGATCTTGGACTAAGAGCCTCGGAACTATGAGAAATAAATTTCTGTTGCGCCAGCCCCCGAGTCTGTGGTGTCTCGTCATCACGGCAGCCCAGCAAACGAGTTCCCCTTAACTTAGCTGGCAGGCGGTCACTGTGCCTGTCACAGCTCAAACTGTTATAGGTTCCATGAAGGCTTTCTTCAGACACAGCCTTGAGTAAGCCACTCACCCTCTGCGTGCCCATCACCTACGAAAAGGAGCCCACAGTCCCTATAAGAGCAGCTAAGAAAACTAAGATAACATCGCACTGCCTTGCTAGGAGATCATGGAAGCCAACACTACACCTAACTGCCACATGGTGCTTCCCCATATTCGTCACGCCAGCACCCCAACTTCGCCTCAAAGAAGATTCTTTCCTATATTCCATGAAAACAAGCATTTCTAGAAGAGTGGGCCCACGCACTGGTCCCTGTCCTGTCCTCTGGATGCAGCCCCTGCTCAGGACAGGAACTTGTGAGCCTTTACATTTCTCTGCTTAAGTATTCTAATTTCTGCTATTTCTAGACTCTTCAATTTCTAGAATGTTCTCTTCTTGGCATATTTTCGTTTTTCCACCTCTCCCTAGCATCACACTACTGTGAACTCTTCCCAGACTCAACTGACTGCCGGCTCCTCAAAATACCTGCGCCTTTTCCTCAGCTGCAACCATTCTTGCATTGGAAATCTAGGGGTGCCAGGGTCAACCTTGGATTAGAGTGCATCGAGAAGCTTCGATGGGACCTGGGTATGGGGTTACGCTTGTCCAGGGTCTACAGCATGGGGGACACGGGAGCAACAGAGCTAGGGGCCATTAGAGACCCTGATGCTCCCTCACCTCCAAATGCCATTGCACTGAAGATCACTCCAGATCCTGGCAGGCCTCCTGTCTAGCTGCCCCCAGGTACCTGAGCCTCCAGCCGGATACACACACCATGTACGTCATTGATCACAGGGCCCATTCTCCCTGTGTGTGTCACCGGAGACCTTCCAGGTAGACAACAGTTCATTTATCACGGTTGAAGAGAAGCCATGCCGCCTCGCAGGACTCCCTTTGGCCTTTCTGTCATCCGGCCCACACTGGTTTGTTTATGAAATGCTCACTGATGGATGACTGCATGCCAGGCATTGTGCTTGGGGCTGGGACGTACCGTGAACAGGTCATTGTCCCCAGTCGGGATTCAGCCAAGTGGATGGCAAGTCTACACTGTGTACTCAAGGCTGTGGGGACAGGGGGCGGGTGCTGAGGCTCCACAGAGTGGGACCTTACTGACCTCTGCTAAGGGGTTCTCTAAGGAGAGCTAAGGGCGAGAGGTCACTACAGAGTGACTGAACTGGAAAATCCCAAATGCTGTAAAATGTCCTACAAGTCACAATGTCTGGGGATAGCTCATCATGCCCATGGAGAGGGACAGAGCCACAGAGAGGGGAATGCACGCCCTCCAGCCAGTCAGACAGCCGCCTATAACCCAAACACACAGGATGATGTGCCTGAGAGAATAAGTCTGCTTTTATCCTGAGAGAAACCACAACAGCAGGGAACACATCGCGGAGGTTTTGCACTCTGCTGAGGGGAAGATGCAGCCTGGAAAATGCTTTTCCTTTCCATAGGCAGTCACCTGTTGCATCTGCTTTGGACAAAAAGCTGGGGAGGGGGCATTCTGGGGGGAGGGGTGCTCGGCGTGTCTTTTGTTGAAGACATCTGAGTTTTATAAAGAAAGAAACATTCACAACAGGCTCAGGAACAAACACACAGAAGAAGCCAAAGGCCTCACTTTCCTGCCTGCCCAAGGACAGGGCCGGGCTGGTGGGAGGAGGGCAGGGACAGAGGGGCTTTCCTGCAGGGCGACTGGGAGGGCGGAAGGGGCCATCTGCATCCACTCCACCCCCCCCTCCACCCCCCCCGGGGAGAGATGCTCTGCTGAGTTACCAACCTGCAGCCCCACCACAAAAAGGGCTAAGCCCTACGCTGCTCCTGACCTTCAGAGGAGAGCCAGGCACCGCCACACGGGAAGGAAATGGAAACACGGCGCTCCCACGGTATTCCAGAACATTAAAGTGCATCGTTCGGTCAACAGCGGGGAGGTGGAAAGGCCTCTGCCACCGCTGAGAGGAAGCCTGGCAGCTCCTCTGGGTTTGTAAGGACGTCTATTCAAACCCTGGGACGAGTCCCTGAGATGCAGGACTCCCAACCTCGATGTCGGCACCTCGTCCTCGCCAAGGTCTGTGTGTCTGACAAAGTCACAGAGGGAACGTGGCCGCTTGGCGCACAGTGACTTCCGCACTGGAGGTGGGGAGTCCTGCATCTGCAGGTCGGGGCACAGGCCCTGAGCCCCCCACCCCGCCGTTTAGAAGGGTCACCATGTACAGCCAAGGGCTGTGCCGTCTCCGACCTGCAGCGGGCCTGGCCTGACTCAGTTTCCTCAGCTTAGCTGAAGAAGGGCCGTCACAATGAGCAAACTCGCCAGGGGGGCTGTGAGGGCGAAGCCAACAATTCATGTGGCCTCGGATTCTACAAATGGCAGAAGAGTGCCCCCCCCACCCCGAGATAGAGATACACATGTATCTGTGCATGTGTTATTTTGAAGAAACATGGTTAAGAGGCATTAAAAGAGCAAACCGACAGAAGGGAGTTTAACAGGACACACAGGGAGCGGGCAGAAGGGCCTGGGGGGCAAAAAATCACCGACACTCAGAGAGAATGTCTGGGAGTGGGGGGAGGAGAGAGAACAGAGAGCTTCCCTCTCTGCAGCTCCTTTCCACGTATCCTCCTATTTCATCTCCCAACCGTGGGAGGCTCCTGTACCCATCTAAGAGTGGAGAATCGTACGATGTGGCAGGGTCCAGGCTTCGGCCACACCCGCGGCTCCTTCCCCGCCCCTGGGCTGCAGGTGCCCCACTCTGCTCCTCGTCACGGAGCACAGGAAGCGGGGTACGTGTGTGTGTGTGTGTGTCCCGCCCTCGGAGGCTGACCACTCCCCAGGAGGCCCTGTCCCCACAGCAGCTCCAGCCTGCACAGCACGCACAGGCTTCTCCACGCCCTCCTGCCTCCACACACAGTTCCCACACCTCCGCCCGTCTACACCTGGTGGGCACTTCTAGCTCTAGCATCTGGCAGAAGCCTGAGCTTGTCGGGCTCACAGACAGTCACCTCCTGTAGCGACGAGCGAATGGCACGTGTTCTGGCCAGATCTGTCGCCACTTCTAAGTAGGCTCTGTGAGCAGGGCAATTCATTACCCTTCGCGTTACATTTTGAAATCAGTGGTTTTCACTTAGAGAGGACCCGTCTGCGCCTGCCTGATAGATGAATCATGTATGCATGAAGTGAATTAATACACACGTTTACCGATGTGGTGGCACAGTGTTAGACCCTGAGACACGTCAGTGGGTCCGGAGACGAAGTCCCTTGCCTCTGGGCTTACGTGTTAGAAGCTGGAAGAGAAACGGGACAGAACGGCAGACGGCACGAACTGTGACCAGAGGGTGGACGGTCAACGAGGCCTTGCTGGGGAAGTGACCTCCAAGCAGGGTGTGGGTGAGGGAAGAAGGTGACAGGCCCCGTGGCCAGGACAAGGTAAAGGCCTCTTTGGGCAGGGGGGTGAGGGCATGGGCAGAGGTGCTGGGCCCAGAGCGTGGAGGCCTGCAGGCCGAGGTGAGAGAGCGGGTTATTCTCCAGGGTATGCAAAGGGGAGACAGGCCCCCACTTTTGTTGTCGCAAGTGTAGCTCTAGCTGTGGTGTAGAAAGAGTGTGCAGACGGAGGGGCAGGGGCAGCAGCAGGGACCGAGGACGAGGCCACTGCAATGGGGGTTATCCCAGGGCAGGAGCGTCTGCACCGGGGGGCTAAGGTGGGCGTGGGGGGAGGTGGCTGGCTTTGGGATCAGTCCTCGCTGACAGGTGGAGGCGCATGAGAGAGGGAGGTGAGTCTGCAGACCTCCCCTCCTCATGTCACACTGGGGGTCAGTCCAGGTGGGGCCTCTTCCCCTCCCAGGTCCCTGGCGCACAGGCATATTGAAGGGACCACTCTTCTCTCCTGAACTGACCTTCAAATCCTGCCTGGTCAGCACAGCACTCCGGGAAGCCAAATGGACGAGCCAGGTTCATGTGAGCCCCACCCACACCCTGGAGGTCATCGAAGGTCTTTGATTACTATGAAGAATAACTTTTTAAAAGGATTTATTTATTTGTTTATTTGAGAGAGAAAGAGAGAGAGAGAGCATGAGCATGAGCGGGGGGAGAGGCAGAGGGAGAGGCAGACTCCCCACCGAGCAGGGAGCCCGATGCAGGACTCGATCCCAGGACCCTGGGATCACGACCTGAGCCGAAAGCAGATGTTTAACCTACTGAGCTACCCAGGCGCCCCTGAAGAATAACTGAAGAATAATTTTTTAAAAGTCTCCAAGCATCATCCACTTTGCCAGAAACAAATTAACAACCACCATGAGGCAGGACACAGAGAACTTAAAGGAGACTTCACCCCAGAAGAAGGACCGTGGCCATGGCTCTGTGGGAATAGGGATCCCATTCACCCCAACATCCTCGCGGACGATCAATTCCATAAGCAACAACTGTCAGTCCTAACAGCAGGGAGGAGAAGGCATTTGGAGCTTACCCTGGTCTGTGGCCCTGCTCCATGGGGACTCCTTCGCTGGAGCCTTCTCTCTGCTGTGGATTGGGATGAGGAGCGAGGTCAGGAACATGGCAGAACAAGGCGATACGCCGTCACAGGAACCGTCAAATGCATACTTCAGTTCTGGACGAAACTTTTCAGTGGGGGTGCACTCAGCAAAGTTTTACGATTTCCCGTAATATTCTAATCACCTGATTCTCATGATGTTTCCAGAAATGGAACCTCAAGTGGGAATACTTTCCCCTAATTTCTAACACGTGCAGATTGCCCTAATTATTTACACAGTACAAAACGCTGTGTGTTTACGTGTACATCGCACTAAGATATTCGAGGAATGAATACCAATTCTTGCTTGTAAGCACAGGGCTTGCAAATAGCAGCTGTTCAAGATATATTTATCAAATACATAAGCAATGTTTCATGGAAAAAATCTATTTTGGGTAAGACCAATAACTGATCATAACACCAACGCCCCCCCATCTCTCATTTTAATGGCCAATACAACCAGTTATTTTAGTCCTGATGCAACAAACTTGAGATCATGTACAAGCGCACTTGTCATGTTGGAATTTTATGGTGTTGAACGCTCTCTGCAATGAATGCAATAATTCAAATACTATAGGACAAAAGAAAGCCTGGATGGCTGAAACACTTTCTGAATGACTTTTACTCACAATAAAAAAGGATTTATAGTTGTTATAGGCACAACAGCAGGCGTAGAAGAACCGTGTGTCGACTGAAAAAATAGTGAAGAGCTGTTCATTCCAGATTTGTGGGAAATGATAACTCAAGTTAGACAACACAGCATTTTCTAGTAAAGTCCCACAAGTTATTTTTAATCAATTGACAGAAAAGCGAAAGAAGCCTCTCTGTAGCCAGCAAAGTGTTGTACAGAGGCAGAAGCCAGCAAGTGTGATTTATGTGGGATTGCTTTGATCCTGAATAGGTAAACTGAGTCACCTAACGGATTACTGGACAGGATTCTGTTCTCGTTCTTCTCAGAGAGAGTCTCCAAAGGCATAAAAGGGATGAGCAATTGTCCCCTGATAATCTCTGACAGTGTGGACTAGTGAACGGGGTGTTCAGTCTGTGACTGATGGGGCAAAAATGCCACCAAGGGGGTGTGTGGCATCATTTAACGGGATGAACCTGCCCCCGGGGTGTGGCAACTTTTTGCACTGCCCCCGATGTTTATAGCAATGGAGAGTTTGAGTTTGAGATTTAGTCTGCAACTTGGTTCATGCAGGAGGCTGGCCAGGGCATAGAGCCTTTGACCCACCACCCAGCCCTCCCTGCCTCAGGCTCCCGCATCCCCTGATGCCTGGCTCTCACGCCACCTGGTTATGCGGTTTGTGCACCTCGGGGAAGGAGGGGTGCGAGTGGAGGGACTCACCAAGGACTACCAGGAGTGACAGCGCTGGGATCTGGACCCAGGTGGCCGCTCCAGGGCCCCTGCTCTGACCTCTACATCATGCACCTGGGGAGGCTGCTTTTAGTCTTCCCATTCTGCAGAGGAGGAAAACTGAGGACCAGAGAGTGAGTGGAGCTATTTATTCATCTTAACATCCAACGTCAGGCCCCAGCTAACACCACGGCGACCTGTGCCCAAATATTATTACATAGCGCAGATTCATTCCTTTCTAGGTAACTGTCCTGCCAAAGACTCTCTCAGGATCTGTTAAGAATATTTACACCGAGCGGCTCTCTCTCACATTTGTTAGTTCCAAATCTGCGTGGGTGGATCAGGGCAGTGGCAGTCTGTGGCATGGAGGTTCTCAAAGTGGGGTTTGCCTGGGAACTTGCTGGAATGCCAATTCTCAGGCCCTGCCCCAGATCTCCCGAATCAGAAACTCTCAGGGTGGAGCCAAGTAAAATGTGTTTTAACAAGCCCTTTGGGGGTGATTCTGATGCTCACTTAAGTCTGAAAAATACTGACGTAGCATATGATGCCCTCACATATATATCATTCCTGTCTGAACGTTCCACTTGATTAGAACTACGTTCAAGGTACTGGGAAAGGGGAACACCTTGGTCTGGCCACTTCTGGAAGGATAGATGGAAAGATAACACGTTTCTTTACCCGTCTTGCCAATTTCTCTGCTAACAGGCTTGCCCGGGGACACTGTTAATTTCTTTTCCACTGGCCCCAACACCTCTGGGAACCGCTCTACGGAAAGTACTTTTAGAAATTACCAATACTGATGATCATGTTGTGAGTTTATCATCAGGTAACAAACATGCATACAAAGACCGCGTTTTTGAAAATGTTTCTGATGAGCCGGGACGTGGCTGAAAATATTCCCACTCTAAGACCTGAATACAGAAACCCCAAATTTTTCAGACCAGATGATAAGAAAAAATCCTCTAAAATAAGAAAATAGACGCATTTTCCTTTTCCAAAACTAGTCATGTCCTTGAAAATAAGCCTTTCCTTTTCATTCAGGATATTGGTGTTAGCAACAGTTGCATATAAATAAGGCTTTCCAAACAAACATCTTATCTTTATATGGAAGGAAGTTCATGAAGAAGGAATTGACGTTTTTCCCCAACAATGACAACAATACATTTTTGGGTTCCTTTCCCAGAAATTAGTAAATAACAAAATACCTTTCTTTTAAAAAGGAAAAAAAAAATCGTCCTAGCAAATGCTTAAATCTAATCCATATGCCACTCATATGCTTAAAAAAGGAGAGGGTTTCTGTGAGCCAATTTCTCCACTCATTCTGTGCCAAATAAAATAGATTTCAGTAAAAAGCTTTTACTGCCTCACAGGGAACTCTGTTCATTATTCAGGGTATAGAGAACTGTTTACTTTTCATTCAGAATTCCCGATTCTCTACTTACTATACATTTTCCTATTCCAGCAGACTTTATCCACTCTGGAGAAGTACATTAAAATCTGAAAAACACCACATCTTCTCTGGATGGAAGACGGTTTTAAAATGCTGATTTGGCTTAGCATCTACATGCTATAACATTAGGGAAACGCGATTCTCATTGGAAAAAAAAAAACAAAACGTAAGTGATCATGATCCTGGAATTCGTGATTTTCACTGAGAAAGAAATATCCCTCCCAATCGAAAGCAAAAAGACGTCCCCAGAGGGGACTGGTTGAAAAGTGCTAAATGCTAGAAATATGATCTGCGGGTTATGAAAAAGTTCAGACTCTAAACCCCAGCAAAATAAAGAGGCACACGGCACACACCCACCAGAAGTCACCGTGTTTGATTTACACCCTTTAACCATGCAAGCGTACCACCAAATGAGGTGCCATTTGCGCCTAAAGTTCTTCGCATCAGAAGATAGCTAAGATATCATGGAGACCTCAAAACAACTTCGTGGCATTAGAAAATGCTTAGGAAGCCTCAAACTCAAAATACTTTCTTTTAAAATATGTCGTGTTGTAGGCTTTTCCAACAGATCACTGGGGCGCGGCCAGAAAGGTCTGTAGATGGGAACGGGGGAGGGGGGCAGTCTCTGGGGATAAAGATCACCCCTGGAGGGAGAGAGGAAGATTTGTTAAGATTAGGACTGATGGACAGACAGGGAGCGCCTCGGTGGCATACGTGATTGAGCATCCGACTCGGTTTTGACTCAGGTCATGGTCTCTGGGTCATGAGATCGAGCCCCACACTGGGTTCCATGCTCAGTGTGGAATCTGCTTGGGACTCTCCCTCTCCCTCTGCCCCTCCCCACTGCTTACATGCTCGCTTGCTCTCTCTAAAATAAATAAGTCTTTTAAAAAAAAGACTGATGGACAGACAGACAACCAGGATAAAAAGGAAACTAAGTGAGAAGTCTGCGGCTCCAGAGTCCCCCTCAGATAACTTCTAACCATGATCCCGGGCCAAGCCTCCCACCTGGGAGGTACAGACTTAGTTTCAAGTTTATTTTAAAGAAGAGCCATTTTATGGAATGAGCAAAAAAGGGTTCCAACCAAGACTAGCAGGAATGTGAAGCACTCAGCCTATATAAAGCAGGGACAAGCCAAGGGACACCAAGGCAGAAGGAAAGGAAATTAAGCCCCTATGGGAGAATAAATGTGTGTTTTGTAAAGTTCCTGTTCATGCTGGGCTGTCCCCGCCCCCCGCCTCTGCCAGGAACCAGGGGCGCCCGTCACTGGGAAACCTCTGAGCTTCATGAAGAACAATGCATCCTCACTGACTCTGCAGGTTGACCCCGTGTCTGAGAATACGGATGGAGCTGGTCTGCCTTGGGGAACTCATCTTCTCTAGGATTCAAAAGCCCGCTCCCATCCTGGCCACCCCCGGGGCTGTCCCCGCCACTGCCCACCCAAATGAGGAACGATGCATTTGGAGAATATAAACCATACTTCCCAGTTTTACGGTGTCCCACTCCAAGCCCCAAGAAGAGGAGCCATGGCCAAGGAGCAGCCTGGCCCCTGGGAAGGGAGGTTTGGGGATTTCCAACAGCGCTGCAAGGTGGCACTTGCAGACAGGTGGCAGGAAAGAAGCCCAGTCGAGACCCCAGCTGCTGGGGACAGAGGCTGTTTCCCAGCCACACACAATGACAACCTCTTGCAAAGGGATTAAGTTGCTCTGAAGATAAACTTAACATGCACACTTCGTACATACATGGTCTCTGCAAATGCCGTATTACACCGAAAGTGACTTACTCCCCACTGTCCTGTGACTCTGACTTATTTGGGGCATCTTATATTAATATCACCTATCGTCCCTATCCCATACAGACTCCAGATTCTTCCAGTGCCCTGACCCATGCAATTTTCTCACGAAGCATTGGTGACGATGCCCAAAATTTCAACGCTAGAGGTAGAACAAATGCTAATCAGCAAGCACAGACCTCTAATGATTAAAAGCACAAAAAGTTTCCTACCTCCCATAACTGAAGTAGCATGGCATCTCACCTTTACTTCTACATAAAGCTTAAATATTGGCCCGAACACTCTCCCTGCTAAAGCCACAGATTTGAAGGATCGTAGGGCACGCAGGGAACTTCTAGAGAGAACTCACTGGTCCATCTAGTGGATGTGCTGGTCCCGAGAGCTGCCCTCTGCCTACCTTTTCCGAGGCCTTGTCCTGCGCTGGTGGCCCCGTGCCTGGCAGGGTCGGAGGAGGGGGTGCCCGCCGCTTCTTCAGGTCCGACTTCACAGACACCCCTGAGATGTTGCTGAGTGAGAGGGATGGACCCAACGTAATGGAACGGGAATTCACAGATGGGGAGTTGGGCGTTGTCAGGCAGCCCTGCGAAGGGGAGAGACAGACAGAAAATCTCATCAGTGTGAGATGACTTCTCTTGGGAGGATGCTCCAGCATGAACACAGTGCCAGACCGCCCATGCAAGCCTCCAATATCATTTCCACTGACGGGCTCGAATGCCCCGAGCAAAACCCGTATTCTCACTTTGCCTTACAGCATACGACGCTGCGTGACAGATTCCTGCTGCAGGTTTATTTGCGTCGTCGTGAAGGAAACGGAGGATGCTTGCAACCTTTAACTCCACGTACCAGCTAGAATCAGTTAATACTCCCGACCAAACTGCAGGTATGTGAACCGAGCCTCCTTGAAACGTCAGCCTATCATCAGAACAAGGTCTTAGGCGCTGAAAAGTGGAAGGAAGGGTCAAGAAGCACATTGCTGTGGACAAGAAGACGGTCTTTAGGGGTGCCAAGGACACTGACTGCACCTCTGGCCACTCGGTGACCTCTCTCAAGGCTACCTGTTCCGGGCACTTTGGGGACGGACATACACAACTTAGGATCACCTGCCCAGGCCGGGATGGGGGAGGCTGGCTTTGGCCTCCCATGAATCTGCTAGAGATAGCACAGTCTCTCTCCTTCCTGGTGCTCAGGTGGGGCCACAAGAGCTTATTAAAGGTGTAGCTGCCAAGTAGGCACCTGCAAACCCTTTGAGGTGCGTGTGAACCCTCTGATCCCGCTGCAGTGCCCCAGCGTCGCTCGCTCTATAAAATCCGCAGCCTGATGTCTGGACTTTGCAGAGAGTAACTGCAGGGCTCCTGGATCATTCTCCACCCGATCCCCCATCAGTAAGTTGCCCTGAATAAAGTTCTGTGTAAACTGCATGGAGTCGCCTGCTCTGTTTCCCTGTCTCGAAGGGCCTTCTCTGTTTGGCGGTTACTTTACTGTCCCCCCCGACCCCACTTTCTAACACGGTCTGCCATCTTGAGAAGTAGCCTACTTGCTGCCAAGAATGGGCTTGGGTTTCTTTGAACCTTCAAAAGTTACGAACAAATGGATATATGATATAAATGGCGGCCGTGAAGACCAGTGACCGTGGATGCAATACCATGTGCTCAGTATCTAATATGCCAAAAATAAATCCAAGCCAACACTCGAATGAGCTGTTTCCACAGAGCAATTTCTCCTACTGGGCGTGGGGTTTGGGGTGCTGGCAGGCTAAAGGGCACATCAGTTTTCAGTCTTCCCCCCGCCCCAGGGTCTGCTCAATCGAATCATGTAAGTGTTAGTGCAGAAAGAGGGTTTAGAGAACCAACACTCCAATTTCAAATTAAAAACAAAATGGTGGGGCGTTTGGGTGGCTCAGTCAGTTGACTGTCTCTCGATCTCGGCTCAGGTCTTGATCTCAGGGGCGTGAGTTCAAGCCCTGCGCTGGGCTCCACGCTGGGCATGGAACCTACTTAAAAAAAAAGAGAGAGAGAGAGAGAAGAGAAAAGAAAAAAACAAAGCAAAATAAAATGGAAGCCACACTCTGCCTAGGAGCCTCTTCTCCCCTGTCCTGACCAGTATTCCTCCCCAGCACCCGGTGCCCAGGGCGTATTCCACCCCGAGGCTGGTGCAGCCAGGAAGTCAGCCCACATATGGCGGAGATATGCCATCCAGGTTCGACTCCTGCCTTTGCCCTTTACAAGCCACATGAACTTGGACACACTCCTTGATTCTTCTCTGCCTCCACTTATCTCCTGTAAAATGGGTGAATACCTGTACCTACCTCACAAAGTGATCACATGGGTTACTACACATGAAAGAACTTTAGGAGGTTCTTAGAACAAAGTGAACATCCAGTACGTGCTCGCTATTATGGTTATTATACATTTATTTATTGTCTCCCCAGTTACCATGTGGGACCCATGGGGATAGGGATTACTTCCCATTTCTGCAGCTCCTAACAATTCCCGGCGCGTCAAAGGCCCCAGAGCCAACATTTGCAGGAATTAATGACTGGGGGGATGAGAGCCTCTGGACAACTCCGCTCTCATGTTTGACGAAAGGAGCTTGCGGGGAAGCTTTCGTATGAACAATGGGCTCTCTGTATTTAAAATAAATACGTAGCGGGGCATCTGGCTGGCTCAGTCGGTGGAGCATGCGACCCTTGATCTCAAGGTCGTGAGTTCAAGCCCCACGCTGGGCATAGAGCTTACTTAAAAAATAAAAATGAAAAAAAATACATAAAGGAAACCCATCCCATTCAGCAGCAGCCCAGTATTACCTGCGCTCAGCCTCCAATCCTATTCTGTTCTGCCAAGTGTACTATCATTCAGTTCCCTGAGAGCATTTTGAGACTCAGATTTTCTTGTCCATAAATATTAAAGGCAAAGCAAACACCAATCTCTGGAGGTTGCTTTGAATGCCAGTTCATGCTTTGTCGTGGGATGCCGAGCACCAGAGGAATCCAGTGCCTTGTTCATCAAGTGCAGCATTCCATAGGAATCAGGTGGGGGATCTACAGGAAACAGCTCAACAGCCAGATAATCTGTTGATGCCTATTTTGGCTCCCATGGCAAAATGTAAAGAAAAAGTATAAATGTTTCTCCCAGCCCTTGCATCTGCAGACATCGGACTCCTTACCAAGCAAATAAGCCAATGCAGAACGAACTCTGAAATGCCGTCCCCTGCCTTACATCTACCTCACAGCAACCGTGAGGCCCCAAGGAGACAGAACTTGCATCTACTTAACAATACAAGGTGCGCATGATAAAATGATGTCAATGAAGCAAAGCAGAGGAGGGTCTTGAAGTCTGGAGCTGTGGCGGTGTTTCAGGGGATGGCTGGCTGGCTGGCTCGGACACCCCCAGGGCACGCGTTCTGGAGGTTTCTTGAAGCTTGTGAAATACGATGGAGAACTAGACACCAGGCCTGCATGGTTATCTCTGAAGGAGGCATGGCCCTGTTTGGCATCCCGCAAACACGACATTCTGGACGATGCATTTCACAACCTTGCTTCTAACTGCTCTGTTCACTCCGCCCTGTCTAGACTCAGAACTTCAATTCCTCTTGTCCTCAGTCCTCACCACAACTATGTGTGCCTGACTGATCACTCAACACTGCTATGAATTCACCTCTGTCCTCTCAATGCCCTGAGCGTTTTGTGGAAGCTCTGTGCAGAATACTCCCTAAAAGTACTTTACACGTCAGCCATTGTGTATTGATTTCAGGCTTTAATCCTATAATCCTGTTGCCATTAAGAGCGCTCTGACATCTTGGTGAGGCATGGAACACCGTTCTCCTGATAGAGCGCCCCCCACACATACACAAAGATCCCCATCTTTATAATAGGGAAATTCCATTGACTTCAAATTGTCGTCAATACCTAGCATATTTCTGTCACATTAGAGGTGGTTTCCTTCTTCTCTGATACGTATTTTTGGGAAGAATGGCCTCCTGAGGGCCAAGTAAGATGGTCTCAGAGAAAGCCAGAAGCCCAGAGCACACCCCATCCCAGGCCCCCCGTAAGCTGTGGTGTCTGTTACCCCAGACAGCGGGCTTCTCACGATCCATTATCTGTGTCGCTGGAACACCACTAAATTTTGACACAACAGGTTTATTTAGTCCAAATCTGCTCTATCTGGGCCGCACAGATCTCTCCTAACACCCCACCGTTCCCACTCACAGGCAGGCAAATCTCAGGGTCCACTAGACGGGGGTCCAACAGCATTGCTCAAGAATTCTGCTATTCACTTGTGCTTCCCAACCTTCAACCATGGGCAGCCAAAATATTCAAAACATTTTGGCTGCCCAGAGGATATCTGTGGTTCAATGTTTTTTTTTTTTTTCCTTTTTACCTTTTGACTCCCTTCATCCATTTCTCCACCCTCCCCACCCTCCACCTCTGGCAACCACAAGCTTTTTTTTTTTTTTTTTTTTTTTTAGATTCCACATATAAGAGAGATCATGCAGTATTTGTCTTTCTCTGACTTATTTCACTTAGCATAATGCCCTCAAGATCCATCCATTTTGTCACAAGTGGCAAGATTTCATTCTTTTTTATGGCTGAATAATATTCTACCATGCATACGTAAAATATGTGTGTGTGTGTGTGTGTGTGTATACACTTCTTATATCTTCTCCCATTCAGTAGATTACCTTTCATTTTGTTGAGGATTCCTTTGTTGTGAAGAAGCATTCCAGTATGATGTAGTCCCACTTGTTTATTTTTGCTTTTGGTGTCAGATTCGAAAAATCATCACCAAGACCGACGTCAAGGAGCTTACTGCTGTGGTACTTCTAGGAACTTTATGGTTTCAGGTCTTACATTCAAGTCTTTAATCCATTTTGAGTTAATTTTTGTGTAATAGTGTAAGATAGTGTTGCAGTTTTCCCAACACCATTTATCGAAGAGACCATCTTTTCCCCACGGTACATCCCTGGCTCCCCTGTCATAAATTAATTGACCACGCATGCATGGGTTTATTTCTGGGCTCCTTATTCTGTGTCATGGGTCTATATATCTGTTTTTATGCCAATATTATACTGTACTAATTACTATGACTTTGTAATACAGTTTGAAATCAAAGACCGTGGTACCTCCAGCTTTGTTCTTCTTTCTCAAGGTTGCTCTGGGTGTTCAGGGTCTTTTCTGGTTCTCTACAAATTTTATGATTATTTGCTCTATTTCTTTGAAAAATGTGATTAGAATCTTGATAGAGGTTGCATTGAATCTGTAGATTGCTTTGAGTAGTATGGACATTTTAACAATATTGATTCTTGAAATCTATCAGCATGGGATATCTTTCCCTTTATTTGTGTCTTCTTCAACTTCTTTTATTAATGTCTTATAACTTTCAGCATGTAGGTCTATCATCTCCTTGGTTAAAGGTATTCCTCACTTTTTTTTTTTTTGATGCAATTGTAAATGGGATTGTTTTCTTAATTTCTCTTCTTGATAGTTTTTTTAAAGATTTTATTTATTTATTTGAGAGAAAGAATGAGACAGAGAGAGAACACATGAGAGGGGGGAGGGTCAGAGGGAAAAGCAGACTCCGTGCTGAGCAGGGAGTCTGCTTCTCCCTCTGACCCTCCCCTCTCTCATGTGCATGCTCTCTCTCACTCATTCTCTCTCAAATAAATAAAATCTTAAAAAAAAAAAAAGAAATGCTACCAATTTCTATATATTAATTTCATATGCTGCAACCTTACTGAATTCATTAGTCCTTACAGTTTTTTGATGGCATCTTTAGGGTTTTCTATGTATGTCATGTCATCTGCAAATAGTGACAGTTTTACTTCTTCCTTTCCAATTTGGATGCTTTTTCTTTCTCTTTCTTGCTAAATTGCAATGGCCAGGACTTCCAGTACTGTGTTGAATAAAAGTGGAGAGGGGAAATCCTTGTCTTGTTCCTGACCTTAGAGGAAAGAATTTCAGCTTTTCACCATTGAGTATGATGAGCACATATGCAAAAATCCTCAACAAAACATTAGCAAACTGAATTCAACAATACATTAACAGGATCACACACCAAGACCAGGTGGGATGTATTCCAGGGATGCAAGAATGGTTCAACATTGGCAAATCAGTCAATGTGATACTACCAGATCAACAAGATGAAGGATATAAGTCATATGATCATCTCAGTAGATCCAGAAAAGGCATCTGATAAAAGTCAACTTCGATTTATGATAAAAACTCTCAGCGAAGTGGGTACAAAGGAAACATACCTCAACATAATCAAAGCCATAGATGACAAGCCCACAGATATGTGTGCGTTAACTCTTACCTTCCTTACCTTCCTTCTTTCCCCACATCCGAAATTTGTAGAATATAGAAAACAGTCCACAGAATAATTTGGGAGGAAAACAATTGAGTTGGACGTCCTTTAAAATGCTGACTCATCAATATTAAATAAAATGGAAAACCAGGATAATCTATACAGCTCAGAGTTAGTACAGCCTGGCTTGTGTCTTATTCCAATTTGAGGGTTTTTCTCCTGCTACAAAATAGCAAAGTTCCTTAAGGGACAAAACATGGCTTTCCTGCAAGAGGGATTTGGTTTCCTGTTCTGGTCCAAATGGGTCAATAACTTTTTTTTTTTTTTTTTTTAATAACAAGTCCTTTTTTTGTAGGGGAATGAGTCATGCCCTTCCCTAATCGTTGGCCCTGAAATCCATATTTTGGCTATTACAAACTTATTTTCCAGGGAGTTTTTCTCCTGTGAGTTCAGCCCAATAAAGTATTAAGGGAAAAGCCATGGATAATGGAGAGAAAAAGGAACAAAGTGAACACACCCTTCATACCCACACTTCATGGGATTTCATATTGTGGGGTGTAAGCTCCACCAGACAGGCTCCTATCAGCTGGAGGGAAGTCAGATTGGAGACAAGGCTAAATTCCGTGTATCCACAACACCACTGATACTCACTTCTTACACTCCGTGTAAGATGATCCTATCTCACACACACACATCTGGGAGGAGAAGACTAAGAAGAGAAGGAAACTCGTAATTTCAGGATCTGAGTGTCCATTCAAAACGAGACCAATGCTGGGACACCTGATTTTTGCCATAGATCTCTAATTTTAAAGTAAAAATAATATTGTTTCTGTTTGCAACGTACTCCTCATCTCAGCACATTCTCCTTGCATTTGATCGTCATTGTGTCCCCGGGGTGCCACACTGGCTGGGACGGCAGTATCTGCACACATTCTAATCAGCCCCCAGAGCTTCTCCCGGGGGAGACACACCGACACCCCCACCTCCATGGGCTCACTGGGGACCTCCAGTCCCAGAGCAGCCCTGAGCTTCCAGGTGGCTGACGGATGCCCTTGACGTGGCCTCCAGAATGAGCTCTGCCCCTAAGCCATCAGGATGTTAATTAATGTGGGCACCAGGCTCTGGGTAGGGACAGCACCAGAAAGCAGAGGGCATCCCTAGCTGTCCCAGCCTGGGGCTCCATGTAATCTTGATGAAGGCTCTGGGAGCGCTGGGCTTCCCTACAATCACTGTGGGAATGAGTAAGTCCATAGCACTCACTCATTCACTTATGACTGACCAGAAGTCAGTACTATGCAAGAAACCGAGCATGTACAAGGTAAGCACTGTTCTTTTCAAGTAAGCCCTGACTGTCATGGTTTGTTTTCCTTTGCCTACATTCCTACATGCATCTTCACAAAGCATATTTACAAACACAGCATGGCGCACGCCTAAGGAGGGAATCGTCTGTCCATGTGAATTGGACGCAGTGAACTCTGGCCAGAATGTGCTTCTAGGCAAGAGAGACAAATGGGGCAACCTGTCATTGGCATCTTTCTGTTTAAGATAAATTGGTTGGGGCACCTGGGTGGCTCAGTCAGTTAAGCATCTACCTTCAACTCAGGTCATGATCCCAGGGTCCTGGGATTGAGCCCTGTGTGGGGCTCCCTGCTTCTCCCTCCACCTCTGCCCCACTCCCCCGCTGCTCGTGCTCTCAAATACATAAAATATTTTTTAAAAAAGATAAATTGGTTCAAAAAAGTAAGGATGGATAGTCATTTTTGTTCCCATTTCTCAAAACTGCCCATTCTGGCAAATATGACTATATCTTGTGAGAACAATTGTGTAATCATATCTATTGAAAGTCAAAAGTCGGAGTAGATCTTTTGACGTGGCTAGTGAGGAATTCAGATATGGCTGTTGCTCAAAGATTACGGAAAGCACTTTGGTTACAGTGGGTGTAGTTAAAATAGCCGTTGGCAATCCTATGAGCCTCCTGCTCTTCTAAGTTAGATCAGACACTTTTAGGATGGCGCCATCTTGGAGTTTTGATGGTGAGGAGAGCCAAAGCCCAAGGAGACACCAGAACTACTCAGGACAGCCCAGCTGCCTGGTGATGGAATTAAATCAGTTCCAGGAGCCCGGCTGCATCCTCCTCTCCTTACACCATGCTGTCCTCTTTTCAAAGGCTTTAATATCACTTTCCTCTGTTCTTAATGCTGTGTCCAAGAATCAAGTGGGAGAGAAGATGCAGTCAGACCTGCTATCCCCATCATCTTTCCTTCCAATCCTGGGTTTGGCAGAATCCAGGGCAGGACCACGTGCTACAAACCAGATGGGGCAGACACTGCTGTCCTGCCCACACTCAGGGGACCAGCGTGGCAGAGCATCCCAGACATGTTCTGGCGAGGGAGGAGAGAATATTTTCATTCCCATTCCAGCATGGTCCTGGGCAATGGGTGGGACAAAACTCTCTTCCTGGGAGGGTGTTCTCCATCTGCTTTCTCTTATCTTCGGGGCACGGCCATCCTGACAGATGTGCCCTTAGCTGAACCCTTCAGCCAAAGGAAAGGGTGTGCTGGCTTCTGGCGCATGGGACTCTCAAGTCAGTTCGGCGTAAATGCACAGCAGGAGGGATAAAGCATGCCAACAACGTGTGAACTGATCCCCGCAAAGGGCAGGGGGTCGGAACTTAAGAATCCAGGTTCTATTATGTGAGATGATGAGAAATGATCATTCTCTTGGCCACGGTCCTCTGTGGGAATGCCTGAGGGATGGCATTTCTTTAGAGGAAAAGCTGCAGAAGCTGTTTGGTTGGGATCGATATTTCCGCCAGCAAAACACTGGGCCACATAAGCTCTCCGATGGTGATAAGCATCAGAGCAATTCTGGGACATTTCTCTACTGGCAGGATCTCTTCTTAGAAGGAGCAAACCAAGAGCACCCCACTGGAATATCTGATTTTCTCTTAACGACACTCATTGAAGACACTGGGAGTCAGCTGCGATCCTCTCAGTCTTTTGCTGCAGGACTGTCTGAAGAGCGAGACTCACAGACATGTGAATGCACGGAGCGTGTTGATTACTTCCAATAGGCAACTTTAATGACAATTCCCGAAAGCCAGAACTTTCTGAAAAGCTTGTGAACAAAAAGGAAACGAGCCCCTGTGTAGATCAAGATAATAATATGGGCTGCTCATGCTCAGGAAGGCTGTGATCCTGGTGGAGAGTGTGCCGTGAGGCCCAGGGGGCTTGGGAGACGAGCTTCAAGCCCAGTGGGCCCCTCGTGAGGGCGTAGACACAATCCAGGTACAGAGGCTTGGCGGGATGTGGGGGAGGAAAGTCAAAAAGTAAGCCATACGGACAGTGTAGCTGGGAGGCCAGGGCCAGGGGACTGGCTGCATGTGGGGTTCACCAGGAGGAATCTGGGGAGGATTCCTGGGAGGACTGCAGCAGAGAACCGTGGGCAAAAGACACAAACCCACACGATGTGTGTGTGTGAGATGCCTGCTGGGGTGTGATGTGAGATTCCAGCTCAGGAAACTCAAGTATCATTTTGGGGGGAAATGTTCTCATTCATATAAATAATAAAACCCCAGGAACAAAGGAAGCAAAGGTTTTCCCTTTCAAATGTGCATGCAAATCTCTTATCATCTTCACGGTGGCACGTTCCAAATGCTGGCTTGGAAGTGTGGTGTGCTATGGCTCATCAGGAGTAAGATCTCACGTGTGGTGCTCTTGCGAGAAATGCGCTCCCCAAACCCAATGAGGACTCTCGTATGGAGTGGCTCGTGAGCATATGATTCATACCATGAGCTGCATGAAGAAAGGGAACGAGAACTCTGGATGTACATCTGTGTGAGTTGATCGAAGGGCATACTGAAAAGATACCACCCCGTGATGCAGAAACAAAAGCAAGGTGAGAACAAATTTCTTTGCACGACATCTGACTGTTTCTAACATGTGTATCACATCAGGGAGGCTCCTCTGTAACTCTAAGTAACTGAGTCACGAGGTGGAGGAAATCAAGGTGAGGAGATTTCTCTTCTGGTGAATGAATCTTCAAGCAAAGTGGGACGATGTCTTTAAGAAGCAGGAAGCAAGCTGTGATTCCACCGTGGCTTTCTGGGTTGAGCTGACCGGCCCTCCAAAGCATTGTTCAAAACCCTCATTCCTCATCTGCACGTTCATCATCACTGCTGTCTTCATGGATCACGTTGTAGAAAAGAGCGGCCACAAAATTCAATGTCCAAGGGGCACCCGGGTGGCTCAGTCGGTTAAGTGTCCGACTCTTGATTTCAGCTCAGGGTCATGAGATCAAGCTCTGAGTGGGGCTCTGCACTGGGAGTGGGTCTGCTTGAAATTCGCTCTCTCCCTCTCCCTCTGCCCCTCCCCCCTTGTGTGCATGTACTCTCTCTCTCTCTAAAAAAAAAAAAAAAAAAAAATTCATTATCCAAAATAGGTTTATCATAAGGGGCGCCTGGGTGGCTCAGTTGATGAAGTGTCTGCTTTCGGCTCAGGTCATGACCCCAGCGTCCTGGGATTGAGTCCCGCATCAGCTTCTCCCTCTCCCTCTGCTGCTCCCCCTACTTGTGCTCTCTCTCTCTCTCTCAAATAAATAAGTAAATAAAAATTAAAAAAAAAAAGCGAAATAGGGTTATCATCCAAATGGTCTAGGGAAAATGCCACACTGCAAAGAACACAGGACAACCGCATTTGGAGGACCGTCCTGGACAGAGAAGTGCGGTCTCGCTCCCTGGAAGGGAATCGGAGCGGACACCTGTCAAGGGCAGAGGGATAAAGGGCTGACCTGGGGAAGGAGGCCATCTAAACTCCAGGTGTCGCCAATAACAACGAACACGGGGAAGCATTCATTTTCTGAATATCGACCCAGTAGATCCTTGTAACAACTCTCAGAGGTGGGTAATCGTAGGATTCCCATTCTGCAGGTCAAAAACGGGGGTGCTGCGCAAGTGGCTTGCCCAGGGCCACACCCCAGCATGTGCCAGAGCCAAACAGGCTGCTGGCAATGGGAAAGAGGCTCTCAAACTTGGTTGCACCCCAGAACCCCCACCCCCTGGAGCTCCGAGAGATGGGGAAGCCCAGGCTGCACCCCAGATGAACGTCAGCAGAGACTCTGGGATGGGACCAGGCATCTGTTGTTTTTCTTTTTTAAAAGATTATGCCAGAATACACCCAACCTAGAATTTACCATTTTAATCATGTCCGAGTGTACCATTCAGCAGCCTTGTCTACTCAAATGTGGTCCAGCCATCACCACATGCACGTAGTTCTGGAACTCTCCACCACCCCAAAAGGAAACATTGCACACATCCTGGAGCCACCTCCCAT
The DNA here is from genome assembly GCF_011800145.1 of Mirounga leonina. Classification (NCBI taxonomy): domain Eukaryota; kingdom Metazoa; phylum Chordata; class Mammalia; order Carnivora; family Phocidae; genus Mirounga; species Mirounga leonina. The sequence continues at coordinate 4,965,994 of NW_023270498.1, forward strand.
TTTCTTCTCTCCCCGCCCCCCCGCCCCCCCTGCACCGCCAGCCCCGACGAACCACGACCATGCTTTTTTCTGATGCATGGACTGGTTACTGGTTACTTCATATAAATGAAACCAGACAACAGGTGGCTTCCGTGTCTGGCTTCTCTCCCTGAGCAGGCTTTCAAGGTTCATCCACGCTATGGTGTATGTCAGAACTGTAGTCTCGCTATGGCTGAATAATACTCCTTTGTCTGGACAGTCCACATTCTGTTTACCCATTCATCTGGTGATGGACATTTAGATTGTTTTCGACCTTTGGCTTTGGTGAATAGAGATGCTGTGAACATCTGAGTACAGAGGTTGCTTGAGAGCCTGCTTTCAGTCCTCATGGGCATCTAGGAGTGGGACTCTGGGTCACAGGTAATATTCAATATTGAACTGACTGGGGAACCGCCAAACTCTTTCCCACGGCAGGCATGACACTTTGCTTTTCCACCAGCAAGGACGAGGTTTCCAATGCTTCCACATCCCTGCCAACACTTGCCATTTTCCTCTTTAAAAAAATTTTTTTTAATCTATTTATTTAAGAAAGCACGTGTGCCCACAAGAGTGGGGCAGAGAGGGGCAGAGGGAGAATCTCAAGCAGACTCTGCTGAGCATGGACCCCAGCATGGGGCTTAATCTCATGACCCTGAGATCATGACCTGAGCCCAAATCAAGAGTTGGATGCTTAATCAAATGAGCCACCCAGATGCCCCATCCTCTTCTTTTTTGTTTTTTAATTATAGCCATCTTAGTGGGTATGAAGTGTTATCTCATTGTGGCTTGGATTTGCGTTTCTCCAGTTAATCATGATGTTGAGCATCCTTTCGTGTGCTTCCTGGCAACCAGGCATCTGCTTTTGGTGGTTGAGATTTAAGAGCCACAAGTCAAGGATCAAGGTTAAGAACCACTGCTCCTGTCTTCTCCCCCAACCATCACACCACACTGCCTGGCTTACAGGTGTCTGGCTGTTCTTCTCTCTCGGGATAGAGCCTCAGAGCCTCAGCCGCCAGCATTTTGGGGGCCCCGGCCTCTGCGGGGGGCTGGTGTTTGCATGCATGACAACCCTCCACAAGCAGAGTCTGCCCCAGAGCTGCAATCCCACCCTGGGGACATCCCCTTGGGAAAGCACATCACAAAGCAAATGGCGATGTTTTTTCGGGGCATACCTTAAGTGGCTTTCATGCGTTTGAAGTAAATCATTCATAAACTTTGGTATTTTACTATTCACAAGTTACCAGTGACCCCACCCCTGACCCCTCTCTTTCTCTCAGAGGTTCTGATGCCCCAAAGGACACTCAGCTGATGCACTGCATGTTGTCATGGCGACAGGGAGGGGACCTCAGAGTACACACATCTTCAGGTCGCTCTTAGAGTTTGCCTGCAAAGTCCTCAGCAGGTTTCCGGAGGTTCTCCTTTGTGATCTTGTGCACCTGACCTTTAGGGCTAAGATTCTGCAGTTCTTCTGAAGTGCACGCTGTATTCCTCCATGAAGACATTAACTTTGGTTGCAGATAAAGAGAGAGGCAGGAGGAAGGTGGCTTCCGGGGAGCTGCAAGTCCCATAGCATGGCGGGGGGTGGGTGGCCAGCCCAGGGTCCCAGGGAAGCTGGGGAGTCAGAAGACAGGCCCAGAAAGAAGGTGCAGATGTTCCCATCTGAAGGCAGATAACACAGAGGGGGCATCACAGGAGATCGTGGTATCCCTCACAACCTTCCCGCTTCAGCGGGAACCAGCCAGGAGGAAAACCGAAGTGCCACGACGGTTACCAGCGGGATTGCTATAACACATCAGGAAACTGGAGAGAGACAGGTCTGTTGATAGGACTGCGATCCTGGGAGGGGGGTGATGCTCTCATCTTTCTGCAGGGAATCTGGGCAGCCAGTGGGTCCCAGCTCGGGGTTACAGGTGGATGGGCAAGGCTTCGGCGGGCAGACTCCTGCTCTCACTAACCGGGTCACAGGTGGGAGGACAGGTGGCAGTGTGAGGCCACCTCCCCAGGTGGAGGGGACAGAGGGTCAGTTTTCTCTCTTCTTCCCTCCCTGGTCTTTCTCTCTGATCTCAGGCTCCACTCTGGGGCCCTTGACCACGTCTCTCTTTGCTGCATTCTAAGGTCACCTGCACTAGCCCCACGCAGAAGTATGGCTGCTCTTCGGTCCCTCCCTCTTGCCAGCTGGGGTCCCCTCCTGACCGGCCCACTGGAGCCCCTTTTCCCTTCATCTTCTCCCTCAGGAGCAGCTGCTTCTCAAAGATGGCCCAGAGGTTCTTCCTAGCATGTGAGGTCTCCTTTTGGCCTTTCTCCTTTCTGGGTAACATTAATGCCTTCTGGCTTCCCACAGCTTATTCCCGAATCTCCCCAGCTCCCTCCCCGGGAAGCTGGCTAACCTTCCTACCCTGGGGCCCTCAGGGCTTCTGGCCTGCATCTGTCTGAGATCTGCTCCCCCAGCAGCCCTTCCGAAACAGGCCTGCAAGAGGCCATCGAGGGCGTGAGCCTTCCAGAATGTCAGCGAAGGGTGCGTGTGTGGATGACTCAGGTGCACCCCCGTCCTGGGTCCTGCAGAGAATCACTGTCCCAGCCAGCCTCTGTGGAACAATGTCCCCCTAATTATGCAGAGTGTGTGTGTGTGTGTGTGTGTGTGTGAATATGCATACACACACACACACGTACAGTAACTCATTTCTGCCACAAACAATCTCCCAGCATTCCCATTTTATCCCAGAAACTTCAGGCCCTGTTTCGGGATCACTGTGCCATGCCCCTGAGACAAACCTCACCTTCCTTCCTGGGTTGGGGTTGGCTGTCAGGCCCTGCACAGGGTCTCCTGGCCTGGACAGAAGGTCCACCTGCTGGTTTACTGAACAGGCACCCCACTAGCTCCCCGCATCCCTCTCCCTCTATCCGAGTCCGAGGGCAGCTCATCGTCCACAAAATAGCTCTTCCCACAGGCCTGGCTGCCTCTTGGCTGGTTTCTCCTCCACTCTTATCTGTAAGTCAGTGTGAAACACCAGTGTCAGTCGCCTCTCTTACAAATTCCAGAAAGGCCACAAGTACCCGAGCTCTGAGGCCCATGGTGCTGGATCATTTCCCCCCAGAACACCACTCACCGGGTGATTTCCCTGGAACCTTCTGCACCTGAGGGTCCTAGGCAGGTGTGTCCAGGTTTCTGGTTTCTGCCCAAGTCACACTTGCTTCTGGAGTCACTCACGCACGTGTCTGTGTGTGTGTGTGTGCGTGTGTGCGTTCCACACCGGGAGCCAACACCGTCCCTGCTCTGGCCACAGCTCTCTCTCTCGCTTTATGAGCAACGTTCAAGCTGGCTGCCCCATTTCCTGAAGCGAGCATAGAAAGCGATTCTTCTCATTTTTGGGGTGTTTGGGGGATTTGCTGTCTCACAGATTTGAGTTACTGCCAAATGCATTTCACTTATTTTTCCAGAACGTCTGGGAGATGGACACAAACGTCGTCACTTACTTCAGACCATTCTCACATTTTTTTCTCCTTCCATTAAAAACTGTGGCAGGTGACATTCTCTAGGGCATTTGTGTGCATGCTGGTGTGTATGCACGCACACACACAGAACAGAGTACTTATCGCTTCCATAGACCCTTAGACACGGGAGGCAGAGAGGGGGACCCCAAAGGTGTTGAGGTGCAGAGAATGGCCATGCCCTGGCTCCATGGTCACTGAAGTGGCCTGTGCACCCTGGTGGTGGTTCAGCAGAGTAGCCCGACCCTGCTCACCCACCAACAGGAAAGGCACACAGCCTGGGCGCATCCCACACTAAGATCAGCATCGGTGTGGACCCCAGAAACCGCCTCGCCTCAGCGTTCCAGGAAGGACCTCAATACACAGAGCTGCCACGGATCATTAAAATTACATTGAAATGGGCACATTACTCTTCTTCTATTTTGAGTGCCCTGGACTTAAATGTTATGATCTCCCGGAGAACCTGCAGGGAGCAGGTGATTCTCAATCCTCCAGGAGAAAGCAGAAGCTCTATCCTGGCCCTGGGACGCCCCCAGCAGATGTGCCCAGGGGGCCTCACCACCTGCCCATGGCCTGTCCGTGGCCATCCGTGGCCCGTCCCTGGCCGATCCTTCCTCCAGGCGTCCAGGTACTTTAATGATCTGTGTTTAAAAGAGCCACTTCTGGCTTATATGTCCCATGATCTCAGGACAAGCCACGCCCTTAATTAAAGGTCATGATTTGTACAGGTCCACTTGGACAAACCTGCCCTCACCCTTGCCGCGTGATTCACCTCAGATCTGGTGGGGGTAGGCGCAGGGGCTGGTGGGGGTCTTCTAGACCTTTCTATGTCTCAGGCCTGAAGTGGGAATGCTCCGGCCGTTCCAGCCCAGACATTCTCGGGGTCACATCCTCCCTCCCTGCTGGGGCCTCAAGGATCTTCAGAGAGAGGCAACCAGTGACCCCCACCAGCACCGCAGACCCTCCTCTATGGTTACGGCATGTTTCCCGAGGGCTGAGGACCACCTGCCCTAGCCTGCTGGGGGTCATCACTGTTTTGTGCTTGAGTTTCCCCCAGATTCCAGTTTTGTCGTCCTTGGTGGGTCCTGACCACCACGGGGGACTATAAGGTTCCTATGGGACATGTCATGTCTCCAGGAAGAAGCCCATGGTGCAAAGGATGCCTTTTACCTGCACGGCATTTGCTTGTCAAACTTGTCAAACCCACCTCCCCTCTGGTCTATGAGAGGAATCAAGAACTTCTGATCGAGGGGCACCTGGGGAGCTCAGCTGGTTAAGCATCTGCCCTCAGCTCAGGTCATTGATCCCGGGGTCCTGGGATCGAGCCCCGCATCCATCAGGCTCCCTGCTCAGTGGGGAGTCTGCTTCTCCCTCTGCCCCTTCCCCTCCATCCCTTTGCTCATGCTCTCTCTCAAATAAACAAATTCTTTAAAATAAAATAAAATAGAATAAAGTAAAATAAAAAAAATAAAGGAGTAACAAACTATGCAGAAATCAATTTTCACTGGCTGCACTCCTGAACATGGCATGCATGCATTTGATGGGTACATATAAGCCCCTCCTCCTCGTTCCAAGCTCTGCACTAGTCACTAGCCATACAACCATGAAAATAAAATAAAATAATAATAATAATAATAATAATAATAATAATAATAATAATAATAGGGGCACCTTGGTGGCTCAGTCAGTTAAGCATCTGACTCTTAATTTCGGTTCAGGTCATGATCTCAGGGTCCTAGGATCAGGCCCCGTGTCAGGCTCAGCCCTTAGTTCGAGTCTGCTTAAGATTCTCTCTCTCTCCCACCCTCTGCTCCTCCCCCCACTTGCACATTCTCTCTCTAAAATAAATAAATCTTAAAAAAAAAAAAAAGAAAAATAAGAGCTTTACTCAGAAATACAGAGACTACACAGCTCATACATACGCTTGACTTCCCTCAGATTCTGACCCCCTTCCCCATGCGTTAAGACCAACTCACGAGCTGGGGACCTGTGGGGGGGCATGTGAATAGAGCAGCATCCGAATCAGTAAAGTGTTGACTCAATGGAACCTAAATAGAGGCATGACATCTGCTTGGGAATACTCAAGTCCCACGCCACAAGTTGTTTGGAATCTGCTCTATGTCCCATTGTGATGATTTACACAGAGGAGGGCCTTTGTCATCAGGAGCCAAAAGGTGAACGTTCACTTTGGCCAAACTCTACTCAACCACACAGGACTCACAGCCCACCAAGACAGAGCAGTCTAGGAAATTCAAGTGCAAAGGAAAAATCAAACTCTTCCTTTCTGTAAATCATTGTATTTTCAAAGGAATAAGCTTCACCACCATCTGCATTTAGGATTTGCTCGTATTTTTGCTCTAAAGCTAGAAAACCATCCAGACAAGGCAGAAATCCGCTCTGCTAAAAGAAAAAACTAAGTATCATAGACAAACCACTTAGGGAATATCGCTAACTATGTATTCTTAGAGTTCAACCAATATCCTCTGGCTAAATATGCAGGTGTGTATATGTTATATACATGCATATATAATACATAAAAATTTCTTTCAAGCCCACCATGGTAAATCTATTCTTTTCTTACTTTTTTATTTTTATTTTTTGTTTTCTCTTTTTTTATCTCCTTGGAATGTCCACGCAGTGGTTACTGTTCAAGCTGGTGAAATTATCTCAGTTTCCAAAGCACGATGCCAACATTTCTGAAATGCCCCTTCCTGAAAGCTGATCTGAGTATCTCCTCCAGGAGGAGATGCCAGCCCTTAGCGCTCACCAGATGATCATCGCGAGCACCTGGCCCATTCCCCATCCCTGAGCAGGCCTGCCTCCCCCCAGGTCCTCCTGATGGATGATGGACCACCTCGGAGGCTGGGTCCCCGCAGGGCCTGCCCCTCTCTGCACAGACCTTCCTCATGCTGCAGCCGTCCTTCTGCTCGCTGACTCCACCCCTCGCCAGCGCTTGGGGTCTTGGTTCTCAGTCACAGCAGTGTTACCTGGGAGGTCCTCAGAAATCCCAAATCGCAGGCCCCACCCGGTCCCTTGGACCAGAATTCTTGCAAGACCCGCAATGCCCTTGCACTTGGAGTGTGAGCAGCCCTGAGCCAGGGGCTCACCTTGTGTGTCTTTCCTGAATGCAGGGCTTGGCCTGGCTCCTCTCTGTACCCCAAGTGTCCTGGGTCCCCTGTGTCTCCTAGGGCAGAGCCTCCACGAAAGTCTGCCCAATGAGGGGCTGGGGGCAGGGGGCTGAGGGAGAGGGAGCACTGTGTGATGAGTTAGTTCAGAGGAGGCCCTGGGTTCTCTTCTCCTCCCTTGTGCTTTCTCTCCCTTCTCCCTTCCTTCTGTCCTTCCTTGTCTGTTTTTTCTCAATGTCAACTCTTCTAATTCTGTCTCAAGATGCAGACTTCAGAAAACAAATCATTACGTACAGGGCTAAATAATATAAAAATCACCGCGCATTGTGTATGGACAAATACCCATTCACTACCTTTATTAAAACACAAAACCTGGGTGCCTGGGTGGCGCAGTCGGTTAAGCAGCTGCCTTTGGCTCGGGTCATGATCCCAGGGTCCTGGCATCGAGCCCCGCATTGGGCTCCCTGCTCAGTGGAGAGCCTGCTTCTCCCTCTCTCTCTGCCTGCCTCTCTGCCTACTTGTGCTTTCTCTCTCTGTGTCAAATAAATAAATAAAATCTTTAAAAAAAAAAAAAACAAAAAAACACAAAACCTTCCAAGGGGCTGTGACCCTCGGGGGCGGAAGGAGGGAAGGGGTCATGTCAGAGTCATACAGGCAGCTTCCTCTGTGTTTGTTGTACTTCTTAAAAACTCACAAAATGGTAGGAAGCAGATTTGGCTCCCTGGGAACATTTGTTAACTGTGGGCAGATGACACATGACTGTTTCTTTTATTCTGCGACTCTCTATAAATTGGGACTCTGCTGAAAAATTTCCCAAAGGAGAGACCCTCGCATGCACTTTGTGTTGAAGGAAGGAATGGAGCCTGGGGAGGAGAGGGAAGCAGAGGCCACAGCCCTGCTCATTTGCGAGTCCTGGCTGGCAGGGACAGCTCCCTGGGAAGAAAAGGAAGGAATCCCGGTACACGGGAAAGGTTAAGATGGAAAAATCAAGAGAGTGGCACAACCTGGGAAGGGGAGCAGGGGCCACGGAGCAGGGAGAAATCCAGGGCTTGGGAAGCCTCCAGGCTCCAGGGTGAGAGAACCGTCCAGAGGGATCCGATTCATGCCACCAAGGAGCCCAGCCTGGAGGAGGTGAGTGATGGCAGAGAATGCTCCAGGGCATGGACCTCAAGAGGCAAATCTCTTTCAGCGTCAGGAGGGAGGAGATCCAGCAGATGGCAGCCCCGAGGCATTTCCCACCCGGCCAGCAAGTCCCTGGACAAGCTGGAAAGGAAAGGCGTGGAGCTCAGAGGCCAAGGGATGCCCAGGAAGAAAGCTCATTTTAACAAAAGGTGGCATCTCCTTCTCTGTTACCAGGAACTTCAGGAGGCTGTCAAGGGCAGCACAGCGAACTTTGGACACAGGTCGACACATCCTGAGTAGATGCGGGAGGCTGGAGTGCGGCTAGAGGCCAGGGAGGAGGCTGCGGGTGCAGTGACAGGCCAAGCTGGGAGAATAGGCAGGACAAGGGTTCAAAGGTAACTCGAATGCACAGACCCGGGAGACCACAGCGTGGGCAAGCTCCAGCTTCGGTTCTTTCTCAAAAGGCCAGATGGACGCCCAGGAAAGCGTGTCTAGGACCCTGGAGGATACTCCCTGATGGGAAGAGGTAGGGAGAGTGTCTGGGAGGGGAACCCATGGAGGACTCTTGCACCAAATGAGGAGAGGCTACTCTGGGCAGTGCGGTGCCTTGTTGGGACCCACCTTCTGGAAGCCTCGCTCTGCCTGCTAAATGCACCAGCAGGAACCTAAGGGGTGAGGCCGCAAAGGAGGTCATGGATGCACAGCCAGCCACCGGGAGACCTGCACCGTGGTGACCCCCGGAGCAGAGAGTCCCACGTACCGGGAAGGTGGCAGACACGGTTTGAGGATGGCCCGCGGATGGCGTGGGATAACAGAGGGAACATGCCCAGGTTATGGTCTAATAAGACCCAGGAGGAGAGAGCTGCCATCTCCTGAGATGGGACGGACGCCGAGGGGCTGGGAGCTCGCTTCTCTCCACTGACCTGGTGTCACAAGCAACTTAAATGCCATTCACGGAACCAACGCACCTGCTGGCTACTTAGACTCTGGTCTTACACCTGCCTGTCAAAGAGCAGGGAGAAGGTCATGAAGGACATGCAGACAGTACGGAAAAAGAGATATTCATGTCTTATGGGAACACAAGGAAAATCAGTATTTTGAAAGGGACATTTTCTACCTCTCATCCCTACAAACATCACGTTTTCAGCCAAAAGGTTAAAAATCCATGTCTCTTCTTTTCATTCTGAGAACCAAGTATTGGCATTAGGCACTGTCAATCAACTTCAGTTATATATTATTCTCATTCTAAGAATCACATGCTCAGGGCGCCTGGGAGGTTCAGTTGGTTGAGCATCTGACTCTTGGTTTCGGCTCGGGTCGTGAGATCGAGTCCTGCATCGGCTTCCATGTGCAGCGTGGCGTCGGCTTAAGATTCTCTCTCACTCTCCCTCTGCCCCTCCCCTCCCCATGCGCACATGCTCCTGCACTCTCTCTCTCTCTCTCTCTCTCTACAATAAATAAAGAAAATCTTAAAAAGAAAGAAAGGCTCAAGAAGACACACGAAGTGACAGAAGACTGGGCTGGGCTGTAGGCATTCTATGGGATTCCTGCCTTCCACTTTTAAAACTTTCCATATGCCGTCTTTCTCTTAATTTTGGATACAAAACGCTTTAGAAAGGCACAAAGCCATCAAAACAGCTCTTTGAAACTGATTTATAACCAAAATGAGTTCTACATCACAAACATGTGGCTCAGCCCTCCGGACGTATTTTTCTGCTCTCAATACGTGGACTTTCCAAAAACGAGATCTGAGCTTTTCCGAGGCCTGGCTCTGCTTGTGGAAACACTGACCCCTTGTGGCAGCAGTGAGTCAACACACGCTCCCGGGAGAAGCTCCAAGTTCTTCGGGATCCTCTAGAGACAGGATTCTTCACGGGCTCGGGTACTCTGCTTTGGATGCAAGTACAGCATCTCTGATAAACATGGGACTCGGGGCAGCTTAAACTGTGGAGTTTCCTTTACAACTTAGTTTTGAGTAACTTTTCCTAAAAGTGCTGTTTTACTGGTGGGCGTCCCTATAAACTTCTGGGCTCCTCACTGCAGGCCTCTGATGCTGCAGGCGTCCCCATCAGGGCCAGACTACTCTGTGGGGGACGCGCCCACCTGGTTCCCAAACACGGATTAGGGCTTTGGATATGGAAATCACTTCCACCCATGAGAAGCAAGCACTATGCTGGTAGAGGATTTCCATAACTGCCTTAACAGGGCAAAGGGTCAAAGGGCCCCAGATAATTTTAAGGTTTTTTGTTTTTCTGTTTGTTTGGTTTTGGTTTCTTAATTGAGACAGTGATTTTTGAAAATCAGTCACCAAAGGACTTTTTAACTTTATGGTAACGGATAGTGCAATGGTATCTGATATAACTCACGTTGATAAATTTTAGATTGGTCAAATTTGTAGAATCTGGCTTTTTTTTTTTTTTTTTTAACAAAGACAAGGGGCCCATAAAAGGTCAGTTACTATGGTTCATTTGCCGACTTGCCCAATGGCCCACAGTTAGTAACAGGACCAGGATGAGAACTTGGGTCACTTTCCTCCTCCATCAGAGCATTTTTCACTTTATGGGACCGATGTGGTATTTCTGGGTGTGTGGCATTTTTGTGCATGCAATTACAAATTAACTCAGGTACCTCATTCCATCAATGTGCATGATTTATCACTGCTGTTCATGTGATTTAGGGACAGGGCAGAGGATGGGGACAGAGGCCTGAGAGCAATGTCCCCTCACCATTAATCACATCCAGTGGTGACCGACCATGTCCCCTCCCTGCATCTCGGCGTCCAAAGGTGAGAGATGAGGGAATTGTGTGCTATGCATGGATACAGAAGGGAGAGTTTCCCAGAAAAATGCAAAATTCCATGAAAACAGCTTGACATTATTAGGGAGGTGATGATATTTACTGATTCAAGGGCCCTATGATTAAGAAAATGAAGATGATTCTTGGAACAGAGTAAACTTTGGTTTACATGAAATTAACTATCTTTTCAGGGAAGATCTAATGACTTATGGCTATCCCCATTAGGATACTTTCTTTTAGGGGCACCTGGTGGCTCAGTTGGTTGAGTGGCAGGTTCTTGATTTCCGCTCAGGTCATGATCTCAGGGTCGTGGGATCAAACCCTGGTTTGGGCTCTGCACTCAGTGGGGAGTCTGCTTGAGACTCTCTCTCCCTCTCCCTCTGCCCCTCCTCCTGCTCACACACACACTCTCTCTCTTTCTCAAAGAAAGAAATCTTTTTTTAAAAAAAGGATATTTTCTTTTAATGCACATCTATTCTCTTCAGACTCTTATGATGAACCACTCATATTTTCTCAAGGGAAAATAAGCAATAGTTTCTGCAAACTTTTTAATAAACTCTGAACGAGTTTACTCCCATTTCAGAATGCTTCCCAGAGTGTTAGGTGAGCTCTGTGATTGCTGACCGTGCAGGGTGGGTGGTGCTGTACCCACTACACAGACGGGGAAAGTGGAGACAGAGAGGTGCCCTTTGCTGTGTGAGACTGAAAGCCTCGCTCTCACACCCTAAGGGCAGGGCACTCAGCTTCAAGTCACTGGCTTGGGGGGAAATTTATAAAAACAAGAGCGGAGTGCTCATAAGGGAAGTTCCATCACCAACACACCATGCTTGATAGACGCGAGCGTAATATCAAACATAAGACATAATGGACATAAAGAAATATGAATATGAGGGGCGCCTGGGTGGCTCAGTCATTAAGCATCTGCCTTCGGCTCAGCTCATGATCCCAGGGTCCTGGGATCCAGCCCCACATCGGGCTCCCTGCTCGGCGCGGATTCTGCTTCTCCCTCTGCCTCTACCCCCCAATCATGTGCGTGCTTTCTCTCTCTCTCAAATAAATAAATAAAATTTTTTTAAAAAAGAAATTGAGCATGAACATAAAATACTTAAGCAAACATAAGCACCTGTCCAGATTTGGTCAACCACTCAGCCTCTGGAAGCTGGCGGTTTCTGCGTCTTCATAAGGAGGATGAAAGATCACAGAACTCAGCACGGGCCCATCATGGGCCGGCACGCGGTGGTCACCATCACTATCTGCCGCCATTATTTTATTAAGTGCTGTCCTGCCCTTTGGCTTCAAGCCCAGTAAACTCTGCTTTGGAGGCCAAGAATGAATCTGCCACATTGCAGCTTCACTTATTAACTCTGGTTGTCAGGAAAAGTCACCCTTCATTTAAAAAAAAATAAAATAAATATCCTGGAAAACTCTCCATTTAACGCTCTTCAGCTTTGCATTGCACAAACGGACAGACCACGGAAAGAGTGACAAGTGGTAGTTCACTGGAGGCTTAATTTCTAGTTCTCATTATGAGCGAGTTTGAGCACTTTTCCATTTATTTATGCACCACTTCCTTTTTTTTTTTTTGTGAAATTTCTATCTATCTTGGTCAGACGTCATCATTCTTTTTTTTTTTTAATTGAAGCAGAGTAGACAAATCTGTATTCAACGGTCACCACGATGAGTACTGTGTCACATTATATAGAGTGTTATTACAATATTATTGTCTGCATTTCCTATGCTGCACTCTTCCTCCCTATGACTGGAAGCTTGTACGTCTCAATCCCCCTTCACCCCTTCCCCCATCCCCCCACCCCGTCCCCTCTGACAACCACCAGTTTGCTCCCTGTATCTGAGTCTGTTTCTCTTGGTCTTTTGTTTGCTTTGTTTTTTAGATTCCATATAGAATTGAACAGACAGAAAACATGTGCTATATATACACAATGGAATATTACTCAGCCATCAAAAAGAATGAAATCCTGCCATTTGCAATGATGTGGATGGAGCTAGAGGGAATCACACTAAATGCAGTAAGTCAGACAGAGAAAGACAAACACCCTGTGATCTCACGTACATAAGGTTGTCATTGCTTTTCTATTTCAACAACCCCCCCACATCTGTCATTTGGATTTTTACTTTGCTGATAATATTCTCCCTCCCTCTCTCATTTGTCATTCAAAAAAAAATTTTTTCCACTGAAGTCAAATTCACCGGCGTTTTCAGAACATATTCCCTCCTCTCAATTTACAGATGAATTCACTCCCATTTTGTGCTAATTCTTACATGGTTTCAATTTTACATTTACATTTCTATATATTTTTTATCCTAGTGTTTACAGTGAAAATGCATACGATTTTATCTCTTGCTGTTGGGCTCTTCAATGATCAATACGTTTATTTCCCTCCACCGATTTGATGTGTTGCCTATATTGTATTTCAATTTCCGTCTTCAGTTGCCTCTGGGGTTTCTATTTGGTTCCATTGAGCTCTTTGTGGTCAGTATAACACAGTCTGAATTACAGAGGTGTTAGAAGTTATTTCAAAACTACCCAGGCTTATCCATTACCCTTGTCTTTCAGAGTTTTCCTGGCTAGTTATTGCTTGCTTGTTTTTCCAAGTAAACTTTATAACTAATTTATTTAGCTCCACCACAAAACCCAATCAACATAATAATGTTGAATCTTCACATCTAAGAACATGGTGTGTCCTCCATGTGTACAATTCTATTTTTGTGTGTCTTTGTGGTATTCTATTATTTTCCTTATAAATGCTTTGGATATTTCCTATGGAGTTTTTGCCTAGGCTCTATCTATTTATCTATGTCATGAATATATTTCCTTATGTTGCACTGAGAAAAAAAATCACACAAATGAGCAATGCCCACTACAAAATTTATGCTTCCATTCTTTGCTGTAGAAAAATTTAAAATACCTAGCACATTTGCAATAAGAAAGAGTGTGAGCAGCCAAGCCCTCTAGTGTAAGTAAATAGATTTCCCACTAGAACACAAATGTAGCTTACAGAGTACATGAAGTATTAGAAGACATTTTCCAATAAGTTGTGGCCAAAATCGAGACTATGATTGCAGATTAATGCGTCAATGGACATTTCAAACTATTCTTAGTTGATTTAAGTCTGTTTTATAGCAAAGCAAATGACATTGTTGATGTGGTCATGGCAGGTAAAGACTTGCTTAAGATTATACAACTAAAGGGGCACCTGGGTGGCTCAGTCGGTTAAGCATCAGACTCTTGATTTTGGCTCATGTCATGATCTCAGGGTCATGAGATCGAGCCCCACGCTGGGCTCTGCACTGGGTGTGGAGATTGCTTAAGATTCTCTCTCCCTCTCCCTCTGGCCCTCCCCTACTGCTCACAGACCCTCTCTCTCTCTCCCCCTCTCTCTTAAAAAATAAAAATAAAATAAAATCCTTTTGAAGTGTAGTCTCACAGTTTAGGAACTGGTAGATTTCAGGATGGGAAAGAAGGCCATGTGGCCCCCAAGCTGCTCCTGAATGTATGGAAGCGATTCCAGAGGGTGTATATTCAGTTAATCTAATTCTTGAATCCTCCTGATCATGTTGACAGTACAGAGAGGTAGGAACTAAAAGACCCCACAGCTTCTAATTGTAGCATGGGCAGGTAAACGGGAAGCCATGCACAGCTTCGTGCATCTGTTAGACTGAACATACAAAAACCAAACGACTAAACTAATCTACAGTCCTATTTTCTAGAAGGTCCTATGAAGCGGTGAGAAGCCCGCCTGGTTAGCAAGAAGCACCTGTGGGATTGGTACTCACATTCGAGCCCTTTTCCAAAGCAGACTGTGAGGTGTCCTCATCGCTGTCCAACCCGGACCGCCCAATCTGCTCGGCCTGGAACACAGACACACCGCACGTTATCTCCAGGTCAAAGTAAGACCAAAAAGTCATCCTCCACGATTATTACAGCACAAAACCAGCATGGTCTTCAAGGCAGGCTCTGCACTGGGTGGTTGTAATCCACGGCCACGCCCCTCAGCGCAGGAACCCCAAAGCCCCGAACCAAAGTGCTCACTGATCTGAAAACCAGTTTTGAAATCTGTAACTCAAGGGAGGGGTTTTCTTTTTGCTTTTTCCCAAAAGCATATCTTCAGCTTAGAAGATATATAATAGGAAAACAGTAGTTTCATGAGTCTGAGCTGATGGAATTTGCTCAGAAAGCCAATTCATTGACTAGTTTTGGGGGGATTTCTGAGTTTTAAATTTGGTTGGTTTACCACTGTGTTGCTCATTGAGTATATACAGAAATAAATCACCAAACATCTCACTGTCTGTCCATAAAAGATAACAGTAATGACATCTTACTTCATTCTTCAAGAGGACATTTTGCATGACGGCGTGCTGGCCGCCAGCTACAGACAGAATCACTGGGCACAACCGGGCTGCCAACCTGACCCCCCAACATGAGAATCTTTGGGCAGATGACCCCAGGATCCCATTATTAGCCTAGGTCTTAGGGTGATTCTTAGGTACTTTTTCAGAACCTCTGGGTTAGGGGAATAAATAATGTCAAAATTGTACAAAATTATCATGTTTTAAAAACAGTAAAATAACAAAGTTTTAGAACAAGGAAAGATGCACGCCCTCATCTACTTCATCCAAAATGATATCCCTCAAATATATCCTCTGTTGAGATCTTATACACACACACACACACACACACATATACATTTTTGGCTTTAAGGAGATATTGTAAAAACCTCCTTTAGCTTTAATCGCCTTGATATTTCTCCATCCTTAGCGTTCTGTCCTCTTGAGACATTTGTGGACTATCTGGCATATGATTTTAGAAACCATGTAAATAATGATTTCCTCCAAACCCTCTTAGTATTAGTGCAGGAAAGTGGAGTCCTGGATGTGTCAAGCATTACAGCATGAATGGGCGAGGAAGAGCCAGGGCTCCGGAAAGACAGGCTGGTTTGAACTTGGACAGCCACTGGCCCGAGGGTCAGCTCAGGGGGACGCAGCCTTCTTTCCTGCACCTGTGAAATAAGGTGGGTAGTACCTCTCACCAGGCTTCTGGAAGATGAAATGAAGTTGCATTTAGCACAGCGTCTCAAACCGTGAAGCGAAGAAAACAAGGAATGAAGAAGTTGATGCCAAAAACAACAAATAATCCAGTAAGGATACGACAACATAAAAGAAGTCTAGAGTAACATAAAGTAAGTGAGAGGAAGAGAGGAGGTACATTAGAAAGGAAAAATAATCCCAGCCGGCCAAGAGGGAGCCAAGATGGCAAGACAGGAGTCCCTGAAGCCTGTGGCATTTTTCCAGGGTCCTCCTGGGGTGGTGTCCCTGACGAACCCTCAGAAACTGGGCAGTCTCTAATCTCCCACACCTTAGGCAATCTTATTTTACTTAAAACAAAAGCATTTCTCGATTTTTTTTTTTTTTTTTTTTTTTACTGGCTTTGCCTGCAGTTTCATCTCTCAAAGAAGAAGACACAAGAGGACTCTTGAGATCTCAGTGTGAGGAAATGGTAGGTTTTACTCTGAATTGGTGCCTTCAGGATGAAGGAGGATTGCAGGGAGTGCAGTCCTGGCAAACTTAACCTCCCAAATTTCAGGAACCAAGAAACTCAACGGTGATAGAGCAAAGGGAAATTCAGATGCAAAAGTCAGAATCTGTAATTTCAAGTAAACCTGACCAGAGAGAAGGGAAAGGAGGGGAGGGGTATGGGGAGGGGAAGAAGGGAGAAAAAGGGGAATGGGAGTGGTAGGGGAGAGGAGAGAAAGGAGGAGGGGGGAGGGGAGAGAGGAGGAGCTGGGAGGGAATGCAAGATGGGGAGAAGGAAAGTGCAAAGGATCTAAAGAGAAACGCGTAGAGCACAGATTTTCAAAGGGCATGTCGAAACATAATGACCAGTAACAAAAAAAGAGATTCACAAAATCAAAATCAAAGCATCAGGACATGGGAAGAGAAATGAGCTGCGCTGTGTGTGGGGAACTGCCAAGGGCAACAGACACCTGGGGTAGTTCAGGCTCCTGAGCCACATGGTGATCTTAGCCTTCACTCCTGGGGCTCACCGTCCTCCCTCCTCTGAACCACGAACTGCCACTGGCCCCGGGGGCAAGCACCAGCGTTGCGGTCTGACCGACCCGGATCTAAGCCCGGACCCTGAGCACGGTATTTCTTTGCATTCACGGTCCTCATCAGCAGAGGGGTGAATCCTCCCACCTCAGCCTCTGGAAGGTGGGGAAATGAGATGCGCAGCCCGGTGTGCAGGGGGACCTTCCAGCCAACACCAGGCTGCCCTCCCACCCTGCTTTCACCTGTATACAAGTGGACACTTCCAAGCCGACCTGATGGTATCAGAGCCTAGCACTGGCTGGAACGGTTTTGTCTTTTTCAGTCCCACTTATGAGTAAGGAGAACCTACCAGATACTAGCAAAATACACCATTTAGACAAATATAATAGGGACAACGAGCAGTTTCATTTCTTGGTAGTGAGAGGGTATTTATGGTTTTGGGAATTTCAGAAGTGACTGTAAAAATCTTCAGTCTTATTCTGTGTACTATGGCCTCACTCTACAACAAGGCATCCAAAATATGACTTTAAGATTCAGTAAAGAGCAACAAGATGAATATAATTAACTTATCACGCAGTATATTCCAAACCATACTGGGAAGACCAAAGGCCATCTAAAATTTACTAGCAAAGGACCCGTTCAACAACGGACACCCAGCTCCACAAAGAGGCCCAAGAGCAGCTCTGCGAGGCTTCCTACGTTAAACAGGTACTAAATTCATTTCATTTGTAGGAATAGGGATTGTTCTCTATAAATATGCGCTCACTTATTCATTCATCAATCCACAGGGTGTTTCCTGAGCCGCAGCTTCATACCGGGTACTGCACATGCGCCGGCAGAGCCGCGCTCATGGCTTCGTGCCGTGCTGGTAAATACACTACCCCCCAGCTTTAGGAATCAAGTGTGGAAATATGCCAGCCACTTTGGTGCGTATGGATAAGCTCCCTTTCAGCCGAAGGAATGAACACTCCTAAAAATATTTAGAAAGATTCCAAGATAGGGTGAGTACAAGCATCCCAAGCAACTATTTTTCCATAATGCAGAATCCAACGTGTATTTAATCCATTACCTTACTACTGCTTCTTTTATTAACTTTGAAAAATCCCAGAAATTTTTTCTTCTCTTTATCTGTCTCATCATTGGCAAGCGATGATTTTCTAAAGGTTTCTGGGGGAGGAAAAAAAAAAAAAAGGCCTGTTATTATCAGCATATGAAACGAGATTAAACGGCACTCTTTAAAAATCTCAACAAACGAATCTTCCACACTTAAACTTCCAGTTTTTACAAGACAGTGAAACCACCAACTATGTCTTTCAAAGCATTTCGAGCCACCTCAAAACCTCCAGTCCCATTTATGAAATCACTGAGGTTCTTATGATCTTCAGTGATTTCGGTGGCATTTTTCTCTGAGTGGGACTGAACCCTGTATGTGAATGAGAAAAACAAATAAATCAAAAAGTTCTTGGGCAGGACCATCCACTAGAAAAATTGAGTCACACATGCAATTTTACATTCTCTAGCAGGTGCAACTTTAGTAATGCGTTCTGTGTAATCCAACATATCTAAAATGTTACCATTCCTTCACACAGTCACTGGAAAAATGATGAATGAGAAGTTTTTTTTTTTTTTTTTTTTTTAAGATTTTATTTATTTATTTGAGACAGAGAGAATGAGAGAGACAGAGAGCACATGAGAGGGGGGAGGGTCAGAGGGAGAAGCAGACTCCCTGCCGAGCAGGGAGCCCGATGCGGGACTCGATCCAGGGACTCCAGGATCATGACCTGAGCCGAAGGCAGTCGCTTAGCCAACTGAGCCACCCAGGCGCCCTGATGAATGAGAAGTTTTAAGTTCGTTTTGGTACCGAGTCTTCAGAACGCAGTGTGCAGGTCACACAGGACGACTCGGTTTGGATGGGCCACACTCCTGGTGCCCACGAGCCACACGTGGCTCACGACCCCTGGGCCGATAGCACGGCCCTAAGGGCCGGGACATCTGTGTGAAATGTCTGCTTTAAGAATTGCGAGTGAGGCGAAAACAATAAACAAGATAAATCGACAACTTTCTGGCTTGAAGAGCCTCACTCATGTCCAGACTATGGGATGGCAGCGATCGTTTACCCAGGTGGTATCGAAATAATCCCATGAATCACAAGACTTGCATCCAATCACAAGAATCTAAGATTCACGTTTCCAGATTTGCGTTCCTTGACCTCAACCAGAATGTTTTCCTTCTTGATTACATTCTCTAGGGGGCCCATTTTTCTTTCTTCTATTGTTTTGTTATTTTTGAGCTCCAAGTCTTTGCTCTTCTTTCTTGGTGTTTTCCTCATCAGAAATTTAGAGCTGGAACGAGCCCCGTCGTGTTCCAGATGGGGAACTGCCAAGGGCAACAGACACCTGGGGTAGTTCAAGCTCCTGAGCCACATGGTGATCTTAGCCTTCACTCCTGGGGCTCACCGTCCTCCCTCCTCTGAACCACGAACTGCCACTGGCCCTGGGGGCAAGCACCAGCGTTGCGGTCTGACCGACCCGGATCTAAGCCCGGACCCTGAGCACGGTGTTTCTTTGCATTCACGGTCCTCATCCGCAGAGGGGTGAATCCTCCCACCTCAGCCTCCGGAAGGTGGGGAAATGAGATGTGATTGGATGCGATTCTTGTGATTAATGGGATTATTTCGATACCACCTGGGTAAACTCAGGTAACCGCCTGGGGCACATGGTGCCCCACCATCTCTGATTGCCATAATTCACTGGCTTGCTGACACTCCAGAGGCCACTCCAGGCTTTTTTCATGAACGGTTCTTCTCTTCCAAGCACACAGAGATGGCAGAGGGGAGACATTTAGGTGTTCCTGAAGGATAGAAAAATGAATTTCCGCAGCCCACTGCCAACCGCTAGAGAGCCAGATGGTCAATGCACAGGTGGAAAATCTGGACTGGGATTGTACAAGCCAGCTGTGAAAATAGCAACCCAAAATGGGTATACACATCAGTTAACTTCCTTATCCGCTGGCCTAGAATTTCATACTCCAGTTAGAGAACACACACGAAAGTCAGGATGTTAATAATAAATGCATTAACACGAAAACCGTCTACCCAACAAAGTGAAACCTAAACACCTTTATTCCGTAAATCACTGTGTAAGTGGCGAAGGCTTAGGTTTTAGTACGGCCAAGGCTCCTGGTTACATGCAGCGGTCCCAGCTGAGCCACTGGTGCCCTGCACATCACACGACATCCAACCCAGCGAGTGGAGCAGCTCCAATCACGGGGCACGTGTCCACGCACGTACACATATGCACGTGGATCTCACGGCTGATCACGCTGCAACCCTCCACGAGAAGCCCAGAGCTATGGAAAGGAATAGAAACTACGCTACAGAGTAAAACTACGTATAGGTAACCAACAGCATGCCTTAATATGTGTATTCATAACTGATCATGTTTCTAGAACTGAGGGATAGGTGAACACAGATGTAGTAAAATGCGTGGTATCATAGTGCCCGCGGGTGAAGGGGAGAGAGGAAGTGTTATGGGCACATAGGCAATGATACCAACCACAGAAATGACAGACTGATCAGAAAACTGTCACAGAATCGAGCCTCTTTTTTGCTCTCCCCGAACAGGGACAGAGGCTGGTCTGGATGCCCAGGGACAGCCCTGGCGCTGGGGCCTGCCTGCAGTGACCCAAGAGGTGTTCTCTTGTGTGGCTGCTGGTGTCGGCTCTCTGGAGGCAGCAAGGGCCCCAAGCAGACGGCCTGAGGTATAGGGGCAAGGGACTGGCGATTCTGTACTGATGTGGGCCTTCCGTGAGGCCTCTGGGACCCGGCAGACACGCAGAAGGGTCAGCGGAGGGCAGAGCAAGAGCACTTGATGTTCCTTGGTGTTCCCATCAGGCAAAGGGGCAGCAGGTGCCTGCCACACATCAGGGCGGTAGCTCTTCATGGAGACACAGCCAGGCTGGGAGGACACAAGCATCAGGCCCAGAACCCGTGGTTCCAAACACACGGCAATTTGAGCGCGAACCCGATTTTCTTTCAGCTTTCTCTCGTGTACTAGAAGTTAAATGGCAATCAAAGTGTAGGGGACGACATGCTCCATCTCTAAAAAAGCACATGCTCTTTGAAGAATGGATGTGATCTGGAGAACAATAAAGATGAGCTGAACAGTGCAGGGGGAGGAAAGGGGCTGCGGGGGTCCCGAATACCAGCGAATCCAAACCGTTCGCTTTTCCAGAGGAGAAAATGGAAGGTCAGAGCCGTTCAGTGGCCAGAGCATGGTCACGAGCAAGTAACGACCAGAGGAGACCCACGCCTGCATGGACATCCTTCACATAGGCAAGTTGCTGAGTTCAGGTCCCCAGCAGGAGCCTGGGCACACGGGGTCTCGACCATCTGTCTCTGCTGCTCTCCGTCTGCCCACAATCCCCAAATCGAACCAATCCAAACTGAAGAAGGCTTCACATGCATGATTTCCCTGCTCAAAACAACTACCACTCATGGTGCTTCTTAAAAGAGAACCCTTCTGTTTGCAATATCCATCTATACGGTGCGATGGGGTCCATAACCGACGAGGGCTATGGTCAGACGCAACACGCATGGCCTGTGGTTCCAGACCGATGTCCACTTCTGTTTCGTTACTATCTTTATACTCATTAATGAGATAAATACTCATTAATGAACTTTGTGGAGACGATGTGTGTACACGTGTAGTCCAACAAGTTCACATAAATTCCGATATATGGTATGTCTGAATATATATATCCACACGTATGTGTGCATGTATGTGTAAATATATATATATATATATCTGTGTATATATGTAAAGTGTAGGATAAGTAAGTGTCAGAGTAAATTCAGAAGCTGGACTGATCGTCCGTACACTTGTCTATGACAGAAAAGATTACATTTCAGTCTATACTGCCCCAAAGTCTGCAGCAGACAGAATGGACCTCGAGGGCAGGTGGGCACAGGTAGAAAGGAAAACGGTGTGTCTTCCGCATGTGCCACTTCCACTCCGCCCTGAAATTCCATGTTCCTAAAGGACCCATGTTCTACCCCAGCCTCCTTCATTTACTCAGCAACTGGAACCGCACGGCAAATCCCCACACGAGGGACATTCTTCTCTCAAGCAGCCAGGGAGTCAAGAAACCAAACCAAAGCCATATGTCAGCGGACGAGATGTCCCTAGAAGGGCTGCAAGGCATGCCTGCATTCCTTCAGGCCCTGCACGCAAACGCCACTTCCATGCATCGTCCTGGTCCAGAGCCATGCAAAGCCCAGCCGGGCCGGAACCGGCTCACTGTACCTTGACAGCTCAGGGAAGGCTCCGACTGAGTTTTGGTCAGAAGAACTGGAAGAAGCAGGCAATGAGAGAGTGAGGTCAAGCTCCCAAGCTGCAGCGGCCCCTCTGTGAGCCTCAGAAGGGGGTTGTCTGGGCCCCTGCAGGAGAGGCCAAGGGCCGAGCAGGCTCCATTCCTGGCCCTGGATCTCCTAGAGCCCGTAGCTGCCTGGCTGCTAAGCTGTCCTGTGGAAGGAGGTGTCAGCAAAGCCTTCTGTTTCAAGCTGCCACCACCAGGCATTCCAGAGGAGCCGGGTCTCTGCCTAGCGACACATCTCCCCCGGCCATGGCCCTCGTCCCTTGGAACAGCTGCTTGCTGGGGAGGGGCTGTAATGCAAGAGGGGCCAAAAGGAGAGGGCTCCCTACAGGCGTCTTCTGGAATGTTCTCCTTTCTTCTCAAATACTGGACTGCCCGTAGGGATAAGGGCATTTGGCAGGGATGATAATCAAAGGCTTCACAGCCGGCGTGGCACATGGCCCAGCATGGCCCAGAGGAAAGGGATGTTGGCCACTGGGCTGGAGCCGGTCACCCGCCCTGCTGGCTGTTGCACCTTTATTTTCCAGGGAGGATGCTGGGAAGGGTCCCCTTTCCCCAGAGGGAAGGGTCCCTCGGAGGACGCCCAAGGCAGTGAAGGGCACTCAGGGCTCGGGTGCTTCCAAATCTGACAGCCAGGCTGGCTGCACCTGTGTCCTGCCCTGCCTGGGGATGGAAAGAGGGAGCCCTAGACCTATGGAGGTCTCCTCAGCTCTGTGCTCTGGACGATCGTGAGCTTGTTGGGATCCACTCCTGCATGGGGCGGCAAGTTTTATAGGACTCTTCCCAGATAAAATGTTCCACATCTACCTTTCAAGATATATCCGAGAATTGAAAGGGTTGTTTGTGTAAGCCTTTTTTCTTTCACATACTTGAGTAGGACAGTCTTTCTTCCTTCCTTCCTTTGTTCCTTCCTTCCTCCCTCCCTCTCTTCTTTTTCTTTCTTTCTTTTTCTTTCTTTCTCTTTTTCTTCCCTTCCCTTCCCTTCCTTCCTTCCTTCCTTCCTTCCTTCCTTCCTTCCTTCCTCTCTCTCTCTCTCTCTTTCTTTCTTCTTTCGCCAAATGAAGGCTGTGTTTCCACAGAGGCACAGAAACCAAATTTATATAGGGCTGATAGAACCAGACAGACATACCCGCCCGTGTAGCAGATGCTGGGAATAATCTTGTCTGAGTTTTAAAAAGATGCTGCATAAAGCACAAGATGCATTGCTCTCAAATGTCAGAGCACTTCTTTTGAAGGACTAGATAGTCTGTGCATCTTACACGCGATTGAGCTAAAACCCTTTCTTGAATGTCAAATGAGACCAGGGGTCCAGACCCTTCCAAGATTGGGGGGAGGAGAGGAGGTTCCACTATGATCACTGATTTTGCAATAAAACTGGTAATAAGAGGGGCACCTGGATGGCTCAGTCGGTTAAGTGTCTGCGTGCTCAGTAGGGAGCCTGCTTCTCCCTCTCCCTCTGCTGTCCCCCTCGCCCTGCTCATGCTCACACACTCTCCCTCTCTGAAATAAATAAATAAAATCTTTAAAAAAAAACTGGTAATAAGAAAAGCAGATTTTCTTGGAAGAATTTGAAACAAACAGTAGAAAAACATGAAAAAATGGAACGTATTTCAACAACCCAACTTACTCAGTATTTGTGGAATAAATGAAAGGCCACAGATATCAAACGAGCCTCATGAAAATAAGGCACTTTTATGAAGTTCATTTTAATAATGCTAAGGTCAAGGAATATTCATTTATTTTTTTCATTCAGTCATTCATTTATTTATTTTGGTCTGATAGCTCTTTCCAAACAGTCCGCCCTTTGTGTCCATCGGGGAACTCTGTTCCCACACACATTGGTCTCCATGCCAACATCGACCTCTTGAGCAGCCACTCTCCCCACCGGCTCTGAGCCCTCAGGTCAAGTACCAAATTCACACGAGGAGTAAGTTGTCTCTGGCATCGATGGTGAGGAAGACCAAGGCAGCATCGTGAGCTGTGTTCAGGGACTGATTTCATGAACTCTAATGCAGGCAGTTTTAGAAAAAGAGCTAAATGTATTTTGCCACTGTTTTTGTGTGTGTGTGTGTTGCTTTTTTTTTTTTTAATAAAGATTTTATTTCTTTATTTGAGAGAGAGAGAGCATGAGCAGGGGGAGGAGCAGAGGGAGAAGCAGACTTCCCGTCGAGCAGGGAACCCGACGCGGGACTCGATCCCAGGACCCCAAGATCACTACCTGAGCTGAAGGCAGACGCTTAACTGACTGAGCCACCCAGCTGCCCCTTTGCCACTGGTTTTGACGATGAGCAATGTTTGAGACTTGGGGGCAGTTACCAGCAACTGAATATGAAATCCAAGAGAAGATGGTTCACGTGTTAGAGAGCTACTTCTTTACTTACCTCGCCGAAGCTCACAGGAGGTAGGGTGACGCTCAGGACATGCTCAGGATTGGGGGGGAAAGAGGCACAATTACAGCAATGGGAACAAACCAAATTTATTTTCTGCCCACTTCAACTGTGCTTTGGGTTGCCTGAAAATTCGGGTACCTGTCTCTACCGGGAACCTCGAGCGCTCATAGGCGGTGGACATCTGCTTCCTGCCTGTGCTCTTACAGGGCAGGTGTCAAAGACGCAAGGTGGCCTCACCTCGTTTGTTGTCCCACGCGTAGAGCTCCTTTATCCCCAGCTCGTTGAGGGACTTGGAAAGTTCCACCTCCTCCCCGGCAATGTTGTCCCTGAGGAGCACCACGTGCTCTGGGCTGACTTCACACTTTGCACAGATGACTGGGAGAATGTTCTGGAGTGGCACCTCGGGGCTCACACGCACGACGGCCTTCTGGGTTCGCAGGTAATTCACTACCAAGCGCACAGATTTCTGGAAGAACACCCCCGATGAAAGAATTCTGTAAGTGTGGGCTTCACCTGCTGCTTGTGTGCAGGAACTGACTACGGCAAGACTTTGTGCAGCCCGAGCCCTTTGTCCAAAACTCAGGGGGTCATGGGGGGAAATTGCCATACTGAAAAGTGAACGATAAACACCTGGAATAATTAACTTCTCTTACAATCCCTCACTAAGGAACAGACTGCTAACAACACAGGAGAATGGACATCGTCAGGGGTCTGGATTTATCATCTAACACCTACGCTGCCTTTCAAGGATCCCAAACAGACCCGACACAAAGCACTTACACAAATGTGGTGAAGGAAAAGAGTTTGAAAGTGGCATGAACAATTCAATTTAAAGAAAAACCCTAAAAAACCCAAGGTATCAAAGTTTCAGTTAAATAGCTAAAAGGCCCACATAAATATATTACTATCTATGTAAATATATATAGCGTGTGTATATGTCTGTGTATATGCATATTTTATACATATATACACTACACACCTGTATTTAAGCTACAGAAATATAACTGACATACAACAAACATATACATATAATGGACACATGATGATGGAGATCATAATCAGAAAACAAAATAAGCAGTGTGACTAAACCTGATTCTAAATGTCTACTGATAAACTGGCCATCCAAAAAAAAAAAAAAAAGCAATATGCCAGTTTCATGCAGTCAACGTTTTCCTGGCCTTTACTGGCACAACATTGTCTGAGAATGCTGGAGAGGGGGCCACAGCAAATGCGGGTTGAATAAAATCTGACTGAGGTGGATCCATGCCCCTTTCCAGAGTAGAGATGACACCAAATAAAATTTATTAAGCCCCCCAAACCTAAAAATTGATAGAAGATGAACTGTTGGCCAAATCGCCATTTTTAGAAGCAGAAAAATCTAGTAAATATTCCCAAGAATCTAAAAGCTTTTAAATGGGGCTAAAAGATCCGCAGCAAAGGTTTATGAAGACGTACCATAAGCAGCTGGAGTCCATTTTAATCAGTAATCAAAAGCCTGAAATACATCTATGTATAAGATATGCTCCAAGCGCAACGAGTAAACATTTCCGACATCAGTTTCTCAAAAGGGAAAACTCCTGTTTTTCCTCTCCCCCATTTTCCCATGGCTTCCTTGGACAGGAGGACCTCCAGAACGGAAGGAGAATCTCTATAACTAGTTCAACAAGGTATCGGCTAGTAACTTGCGGTTATGTAAAGTTAAGTTAATTAACACTAAATACAATTAAAGGCTCAGTTTCTCACGCTAGTGCAGCTGCTTAACATTAAGTCTCATGTGGCCAGGGGTGACCGCCTTGGGGAGTGCAGAACGATAGACCGTTTCCATCTGTGCAGAAAGTTCTAACGGCTAGCTCTGCTCTAGACTGATTCCTCTTCTATAATAGCCAAAGGAGCAAAGATACAACCATGAATATTATTAAAGTTGGTTAATTTCCATCTTCTAAAAGCAGCTCAGTTTAGGGCCTAACTTTGCCTAGCAGGGAAGTAGAAATTTTAATAGCTGTCTGCACGCGTTGCTCAGAGAAGAGGGGCTCCATCAGCCCCCTTCCTCCGCACCTCGGCCACAGGGCTCTGCATACGCCCTCAGATAACAAAGCCCACCCCCCACTCCGACCCACCCCAGCCCTGGTCCTACTGACCTCAGGTGCCTTGGGTGGGGCAGGCTTCACCTTCTCTTCGGGAACTTTCTCTTTGAGAAATACAGTGTGCACATTCAGGGTCCCAACTAAAGTATTTGGCTTAAAACTCAAAGGCTGCTCGGTTTCCGAAGACCGGATCTCGAGGGCATGGTGGGATGGATTTAGGTGGTTCTGAAGACAAAGTTCAACCAGTAGGTCCATCATTGCATGGCTGAAAAAGGGAAACAGATCACATTAATTAGGAATGTTTTTGTGCTCTCCCTTCGGTCAAGCTGAGTAAGGGTCAAACCCACGCACCAGTAGGTGAATGAGCAAATTGGTCACGTGTATGTGGTCATGAATTCCTGGCTCATGACTGGACAGCGTTTCCTAACATTTCCAACACTAGTAAACAACATGCCTGAAAGAGCAACCACCAGAGCCGGGAAAAGAGTTATATTTGTATTAAGTCCATGGATATGTTGACTTGAATACTATAAGGTTAATTACAAGTGATACTAATAAAGACTAAATTTTCAGTGATTCATAAATGTCTCTTAAAAACTGATAAATTTTAAAAGATTTTATTTATTTGAGAGAGAGAGAGAGAGAGCAAGCGCAGGGGAGAGGGGGAGAGGGAGAGGGAGTCCCAAGGAGACTCCACGTTAAGCGCAGAGCCCAACTTGGGGCTTGATCTCATGACCCTGAGATCATGACCCGAGCTGAAACCAAGAGTTGGTCACTCAACCAACTAAGCCACCCAGCTGCTCCCAAACTGAACATTTTAAGTTGAAGATGATAGCTAAAAAAATTTATGCCTTTTTAAAGACAAAAGAAAAAAAAAAAAAAACCTAAGAAAATGACCTTGTTTGAATGTCAAAAACTGTCATCATGTCCCCCACCACAGGGAATTATTTACCAAGGGAGGAGAGTTAACAATTCAGATTACTCCAAAGAATTTCCTTTGCCTCTTTTATATCTGCCTGGCAGAATGTTTTTATATTTAAAGCTGATCTCTCTTTCCCTAAATTCCCCAAGCAATAGAGCATATGCCTCTCATGAAAGCATAGGTCTTTCCTGTGACCTATTTCCTAATCAGTAACTGACATGGCAATTATTTCTGGTCATAATTATGCTTTCCAGGTGTCTGGGTGTCCGGGGGTGCGGATCACAGACTCGCAGTGCTTCTGTGAACACACAGGTGCCCGGGTTGTCCTGATGCAGCCCGGCACCTGTCACTCACCCCGAGGGCTGCGGGCTGCTGGGGACCCTGGATCCAGACAGGAGAACCACAAGCAAAGCCCCAAGCAAGAGTGAGTCCCCAAAGTGCCCTGCTTCTTATTCAACTGCTACAACTGAAAATTAATCAGTAATGCTCAAATTGATACAAGATTTTATTTATTTGAGAGAGAGAGAGAGACAGCAAGAGAGAGTGAGAGAGAGCACAAGTGGGAGGGAGAAGCAGGCTTCCCGCTAAGCAGGGAGCCTGATGTGGGACTTGATCCCAGGACCCTGAGATCATGACCTGAGCCGAAGGCAGATGCTTAACCGATTGAGCCACCCAGGCGCCCCTTGGATTGATACAAAACAACTCGGCATTTCTCCTGGGTCCCTGGACTCTGACGGGGCATTTGTGGGGCCGAGGCAGTGCGCATGCTCACAAGTGCCCCAGCAGACACGGCCACACTGGCTAATAACACAGTAAATACTGTAAACTCCGATTCCTTCAGCTCCGGGGCAAAAATCATCTTTATTCCAACCACAAGCTTAATGCAACGCAACAAGAAGACTCCACGGCATGATGACATTCCACTGAGAAGCCTCAGTACAGAAAACAGACTTCCAATGATGCTAAAATGAGGTCCTATTATTTGTTACCTCTCCCTGTGTATCCATGATGCTACTCACGTGCTCCCCTTCCTCGTCACCCAGTCTGAGAGGCGAGGTGTCCAGGAAAAGGCAGAGCGAGCTTGGGACCCTGGTCCATCTGATGCTCGCTCCTTTCCCACAGATAAACTGTCAAAATTTGAGTCAGTCTTAGAATGTAAACCACAAAGAACACAAGAGCTACTAATGTTACTTTCTGTTCTTTGAATCCACTAATCAGTAACATGTTTGAACACTGAATTAGATGCTCTGAAAAGGAGCAGTCAGCTCTGGAGCAGGGTGCATTTTTCTCCATCACCGAGAATAAACCCATCCTGCTATCATCGAAGCCAGTACTGATTGAATATGCTAGCACAGTGCTGTACCCATTTTCTGGCCGAATACATAATGGGCCGCCCAAATCTCTGCCTTGTGTGTCTGGTGGATTTCCCCCCAAATCGCCTGATCCATTCTGATTTTCGATAGTTCATTTAATGCAGGATGAGTTTCTTCCAGTGACATTCTCAACAGTTGGAAATGGAAGCAGTTTCTCAACAAAATGTTTGGGGGGGAGAAGAAGGAAAAGTTCCCAAGCAGAAAATTTTATGTGCTGGGGAGCTATCTCCTCAAATTTACTATTAAATTCGGGGGAGGAGAAGGTAAAAAAGAAAAAAAAAAAAAAAACAGAAACAAAATAAAACACTAATATAAGAGCATGATCTCACAAAACCCAACACCAGATGCCCTGCCCAGCCATCATACGTGCTTAAATGGTATGAAGAACACAAAGTCTATTACCAATTCAACTTAGACAAGCAAATCGGACACCATCCTTTCCCGGTGGCAAGAACCCAAGCCAGGACAGAGGGGTTCCCACAGGGAAATAAGGAAGTTTGGGGGTGAGAGGAGCTCAGGTTTTGATAGCTGTCTTGCTCTACTTCAGGCTGTCCGCATCTGTGACTCCCAGAGGGACGCGGCATCCTGATGAGGACTGAAGTTGGGTTGCACTTGAGAAGCTGGATATGCACCAGTCCAAACACGAGGACCTGGGTCCAAAAGCATGAGCTCATCTTGCAATGCTTCCTGCAGGGTTGGCCACTTTGTGTGACCCTGCCCAGGCTCATTTAAAACACGACCCGATTTACTACTTTTCCACTACACGCTGCTTTTTAGGATCATGTCCATGCAAAATGAGGTGGGGGGAGGGGGGGCTAGCCTTTCTGCCACTTTTCACCCCACCAGTGAATCTGCTATTGGCTGGCATTTAAAATACCAAATTCCCAAGAGTATGCGAGTTCTTCCAAAGCGTCTTTGATGCCACTGGAAAAATCTACCCAGAAAGAGAGGAAAGGCAAAGCATAATGGCAGCACCCAAGGATGGACAGAGGCACCACCTGGTCCCCACGGGCTTCCTGTATGGATGTGTAGACCGCAGCCTGCAGCGGTTGGTAGCGTCTCTAACTGGGTGTCAGTGTGCACCCTCCGCAGCGTCTCAGTGTGTCCCTCTGCCACTGGGCCACAGGAAAGAACTTTCCAGGGACTGGAAGAGGTTGCCTACTTACTCGTACACATTCTCATCACCTCCTGAGCCTGACCGTTCCTCACCTCGCACCTGCCCTTGGATGCAGCAGCATCTGCCTCAGATCAGCAGCTCTGCACACACCAGCTCTGTGAGGTGTGGGCATCCTTCCCATATCAGCAGGGTGGTTCAGTGAAGGCACCTGAGGGGAGCTGCCTGGGATGGAGTCCGGGCACCGCCACTCACCGATTCTCAGACCTGCCTCCCCGTGCCTCAGCTTCCTTCCTGGTAAGGGCATACAGACAGTGTCCACCTGTTAGAGACTTAAATGAATGAACACTGGTAAGGTAGTGAGCACAGCGCCAGGCATGCGGTGTGATGAGTTTGCGAAATACATGAGTTCATTTGTTCCGGTCTTTTCTGTTTGGGGATTCTGTGTGGTGAGATGTTTTAGGTGGCTCAGAGCAGAGCTTCTCCTGTCTGTATGTGGCTAAACTCCACCTTGCTCTCAGCAAACACCAAGATATCCCAACGCTCTTGAAGTAGCATCCTTGAGACTGCACCATCAAATTCCCCCAATCTTACAAAGAAGGAAAACAAGGCAACTAGACACCCTCCGAATGTCAAAAGAAGAATCAGGTGTATTAAGAAAGTTGACTAAACCATCACTGCTAAGAACCCAAGGCACATCCCCTGGGCCTCGGTGGACACCCAGCATAAATACCGCCATGAACAGAACTGTGTCCTCCTCAAAGTCATGGTGAATCCCTAACCCCCAGTGCAGCTGTATTTGGATATGGGGCCTCTAAGAATGTAATTATGGCTACATGAGGTCATAAGGGTGGCACTGATAGGACAGGATTAGTGTCCTTACAAGAAGAGACCCAGAGAGCTTATTCTGTGCACCCACAAAGAGGAGGTCATACAAGCACACGGAGTAATGATGGCTGCCTATGAGCCGGGAAGATGCCTCAGAAGGAAATCTACCCACTGGCACCTTGACCTTGGGCTTCCAGCCTCCAGAGCTGTGAGGAAACACATCCTTTGCGGAAGCCCCCAGTCTGTGGTATTTTAAGGCAGCCTGAGTAAGAGAAAAACAAACACCATTTGCAGTCTCTCTCTCTCGCTCTCTGATCCCAAGTAATAAAGAGGACTGACCACTCAAAACCACGTTGATAGCAGTTGAGGAGGGTCACGAGGCGGATCTCTGGGGCTTTCTCTCCCAATTTCTCCTCAACATCCTTTTTCCCTCCAACCTCTTCAATCTGTTGTTCCCCAAAATGCCTCTTAAGTGCTCAGAACGTAGGGGTGAAATTTATTTCCTGGTATTTGTGGTGATCTCTATTTTTAAGCTTAAAAGTATATAAAATTTTTTCTACGTCTTTTTTTTTTTGAATTTTGGTAATATATTTTATTTACCCAATATACACTTTCTTTAAAAAAAAACAAAAAAAACCAAAACTATTACTGCCCAAATGTGTATAGACTTCATGAAACACTTTGGCAGGAGTCTGTGGCTTTGATAAGAAAAAGCTGATGTTCTTTCCCAGACGGTTCTTTCTGCAATCCCAGCAGAGAGCTAGGCAGAGTGATGGTCAGCCTGTGCCCATACCCCTGCCCCAAATGTAGAGGCATTCGGGACCCGAGGACGTGAGCAGGCTCTTGGGGACCATATGGCTGGGACAGGGAAGTCAGGGAGGCCATGCCCTATTTCCGTCAAGCTGGGCCAGGTGACGAGTCGCCCCTCTCTGGGACGCACTTCTAGCTAAACCGCAAAGCCTGCCCGTGGTCAGGCTGTGGAGGATCATTCTTGAGCTGCATCCACTATCCATTCCTACAGCTC
Organism: Mirounga leonina; assembly: GCF_011800145.1. Taxonomy (NCBI): domain Eukaryota; kingdom Metazoa; phylum Chordata; class Mammalia; order Carnivora; family Phocidae; genus Mirounga; species Mirounga leonina. Next base: position 4,997,718 of record NW_023270498.1, read on the forward strand.
TCTTCCTTCCATCATGCCAGCACGACCCTGGGCTCACTCTCGAGGACCGTGTGCTCACCCTGGTACCTCTAGCAGAGCCGGTGCATGCCCTGTAGCTGGGGTTCTCAAAGATTAACCTTTAATCCGAAAGTCAGATTGCTTGGCCTCTCCTCAAGGTTTCTGAATCACTAGGACTGGGCTGGGAATTTGCATTTCTACCACGTTCCCAGGGATGCAGCCGCTCATGGTCGGGGACCACGCTTTGAAAACTAATTTATTCCTTGTACTCATGAAATGAGCATTTAGTACAAATGTGTTGATTAGATAAATGGGTCCCTCAATGCTGAGTTTACAAGTTACATTAAGGTAGCTAGTTCTGGGGGCCTCTGGGTGGCTCAGCTGGTTAAGTGTCTCACTCTTGATTTTGGTTCAGGTCATCTCAGGGTCCTGGGATCGAGCGCCTTGCTCAGCGCAGAGTCTGCTTGTCCCTCTCCCTCTGCTCCTCCCCCTGCTCGCTCTTTCTCTCTTGTTCTCTCTCTCTGGAATAAATAAATAAAATCTTCTTTTAAAAAAAGGTAACCACTTCTGGACATGATGTTAAAATGAACACACTTAATTTGCATGTACAGTCAAATCCTAAACTGGTTAAACGTAGCTTAGTTTCATGTGTGGAACCAAGGCCAAGAGGTTTCCCCAAGCCATGAGTAAGGCAAAATCTGGCTACCAAGTCAGAGCAAGTCCTGGGAAAAAGTGCAGTCTTGCAGCTTTGTGTGACATCAGAGAGGCAGGATAAGGCAAGATGTAAGCAGGGCCATCTGAGAGGCGGCCCCTATGGATGAGGTCAGGTGCGAAGGAACGCACAGGCAGAACACCCGAAGGACAATGGAGAGACCAGGAGATGGAAGAAGCCACAGGCAGAGAAGTCTGTGGGTCAGAGGCAAGGGTCTAGGTTCAAGGCTAGAGTCACCGACAAGAATCTGGTCTTAGGGAAGCTTGGGTGGGTCCTCAGGTGTCAAGTGAGGCCAGACGGAACCAGAGAGCAGCAAAATGAGCAGGGGTACTTTCATCCCACGTACAAGTCAGAAGCTGAGTCATCAGGATGATGGCACCAAATCCCCAAATCCCGATGGCTCTCCCTCACAAAACCCAAATGCCTCTTGGGGCCAGACAGCCACCACAGTCTGCAAAAGTCCTCACAGTATGTGATCTAGGAGAGATTGGGGTTATGCCAACTGGAGAGACTAAGACTTAGAGAAGTCTAAGGCATTCAGCTTTTCAAACTGCTCAGAAGGCAATGCCAGCTGGAGCATCTAGTCCTAGAGAGAAATGTGCAGAGGTTGGGAGCCGGACAGTTTTTCTGGCTATGCGTGATGTCATGAGCTGTTACCTGGACAGGTGTGGACAGGTGATATCAACATGAAGTGCATACTGGTTAGACAGATTCCTACCATGGTAACTTGTGCTCTCTCTTAACTTTGACCACGTCATGTTTGACCTTTATCTTCAGAGTCTGGTGCCTCCTGTGTCCAGGTCATACACAAGCAGACCTTTGCTGTGTGCTTCGCACTTGGCAGGTGAGTCAATGTGCCTTTTTGGGGGAGCTGGTACACAGCCCAACTACCTTTAAAGTTAGGTTAGTGTTTATTTTAAATGTGCATGTGCCATTTGGATGCTATTATTTTTTAAAGATTTATTTATTTTAGAGAAGGGGGAGGGGCAGAGAGAGAGGAAGAGAGAATCTCAAGCAGACTCCACGCTGAGCATGGAGTCCGAGGCGGGGCTCCATCTCAGGACCCTGGGATCACGACCTGAGCCAAAATCAAGAGTTGGACACTTAACAGACTGAGCCACCCAGGCATCCCGGACGCTATTTTTAATAGAAGAACACTGTCTCCTACATTTGAGGAAAATTAATGTTCTGGTGAGTCAGTTTCCTTATGACTTGCCTGGCACTGGAACAGAGCCTTGTGTCCCTGGTGGCCTGTGTAATCTTGTTTGATTGAGACCCGGGGAGCTCAGGAATGACCCACAGGGGACTCATTAGCACACAGCCACCACCCCATCCAGGCCCTTGTAAATCCCCTTCTCCATCCATGTTCCAGTAGCACTGAATTCCCCATATCTTGCACAAAATGGTCATCTTGTAAATGAGATTTATTTCCTTCTGCTGTTCGCTGGGATGTCTTCCTCCCAGTTGATTCAGAAAAGTTAGGTGTTAGGTATGTATTTTGCTCAATGAATGAATGACTATTTTCCTCCTTTTCTTTTTTCTTTTCTCTTTTTTCTTCCTTCCTTCCCTTCCTTTTCTCTCTTCCTCCCTTTCCATTTCCTTTTCTTTTCCCTTTCCCCCTCCCCCCTCCCTCCCTCCCTTGCTTCCTCCCTGCCCTTCCTTCTTTTTCTTTCGTCTTTCCTTTCTATTTCCTTTTCTTTTTTCCTTTCCCTTTCCCCCTCCCCCTTCCCTCCCTCCCTGCCTTCCTTCCCTTCCTTCCTTTTCTTTCTTCCTCCCTTTCCATTTCCTTTCCCTTTCCCCCTCCCCTTCCCTCCCTCCCTCCCTCCCTTCCTACCTTCCCTTACCTTCTTTCCCTTCCTCCCTTTACTTTCTTCCTCCCTTTCCATTTCCTTTCCCTTTCCCCCTCCCCTTCCCTCCCTCCCTCCCTCCCTTCCTACCTTCCCTTACCTTCTTTCCCTTCCTTCCTTTTCTTTCTTCCTCCCTTTCCATTTCCTTTTCTTTTTCCTTTCCCTTTCCGCCTCCCCCTTCCTTCCTTCCTCTCTCCTTCTTTTTTTCCCTTTCTTTCTTTCTTGTATATTAGGATCCCACAAAATGAGAGTTCCCCTCTCTATGATGGGTATCACACCAAATCCCAACCAGGAATGGCACCTGCTGTGAGCTACTAAATAGTGGGTTTAGCAAAGAACACACCTTCTCATGGGAACAGCACACAGGTTATAACCTGTGGCTGCCCCATCACCATGCTATTTGCTCACAGCAAAGATCCTCGGGAAGGAAATCCAGTAGTACCTGGAGTCTGATGATCATAGTCTGCACGTGACAGACATTCTGTCACTCTCATCCTTCAGCTGCTCTTAGGTTTCACCCAAATAAGCAAGGGAAGAAGCCTTCATAGGGCAGAAGCATTTCAGGGAGGTGGTCACTAAAAGCAGCGAGCTAGGACCTGGATGGTCAAACACGTTACCAAGGCTGATGGGAAATACGGTTCAATGAGATCCACTTCTAGCCACAGTGACCAGAGCGGGCTGCATGTCCCGGGCATTTTTTTCTGAGAGGATTTCAGGGCAGTGAAACTCCTCTGTGAGGTACTCCCGTGGTGGACACACATCATTGTATGTATGTCCAAACCCACAGCACATACAACACGAAGAGTGGAGCCTGATGTCACCAATGGGCTCCCGGTGATGACGATACGTCTGTGCAGGTTCACTGATTGTAACGGGCACCCCTCTCTGCTGGGGATGTTGATAATGGGGAGATCGTGGGTGAGGGGGGAAGGTATGTGGGAAGTCTCTGTACTTTCCTCTCATTTTTGCTAGGGCACTGACACTGCTCTAAAAAAAATGAAGTCTTCTAAAAAAAGATAATCTTCAAACAAAAATGTAAATCAAATTAAACCAAAGCAACCTGTCAGCCAGTTATTTAGAGAACTGTCTTCTCCTGGCTGACTCCCCAGCACCAAAAATGCCTTTTCTAACATCAACTCCTTAACTCGCTGAGTGCCAGAGAAGAGCAGGCTCCATTCAGCTCTGGGAGCCATGATGAGCAAGAGGCTTCACCAACACCTCGAGGGGGAGGGCGGATGAAGGACACCCCCAGAGCTGAGGAGAACTCGCAGCCTCCCTCCACTCCATCCTGGAGCAGGTGAGCTCTCTCCAGAAGGAACGTGCAGACCCAATACCCATGTTATGAGAGCCTGGGCTATTTTATAAGCATCGGGACCTAAACAAATCCTGCACAGTCGTAAGTGTGTCTGTCTTGAAGAATCACAGGAATGAACACCGAGGGAGATTTCCTGTATTCCGCAAAGGGAATGTTTGCCTTTTCCTGCCCCGGGCCCCTTGGGTATGTGTACTAACATGGAACTGACTATGCATCAAAACAGCCCCAACACTCTAGAGATTGACACGGTTTATGAAGCTCTCTTTTGCCTAAGGGCATTGTCTCGCTCTCTTTTTTTTAAGATTTTTTATTTATTCATTCGAGAGAGAGCGAGAGCACAAGTGGGGGGAGAAACAGAGGTAGAGGGAGAAGCAGACTCCCTGCAGAGCAGGGAGCCCGATATGGGGCTCTATCCCAGGACCCCGGGATCATGACCTGAGCCGAAGGCAGATGCTTAACGACTGAGCCCCCCAGGCACCCCTAAGGGCATTGTCTTTTCAAAGATCTTCTCTTTAAGTGTGCCCCAATTAATGTGATGGAATTGGTGGCCTCCTCCCACCATCCCTATGCAGTGCTGGCAACACCATTCCTAATCATATGCCAGAGCATTTCCCTTATGAATGGCCCAGAATATGGGGGTGCCTTGGGTGGCTCAATCGGACTCTTGATTTTGGCTCAGGTCGTGATCTCAGGATCCTGAGATCGAGCTCTGCATTGGGCTCCGTGCTCAGTGGGGAGTCTGAGATTCTCTCTCTCCCTCCCCCTCTGCCCCTCCCCCTGCTCCCTCTCTCTAAGGTAAATACATAAATCTTAAAAAAAAAAAAAAAAGAATGGCCCAGAACACGGATTCTCATGTCCTAATCTCTGTAAGAACAGACTGGGGCTTTTATTTAAGTTTCCAAATCGAAAGGAAGCTTTAAAAAAGAAAAAAAACAATCAGTCATATGCAGAATGCAATCATCAGACTGCAATTGCTAATGTCTCCTCTCGGAGAATCTTTCATTCAGGAAAAAGCATGGTTAAGGGGCTGATTATAAATTATCAACTGCTTGCTCGTCCCATTAAAAGCTGGGCATGTTCTCTAATAAAACAGAAGAGAGAAACCACATTTATTAACAATTAGTAGATCTATTTTAAGCAAGGGTCGGGAACTGGACTTCAGCCCGCTCTGGTATTATTAAAGAGCATGACACATAAAACCAAATCCCCAGACAAGCAGCTGCTGAATCAGCACCAGCCAAGATGCCAAGGTCCCAGTTAAGCAAGCGCACAGGCTACTGCCCTGACTCACTTAATCCTGCAGGAAGCTTGGGAGAGGGATTATAATTTACTGCTGGAGAAGAGGGAAGTTTTTTAATGCTTGATCTTTAAGGCTGCATGTTTTCTCATTGTTACACTGCCATGCTACAAAGTGGTAGCTTCTACTCTGTAAAGAAACAAATTTTAAAAAGATATAATTTAAGAAAGGGTTCAGTTTGGAAATGGTTTTCAAACCTGCACTTGTCAGGCAGGTATTCTGTCTCTCTGTATGCATTTGGAGAACTGGACCCAGGTATCAGCGTGTTAAGACAGGACCCACCATGCCATTTTTCTACAAACTATGTAACTAGCTTGCGAGTGGCAGTAGTCTCTTGGGAGTGCACTGAGCTAGACTTGTCGAGTAGGGCACAGTTAACATGTACTGTTTTTACTGTTAATCAGACCTCAATAAAATAGTATGTTTAAGTATAACTAAATTGGGTAGGGAGCACCTGGGTGGCTCAGTCGGTGAAGCGTCTGCCTTCGGCTCAGGTCATGGTCCCAGGGTCCCGGGATCGAGTCCCACGTCGGGCTCCCTGCTCAGCGGAAAGCCTGCTTCTCCCTCTGCCTCTGTCTCTCCCCCTGCTTGTGCGCATGCACTCTCTCTCAAATAAATATTTTTAAAAACTGGATTGAAAATATAGGAATGGTGACTAAACCATAATACATTCACTGATCAAACTTCACACACGTATTAAAGTAGTTTGTAAACCTGTAGTAACATGGCATGCTTCTCCAGACAAAGTTTGTTGGAAAAAACGTGCTTAGAACAAGGGCTACTCCGTAAAACAAAGAGACCAGAGACTCTCGTCACTTGCACATCACGACCCCTGGAAGCTCTGCCTACAGCAACCGCCACAGAGCCACGGGCTTCTGGGAGCCGCGAGGTTGCAGCCTGGGGTGCCTCCCTCGTGGATCCAGGGTAGACCAAGTTCAACTGCTTCCACGGGAGCCCTGCGGCTGGGACCCCAGCTACAGGAGGCCCCCCCAAGGGGCAAGCCCCACACTGGGTGGGCGGGTGGCTCCACCCTGGGAAACGGGTTGGCATCATCTGGCGGGGAGGAGATGCCGTACCCCACAACTCATCAGCTCCGCCCCCAGCTGTGCAGCGAGGCCTGCAGCAAGCTTCTTCCCCTTGTTCGCGTACCCCGTGGAATGATCTGTAAGATGTGTGCTCTCCTTTGTGCATTAAGTGGCCATCTAGAATTTTCATGATAGAGTTTAAACAGATGCAAAGCATAGAATTTCAGGGAGAATCCAAATCCTGATATTTTAAAACAAAAGAGTTCCATCACTCTCTTCAGTGCAACCACCAGAATAAAAACACTCATGGTGATGTGATTTCCACCATTACCCATTTTAAAAAATATTGGAGCAAACTGCTTTTTTACGAGTGAAATATGTCCTATCATCTTTTATTCTCGTTTTGTGAGAAATACAACTTCTATTCACTCCTGCCTCAGAATTAGACATATTTTTATGCTGGAACGTTTCCATAGTTGGTCACTTCATCATACTCTTTCATAAAAACTGTTTAAGTGCTGAGATTTAATGTTCTGTTTCTTGTGACTCTGTGAAAATATGTTCCCATAGATCAAGTTATCAGGAACAACAGTTGTGGCACAAAATCGATCAAACAACGTGATGATGTGTCTTGAAAAAAAAATCAGAAATTCTATTGGTAATAAAATTCTCAATACTATGATCGCAGGAGGCTTTGCCAGTGTTTCCGGTGAGGCTGACGTGGGCAGAGGAAGGGGCACATGACCCTAACCTCAGGCACATTCCCGGGCAGTGCAGATCTGAGAAAGGATGCTGGTGGGCATCTTGGGGCTGGAAACTGGTTGGGTCGGGGTTTAGCTGTCAGTGTAAACATGCACCAGAAGCTGCATTTGGGAAACTGATTGCTGACTGTGTCTACATGTCTGTGGGCCAGCCTGTCAGTGGACACTGGAAGGGTCAACTCGGGAGGCTGCCCCGCTGCATCGCTTTGGCGCCAAGGATGCTGGTGCGGGCTCTGGAGCTGGCCCCCTACTTGGAGATGCACATGGGCCTGTGACCCCCGCCCTTCCTCCGAGCTCACCCTCTACGGGGACTGAGCTCAGCAGTCCCTGCTCCCTCAGGATGATGGCGAGCTGGGGAGGGCCCACTTAGCCAATGGTCATCCAGGTGAGCCACTTTGGATTGTCACCTAGACCCAGCTCTGTACCCCTGAGACCCCATGTCTGACCTGACAAGGGAGCAAGCGCAACCCAGCACGATCCACTTTTCAGTTCTCCTTGGACCCGAGAATGGGTGGCAGTGACCCCTCCCTGAGGTGCCCGGACCCTTACCTGCCATTGACCACGCTCTTCTTCTCCAGCCCACTGGGCAGAACCACGGTGACCGCCACCATGCTGTTCCTCAAGTTCTCCTTTATGTGCAGCAGGTTCTGTGGAGGGCCAGGGGACACATCCCGGGGAAGCTTCTGTCTGCTGTGCACATTGGGCGTGGTCGGTTTTCCAGGAGGAGGGGGGGCACGAGCCTTCATCTTCCTCCTTAAACAGTGACAGCACGGAAGGACTGAATGAGGCGACAGCTTCCAACTATGACCTTAATACCATCACCCATGAGCATCCAGCAGGTTTCTAGGACTTGCCCTCATGACAAACCATTCTGATAAGTATTTCTCCCTCCTCAGAACAGCCTTCTGAGGTACATAACCCTTTTTAAAATCCCAAAAATTGGCACACTCCTCAATACTAACAGAAAGGGGACAATTAAGAAGAACAGAAGAAGCATGCTTGAAAAGAAGTGTGCTTGAAAAGAAGCGTGACTGAAAAGAAAGGATCAGCCAAAAAATGGGTTTACCACCAGCGAGTGGCATGGTCATAATTTATACAGATCAAGGAGGGGTTGGTGCAGCAGAGTTTGCGTGGACCAGCCCTTTCTGAGCCACTGAGTGGCCACCTAGTTATGTGGACTCCACCAATGGTCTGCCTCACTCCAGCTTCGATCCATGACCATGACCAGCTGAGGCTCTGGAATCCACAGATCCATGATGTTGGGAACGTGTTATGGCAGCATCAGGATGTACTAAATTAGCCAGAAAGCCCATCTGACCAACGCCCACCCAAAGGCCACTGTGCATGCAGGTGGCTGCTGGGCGGCGAGGGACACGAGTGATAATACTGTCACCTTATTCCTGGCTATGCTTTGAATTCTCAGTTCACTTTGCAGGAGATTTATAAACATATGACAGCAAGTCACCCCATCTGAGAAACATGAACATTTTTAAGAAATTTTTTAATTAATTTTATTTTTTACTCTAATTTTATTTTATCATGTTGTGTTAGTCACCGTACAATACATCATTAGTTTTTGATGCAGTGTTCCACGATTCATTGTTTGTGCATAACACCCAGTGCTCCATGCAGAACGTGCCCTCTTTAATACCCATCACCAGGCTAACCCACCCTCCCACCCCCCTCCCCTCTAGAGCCCTCAGTTTGTTTTTCAGAGTCCGTCGTCTCTCATGTGGAGGGCCAGGGGACACATCCCGGGGAAGCTTCTGTCTGCTGTGCACATTGGGCGTTCATCTCCCACTCTGATTTCCCCCCCGTCATTTTCTCCTTCCTTCTCCTAATGTCCTCCATGCTATTCCTTATATTCCACAAATAAGTGAAACCATATGACTAGGAACAAGAACATTTTGAGAAAGTCTTGTCTCCTCCAGATTATTCAGGAAGGCAAATGGCCTTACTTGACATATGTATTTTATTTTATATAAAGGTATGTCTCTGTCTACATGTATGCATACATATGTGTATATATATATGTACATATAGAGACATTTATGTGTACATAAGGACCTTATTTTACAGAGGCCCTAGGTATTTTACAATAGCTAGTATTTACTCAGCACCAGGGCCTCTGCTAATAATAACTTTAGGAAGCTCACCTCATTCAATGCTCCAACTATTTGGCAGCTGAGAAAATTGCACATCCAAGAGATTCGTAGCAACCCTGAAGGCCCATGGTTATTGGTGTTGGAGCTGGGATGGAGAGCAGATGTGCCCGACTCCCAGGGGCTTCTCCTGCCCACCTTGCCACCCCCCCCACCTCCTGCCATGCTCTGCTGATCCACAAAGAGCTAACGAGCTTAAATCCTCCTGCAGAGCAATCTTCTTGGGGGCACTCTGGCCCAAAGTATCAGGCACGGTAATTCCATTTCTAGAAATTGGTCCCAAAGAAATAATCCCTCAATTATTGCACCATGGGAGGTTCAAAGGTGCTCAGTATGACATAATTTACAATGGCAAACAAACATAAAATAATCGAACCACAGGTCAATAAGAGACAATTTCAAAAAGCTATGGTACTTTAAAACAATGCTATACTGGTACTAGTTAAATACACTCTAAAAGTACAAAATTTGATGTGCCAAAATACTTGATTTAAGTTTTTTTTTAGAAAACAAATATTATTTTAGAAAATTCCATTTTTAAGAGAATTAGGCATCGTTGCAATAGATCATAAACAATGTAGAAAGACACACTAAAGAATCTCCGGGTTATGTGTATTATGACATTTAGATATTTTCATTTCTACGCATTTCCTACTTTTTCTATAATATCACCTATATATGAATTACTTGTAAAACAAAAGAGGTTGCTTAAAATTGGGGGGAAAATAGTAAATGGGATTCCGAGCTGGGCACAAGCTTCTGCCATTCATGTCACTGGTTAACACAAAGATTTGGATCAGAATGACATTCCAGTCTCCTCCTCTACTGTGATGCGTAGACATAAATTAATTCCCTTTTTTCTTGGTAAAAACCTTACATCTGTGTCATAATTTTTATCATTTGTGACTATTCTTACCCCTTACATACTAATTTTTTAACTTACAGAAATGAAAATGAAGTAGTTGGCATATAGCATGTGGGTGGAAGGGCTTTATATTATTAATTCACCTACCCTCCCGATGACACTCTGAGGAGGTACTAACTATTTATAGGCAAAGAGTGTGGGCACATCTTGGTAAGACTAGAAAGTGGCAGAGCTAGCAATAAACCTGAATGATTTTAAGCACTGAATTCTCCAGCCTGTTATGAAGAATGGATGTCACCCCATTTTACAGATGAGGAAGTCGAGTCCCGGAGAAGTAGGTTACAGAGTCCTTCACTAGTCAGTCTTGGGTTCGGGGCTAGATGCTCAGGCCCCCAGCAGCCCACTTGCTATTCACGTTACCTCCCAAAGATGTTTTCATTGGGGAAAAAAAGTGTTTATTTTTATCATTTTGGGGAAATGAATACATTTGCCCAGGGAGCTCTCTCTTTATTTCTGGATACTAATAAACCTGGCTTGAACTCCTTCTGAGTCAAACAGAAGCAGCTCCTGACGCATTTATTCTTTCAGCCAGCATGACCATGGGAGCAGAAGCGGGGAGGGAGGCGTAAGAAATTGCCAGTCCCCGCAATTTTTCCCACATGAACAGTCTCCCCAGCTAGCCACCTGCCCCAGCTCTCATCACTGACATCTGCCCACGTGCAGCGTCCTCCTACCATCTAGACTCCGCCAGTGGATCCTGTTGCCTCTCGGGATTCCCTCACTCCAAACGCAGGAGATGAGCACTGACCACAGAGGGCTGTGCATCTTCTCACACCTTACTCCGCACGGTGTACCCTGACCCCACCCCCCATGCAAGAGTGACAGCCCTGCAGGCTGTGAGGACACCCAGGGGAGCTTCTGTCCAGCACAGTGTTACGTGGGTATGCACGTGTGCATGCGTGCATGCTTGTGCATGCTTGTGCATGCACACTGAAGCTAGCCAACACTGATAAAACTGGAACATTTCACACAGCAACATAAATTTCTGGCTCCGGTAAGATCCGGTAAAGCCCTCAACTCCTTCATAGCAAAAACCGGGTGTGTGCTTCCATTTGGACTCAATGCTCTCACATACCTGTCCCCTGCAGGGCTGTAGCTAAAATCCAAAGCACTGGCACAGCCTGAAAGTCAGGGCTGTCCCCTGACCCTCCATCCTGAACCCACCCCTACTCTTCCCCCAGTCACCTGGCAATGGGTCTAATGCTCCCTGCTCCTGGAAAACCCACAATCATGCCCCCTTGCCTCTGCCACATCGTACACCCTGCCTCGTATGCTTTGCTTTCTTGAAAACACAGCTCAAAACCACGTCTTCTGAGAAGCCTCCGGATGCTCTGGGCCTAAGGACACAGGCTGAGACCAGTGCTCCCCTCCCAGCTACACTCAGGAAGCACATGAGAAGCTTAACCAAGTGCCCAAGTCCCAGCATGGACCAATCGAATCTGCATTCCCGGAGACGTGGTTATGTTAACGGATTGCAACATTTCTCTAGAACAGAGCCTCCTTAACATCAAAATGGCATGGGGTTTTAGTTGTGATTTCTGTATCATTTGACGAAAGCAACTGACAGATTATGAAGATGTATGTCGATAAATTTGTGAATTTGTGTTTTTTTCTTTTTTTTTTTAATATTTTATTTATTTGACAGAGAGAGAGAGAGACAGCGACAGAGGGAACACGGGCAGGGGGAGTGGGAGAGGGAGAAGCAGGCTTCCCGCTGAGCAGGGAGCCCGATGCGGGGCTCGATCCCAGGACCCCGGGATCATGACCTGAGCCGAAGGCAGACGCTTAACGACTGAGCCACCCAGGTGCCCCAAGTGTTTTTATTTTTCACTGAATAATATCTGCATATTTTGAGGGGTGCACTTGGGAAATTTCAGTCCATGCCAAAAATGGTGCCTGAGGTGTAGACGAAGTCAAGGCCAAACTTCAGAAGTGGTGTGTCTGTGAGCACACAGACCCCAGGGGGAGAAAGCCGCTCCACGCCAGCCCGAGACACTGGACACACGCAGCCACCCCTGCTGCTATTGACTTCCCCAACGTGGCAACTCTGGTGCCTCATGTCTTCAACTTAATTTAACATCTCTGGAGGACAGCAGATGTTTTGATTTTTTTAAAGATCTTATTTATTTATTTGAGAGAGAGAGCAAGCACATGAGCAAGGGGAGATGGGAGAAGCAGACTCCCTGCTGAGCAGGGAGCCCAATGTGGGGCTCGATCCTAGGACCCCGGGATCATGACCTGAGCTGAAATCAGATGCTTAACCGATGGAACCACCCAGGCATCCCAACAGCAGATGCCTTATTAAGGCTGTTTATATTCTCAATATGTAGTGCACTGCCCTTCATATCTACAGGTATTTACAAACACCTACTGATGGCGATGACCCTGGTGAAGGTGAAAACCACATAGGGTCTCAGCTTCAAGGTGCAGAGCAGACTTAGAAAATCCTGAGGCAAGAATGATCCTGAAGAGGGCACCTGGGTGGCTCAGTTTGTTAAGCGATTGCCTTTGGCTCAGGTCATGATCCTGGAGTCCCAGGATCGAGTCCTGCATCGGGCTCCCTGCTCAGCGGGGAGCCTGCTTCTCCCTCCACCTGCCAATCCCTCTCTCTCTCCCTCTGTGTGAGCTCTCTCTCTCTCTGCCTCAAATAAATAAATAAAATCTTTAAAAAGATATCTAAAGAGAAGGGAATGTTGTTTAAAATCAATTGTTAATTGAATAAAAACAGCTTCTATTGCCCATAGCTATTGTAGCTCAAGTCTGAAGGCTGCTTGGAGGCAGAATTTTTTAGTCTTTGGGGGTCTTTTTCTCTTAAGACCTTCAACTGAGGGGCGCCTGGGTGGCTCAGTCGGTAAAGCGTCTGCCTTCGGCTCAGGTCATGATCCTGGAGTCCCAGGATCGAGTCCTGCATCGGGCTCCCTGCTCGGCAGGGAGTCTGCTTCTCCCTCTGACCCTCCCCCTCTCATGCTCTTTCTCTCTCTCAAATAAATAAAATAAAATCTTTAAAAGAAAAAGAATGATCCTGAAGAAATCTGCATAGGTGGCCTTGAGCAGTCCGGAGAACGGCCAGAATTTGGAGCTGCGAGAGAAGGAGAGGAATGGAGGGAAAAAGTCCTAGCTGGGGAAAAGTATGCAGTGGGGGGCGGGGGGGAGGAAAACAAAATGGTAATGCACATCCTAGAAGAAGACAGCATTACGGGCTGTGTCTACTCAGCGCACTGGAGTGCTTAGGTTTCTTCGCCCTACTCTGTCTCATTTGAATCCTTGTAATCTAAGGGCGAAGATCTACTGCTCTCATTTTGCTGGTTGGGGAACCCATGAGCAGGTGGTTCCGAATAACGGCGTCCCACAAATATCTGGGGATTATCTTTTTCAAGGCCACTGAGAAAGGGGAGGGAAGCAGAAGGTGGTTTCGTGTCTGTTTTGTTCAAGGGGAGAGGCCCAGCTGCTGCAGGAAACAGGGTCTGGTTGGGAAGCAGGCCAAGGAGCTAAGTAATCCATAGCCAGTGGGGATCCCAGATCATCTGTGAGAACCAGTGCGGGAGAAACTGCTGGAAGGCGTGTGGGGGGAGCCCTGATGGGGCAGCCAGAGCAGTGAGCACAAACAGGACATGCAGCCTGAATGAGAGGGGGGTAGCCCACGGGGAGGGTGCACGGACAGAGCGATCATGGGAGGAAGACTGATGGGTCCACGAGAGCAGGAGGAGCGCCCCACGATGTTTGAGGTTCCAAGCCTCTGACTCCAGTACAAGGTTCAAAGCAGGTCAACAGAGGACACACTCTGGGAGGCGATGACCAGGTGGCTTTCGATGGCCTGGGTCTGAGATGACAGTGACATTTCCAAGTGGAGGCAAGTGTGGGCAGGGGAGAGGACTGAGGTCCATCGACTGAGGACCTTATTCTCTGAATGCTGCGAGGTCCCCACTTGCAAGCCAGCACAGCCACAGTGCTAACCACCAACAAGCCCTCCAGCGGGATCCCGCGCGTCTGCAGGTGGGAGAGGGAGGAGGGGCGAGCCGAGGCACAGTGGTCACCACTCGGCCGGACCTTGGCCTTCTCTTAGTCTCGGCTGGCTGGTGGGTCTCAGTCTTGGGACATCATCCTGCGTGTCCCAGGTAAGCCATCAGGATCTAAGACGCTGTGCATGGGTTTCTTTTTTCTGGATCTCAGTTCCTTTGGGGACATCGGGGGCTGGGCCGTAGGACACTTCCAATTCTAGTATACCAAACCACGGAAAAATATGAACCCCAAATTACCACTATTATAATTAGGATTAGGATGGCCACTATCCAAAAAAAAAAAAAAGGACATGGAGAAATTGGGACCCTTGTGCTCGTGCTCTGCTGGTGGGAATGCAAAGGGGTGCAACCACTATGGAAAACAGTATGGAGGTTCCTCAAAAAAATAAAAATGGAACCCCCATAATTCCTCTTCTGGGTCCAGGAATACCTTGGTGATAGTGCAGGTTTGGTTCCAGAGCACCTCAGTGTGGCAGCTTTATCACAATAAACCACTCAAACGAGGGGCACCGGGGTGGCTCAGTCAGTTAAGTGTCCAACTCATGATTTCGGCTCAGGTCATGGTATCAGCGTTGTGAGATCAAGCCCTGTGTCAGGTCCCATGCTCAGCAGAGTCTGCCTGAGAGTCTCTCTCCTTCTGCCTCTCCGCGGCTTGTGTGCTCTCTCTAAATAAATAAATAAATAAAATCTTAAAAAAATAAAAATACTTTATTGCTAAGAAATGCTAGCCATCATCTGAGCTATCGGGACGTCATAATCTTTTTGCTGGTGGAGGGTCTGCCTCAATGCTGACGGCTGCTGACTGATCAGGGTGGTGGTGGCTGAAGGATGGAGTGGCTGTGGCCATTTCTTAACTAAGACAACACAGAATTTTGCTACGTGGATTGTCTCTTGCTTTCATAAATGATTTCTCCATAACATGTGATGCTGTTCGATAGCATTTTACCCACAGAACTTCTTCTAAAATTGGAGTCAGTCCTCTCAAACCCCACCACTGCTGCTTTATCTATAATATTCTAAATCCTTGTTGTCACTTCAACAATCTTCACAGTCTCTCCACCATGGTCTTTGCTCAACCATAAGAAGCAACCCTCTCCACCGAAGTTTGATCCTGAGATGCAGCAAATCAGTCCCATCTTCAGGCTCCACTTCTAGTTCTAGTTCTCTTGCTATTTCTACTACATCTTCAGTTACTTCCTCCAATATAGTCTTGAACCTTTCAAAGTCATCCATGATGGTTGGAATCACCTTCCTCCAACTTCCTGCTCATGTTGATATTTTGATCTCTTCCCATGAATCATGAATGTTCCTAATGGCATCTAGAGTGGTGAATCCTTTCCAGAAGGTTTTCAATTGACTTTGCCCAGATGCATCAGAGGAATCACTAATCTAGGGCAGCTAGGGCCTTATGAAGTAAGGCTTGACAGTCAAAATTACTGCTTGATCCATGGGATATGGAGCGGATGTTGTGTCACAGGCATGAAAACAACATTCATCTCGTTATCCATCTCCATCAGAGTTCTCGGGAAACCAGGTACATTGTCAATGAGCAGTCATATTTTGAAAGGAACCCTTTTTTCTGCAGTAGGTCTCAGTAGTGGGGTTAAGAGATCCAGTAAAACATGTTGTAAACAGATGTGCCACCACCCAGGCTTTATGGTTTTATTTGTAGAGCGCAGGCAGAGTAGATTCAGCACAAATTTTAAGGGCCTTACGGTTTTTGGAATCGCTTCAGTCACCAGCTGTATTAGCCCCTAACGAGAGAATCAGCCTGTCCTTAGAAGCCAGACACTGACTTCTCTCTCACTATGAAGTCCTAGATCAGTCTCCAATAGACGGCTGTTTTGTCTACGCTGGAAATCCATTAGCATAGCCACCTTCATTAATTCCCTCAGCCAGATCTTCTGATGACTGGCTGTAACCTCTCCACAGGCCCCTGCTGCTCCACCTTGAGATGCTTCTTTCCTTAAACCTCATGCACCAACCTCTGCTAACCTCAGACTTTTCTTCTGCAGCCTTCTCACCTCTCAGCCTCCATAGAACTGAAGAGTCAGGGCCTCGCTCTGGATTGGGCTTTGGCTTAAGGGAATGTTGTGGCTGCTTTGATCTCTTTTCCAGACCTTTAAAACTTCCTCCATATCAGCAAGAAGGCTGTTTTGCTTTCTTATCATTTGCGTGTTCGCTGGAATAGCGCTTTGAATTTCCTTCAATAACTGTTCCTCTGTGTTCACAACTTGGTTCACTGGTTGTCACAGGAGATCCTGCTTCCAGCCTGTCCTGGCTTTCGACATGCTTTCGTCCCTGAGCTTAATCATTTCTAGCTTTTGATGAAAATTGAGAGACGTGTGGCTCTTCCTTTCACTTGAACATGTAGAGGCTACTGTAGGGTTATTAATTGGCCTCATTTCAACACTGTTTTGTCTCAGGGAATAGGGACGCCCGAGGAGAGGGAGCGATAGGAGGAACAGCTCTATGGAGAATTAGAACACACACAACATTTATCAATGAAGTTCACTGTCTTCTATGGGCATGGTTTGTGGTGGCCCAAAACAATTACAATAGCAACATCGAAGATCGCTGGTCGTAGACCCCACCCGGACGAATATAATGAGAAATTTTAAAATACTGTGAGAATTACCAAGATGTGATACAGAGACACAAAGTTAGCAGATGCTGTCGGAAAAATGGCGCCGACAGACTTTCTCGATGCAGGGTTGCCACGCACCTAACAGTGATAAAAAATGCAGTATTTGTTCAGTGCAACACAGCCAAGCACAATAAAACAGCGTATGTCTGTCTCTACCCAAAAGAACTGAAAACAGAGACTTGAAAAGATCCCCCCAGGTTCACGGCAGCATTAGTCACAATAGTCAAAAGGTAGAAGCAACCCAAGCACCCATCACCGATGAATAAGCAAAATGTGGCAAGTACACATTCTGGAATATTCTCCAGCCTTAAAAAGGAAACAAATTCTGAAGCATGCTACAATACGGAGGAACCTCAAGGACATTGTTATACTAAGTGAATAAGCCAGAGACAAAAAGGCAAATACTGGGTGATTCCCCTTACT
The DNA here is from genome assembly GCF_011800145.1 of Mirounga leonina. Taxonomy (NCBI): domain Eukaryota; kingdom Metazoa; phylum Chordata; class Mammalia; order Carnivora; family Phocidae; genus Mirounga; species Mirounga leonina. Next base: position 5,014,848 of record NW_023270498.1, read on the forward strand.
TGAGGTTCCGATAGCCGTCAGAGAGACCGACCTTGGAATGGAGGGCGCCAGGGGTCGGGGGCGGGCGGGACGGAGAGGTTTTGTGTGACGAGTTTAACAGAGTTTTTGTTGAGCAGAGTTTTGGTTTTGCAAGATGAAGAGTTCGGGCAATTGGCTGCAGGACGACGTGAATGTACCGAACGCTACCTACCACACACTGAGAAATGGTTAGTATACTCAATTTCATGTCGTGTGTATTTTATCACAACTGGATCAGAATAATTTCATCCTAATAAGATTAGACGTTCATCCTGGTAGTTTTATCAGTTCCAGCGCATAAGGCAGGCTTACTGTCAGGTCTGTCTTCTGTCCCTCACTGGGCTCCTTCCTGGGGACCCCTCAGCCCCCCGGGCACAGAAGGAGTTTCTTTTGCTGAGCACGCTAGGGGAAGAGAAGGCGGCTGCACGACCTGCCAAGGGTGGAGGGAGGCCCAAGGCCCGTTAGAGCAAAGGGGGCGGGTGAGGCTGGACCCCCCAGGGGAGGGACCCCCACAGAAGCGGGTCCAGAGGGTGGGGGCAGGTTGTTGGATTAAGCTTCTCTGTGCATGACGGGAGAGTGATGGGGTCTCCTCTGCCGCCCTCTGGAATCCTCCTCCACCCAAGCAGCACCCACAATACCTGGGTTCGGGCTTGTCTTTTCGAGGACGTAACTGAGTGCCAGTTCGAGAGCTGAAGCCGCCCAGGTGGACAGACACCCCAAGCTCCTCTGAAAGCGAGCACTGTCTCCACGTAAAGCGGTCACGGCGCCACCGGCTTTCTCCACCAGGGAAGGACTGCCGCTGTTCCCATGGACCCGATCATCTTCACTCGGTCCTCAAAGGTCACCGCCCTGCCAACCTGGTGGCTCCCAGGCTGGTGGCTCCCTTCCAGAAGGTCCGTGCAGGTGCCGTGGAGTCCCACACCAAGGAGCACGTGGACAGTTAAAAGGGCAGGGCCCCTCCTGGGCACGTCCCGGGCAGGTGACCCGGCTGGCAACCCCACCCTCCTTCTCTGCACTGTCAGGGAGAAGCAGGGCCATTCCCACGTGCCTCAGGGACTGAGTCACTGAGCAAGCAGCACCCCCTCCCTGGGCTCCCTCCAGGTACAAGACTGGGTGTGCCCCAGCAGAAACTTTATTATAAAACAAAATAATATGTACAAAAACATCTCTGGCATTTCAAAGGTCATCAAGCAGAACACCAGATGGTTTTCGATTCAAACCATCCCATATTTCCTGTCTAAATTTCAGGGCAGTGCTTGCTAGCTCCCACATCACCTGGGATGCCACCAGCTGATGATTTTCTTCCCAGAGCTCATCCACATGCAGCAGAATGCTAAGCTCTGTTCCCTCAACACAAGGCCATCCAGGACGCCATGGGCTGCTCGTCTGGCACCACCTGGGCGCAGTGAGTACAAATTCCAGGGCTGGCGTCCAGGTGGCTGCATTAAAACCTAACTCCAAAGGTGCCCAGCCAGGCTGGGGGAGCCCGGGGCAGGCAGAGCCTGCAGCCTGCAAAGGGAAAATCCCCACAGCTCTCTAACTTCCCCAGAGCAGAGTCCAAAGGGCTCTCTGCTTTATTTTTATTTGTTTATTTATTTCTGTGCCTCAAACACTTTCTCGGTGTCCATGACCAGTGGACACTGAAGTCAGTGGTCATGCTGATGCTGGCTCACCTGCCCGCATGATTGATGCTCATTTACCATCGGCTGCCCTGGCAGGAAGCAGGGCGAACAGTACCTGCCTAAAGGGAATTTCAAAGAGAAACCCGGCACACCCCACTCCTCCCGCTTAGGATCCATTGTGACTCAAGTTCTGCCTAACTGGGTCTGTTTTCGCCCTGGGCAGAAGGGAGTTGCCACTCTCTGCCCAAGATTCTTCCAAAGCAGAACGTTTGATTCCTCCTAAAAGATTCTGAGTTAGAAACAAGCCGCCCTGGTTCTCAGGGTCACTTCACTGCCAGTGTCAGCCTGGTCTCTCCTGCCAGGTAGCTGGACAAGGCCTCTGCCTCATCCCCGCGGAGGGAGCAGCCTGGAGGTGGGTAGGGAACCCTAGGAGAGTCCCAGGCAGCCGAGTCAACGCAGACTCCCGGCCTCGTCCCAGACCTCCTGAATCGGACTCTGCATTTGTCACGCTCCAGGTGATTCCTGGGGGCAGTCCTGGTTGGGAGGAAGCATCAGAGAAAGGGGCACATTTCTAACAGGATTTTAATAATGATGCCATGGAATATCATTTTGCACACTTATTTAGCCCTGTGAGCCCGAGCCAAGTGCATCTGAGAAGATAGTCACCCACTAAACAAACATGGTCGGCCCCATCGTGTCCCAGAAGCATTCCAAGACCGACGATAAGAGGTATAAGTCGCCCTCCACAAGCTCACGGTCTCCAAGGGCAGACTGGTATTACCAGGCGATAGCACAGGTAAGTACAGAAAGAAGGACAGACCGCGCTACTCAAGGGTGATAAAGGACTCCCGATTTGGGCTGGGTTCGGGAAGTGACCTGCGAGCCGTGATATGAAAAGTCAGTTGGAGGTGGCAAGGACGGGGGTGGCGTGAGCTGTTCCCAGCAAGGACGTGAGAGGGAGGCAGGGGGCTGAGTGCGGACTGGATCATGGAGAGCCCTGTTCATTTCCTATGAACCACATTGAGCAAGACAGCGGAGGCTCTCGAGGCGCATGCACACATGCACAAGCACACATGTGCACACGCGCTCATCCTAACAGCTCTGGAAGGCAAGGGCATTCAAGGCAGCAGACCCTCAAATCCAAAGCAGAGACGCAGGGTCACAGGAGCAACAGGAGAGGGTCGGGGTTCGAAAGAATCGGGCAGAAAGCTCTACGTGAACAGGACTGAGGGAAATGAGAGCACGTTCTAGAATAGCATGTCCTCCAACTGGGGGGGAAGATGTGGTGGGTCTGGTATGAGAAGCTAGAGAGAAAGGAGCCTGCCTGGCTGAGAGTGCCAGCCCTCCCGATGGAAAGCCCCGGAAGGTGAGGTGTTCAGACAGGTGCAACGGGGCCTGCAGGCCCAGGAAGACAGGCCATGTGGGCAGCTATAACCCCCGCCTACCCAGCAACCTCAGCTGGAATCTTGGGGTGGACACTGTATTTCCATTTTGCCCAGCAGTCTCGGGGGGAGGGGACGAAGCTGGTAGAGATGGGGACAAGGGCTCCAAGTGGAGCGGACGTGTGGGAGCGGGCAGGGCGTGGGTGTGTGCCTTCCCAAGTTTGCAGGGTCCCTATAGCCCCCTACGCATTTGGTTAGGACTCCAGTCAGTACACTGTGAGGATGAGAGAGGACCAGTCAAGTGCCTCTCAAGTGCTTCTGCTCTGCATTCTAGCGCTGACACTCGAATGTCATGATGCTGATGGTGCTGGTTTCAGAACTGCCCACTTGGGTTCACTGCAGGTTAGGAAGCACTAGCTGTATAAGCCACCACTTTCCGGACCGAAAGCACTAAAGACGCACGAGGACTGGGTCTGGCTCGGGGCTCGCAAACACTCTGGGCTCTCTGCCCACGAGGCCTGAGCTTGAGTTTCCATGTAGACTGAACCAGGTAACAGATGTAAGGTGACTGGTGCAGGACCTGGCAAGGAGTGGGTGCTCAGAACAGGTCTCCTGTCTTTACATACTCTTTTGTGCCCAGAGGGTATCTGACTCATGGAGAAATCTAAAAGGGACCTAGGATGGTGCGAAGTTCATTTACAGCAAAAAGGTGCACCTGGGCAGCATGGAAATTTCATCAAGTTACAATGTGCTTGAGTGTGCCTGTTTAGTTTTTTAAAACAGTGTTCTAAAATAATTATAGAACTCTTAAGTAAAACTTTTGTGCAAGAAACCTCATTTCTAAAACACATTTTTCTTTAAACCAGAGTTTAGGAATCCCTAAAGATCTACAAAGAGAGTTGTTGGCAGCCTAAAGGGTAAAAGATTTCTTTTAAACAGGTGCAATCATTTAAATAATCATTTAAATATCTATTTAATGAGGAGTTTCCCAAATGGGGTCATCTGCGTTGTACTCACTGCCACACCATTCAGTACCAGTGTTGGGACTACACCTGCAGCAGAGACTGAATAATGTCCCCTGCACGTGAGGGTCAAAAGATCCCCAATGGCCCAAACCCAAAGTCCTACCCTGCTTCAGAACTGACCTCGCTTTTTTTCTGTTGCCCAAAAACGTGGTGAGAAGGTCCTGCCCTTGTAATTAGCTGTGCAGTGTTAAAAAGGCAACGACGAATATTGGATTTAACTACTTTTCAGTATTGTGTTCGCTTGCATTATCAAACACGTCCATCAAATTAATGGGATCTTGTTATCTGCATTAGAAAGCAACCATAGGGGTGCCTGGGTGGCTCAGTTGGTTGAATGTCTGACTCTTGGTTTTGGTTCAGGTCGTAATCTCAGGATCGTGAGCTCGAGCCCCGTGTCGGGCTCCATGCTCAGTGTGGAGTCTGCTTCGGATTCTCTCTCCCTCTCCCTCTGCCCCTCCCGCTCATGCTCTTTCTCTCTCTCAAATAAATAAATAAATCTTAAAAAAAAAAAGGCAACCATAATGCAGATGGCATTGATGTAAATGATGGTCATCATCTTAAAGTCAAAAGATTAATGTACACAGTAAGAAACTCACCTACAGAGATTTAACTTTTTACATGTCAGATTGAATGCCGGTGATCTCAGTCAAGTGTCAGTGCCACAGAAAGGGAGTGGATGGTCATGATTCAGAGTGAGGCCCACATGGATACGTGGCAGGCGGCCTCGGATCAAAACCTGGCTCGGCCTCTCATTAGCTGTGTGCTCTCAGAAACTGATAGAGCCCTGTGCCTCAATTTCCTTATCTGGAAAACAGGAACGACCCTGTAGGACTGCCATGATGATCTGATGTAATGATGCTTATGAGTTAGCACTCAAGTTCATAGTAAGTATTAGTGACTAACAACTAACAACTTTATTAATGTGACTTTTGTGCTCCATTTTGTGTAATTTATACATTCTGTTTTCATTTTACAGTTGTAAAAGGAGCCTACTTACCTAGCTTCACGCTTGTAGGTATTTAAGAAAACTATAACACATTTAATTGAATAAAAGAGGTCACAGCCATTGTTTTGGGACAGCCATGAGACCACTTTCTTACACCATACGCAAAAATAAACTGAAAATGGATTAAAGACCTAAGTGTGAAACCTGAAACCATAAACCCGCTAAAAGAAAACACAGGCATAATCTCTTGGACATCGGCCTTAGGAATCTTTTTCTGGATATGTCTCATCATGCAAGGGAAACAAAACAAAAATAAACTATTGGGACTTCATCACAATAAAAAGCTCTTCCACAGCAAAGGAAACCATCAACAAAATGAAAGGCAACCTACAGAATGGGAGAAGATATTTGCAAATGATACAACTGATAAGGGGCTCATATCCAAAATATATACAGAATTTATACAACTCAATGCCAAAAAACCAAACAATCCCATCAAAAATTGGGCTGAGGACCTGAACACATATTATTCCAAAGAAGACATCCAGAGGGCCAACAGAAACATGAAAAGATGCTCAACATCACTCATCATCAGGGAAATGCAAATCGAAACCACAATGAGGTATCACCTCACATCTGTCAGAATGGCTAAAATCAAGAAGGAAAGAAATAACATGTGTTGGCGAGGATATAGAGAAAAGGAACCCTCGTGCACTGTTGGTGGGAATGCAAACTGATGCAGCCACTGTGGAAACCAGTATGGAGGTTTGTGAAAAAAAAATTAGAAACAGAAATATCTTTAGTGGCAGGGAGTGGGCACTAGGTGGCAAATATGGTGTCCAGTTCAAGTTGCCCAACGTGTATGGAGCATTCCAGGTGAAAGTGGATTACAACCAGCTAGGCTACACGCACTTACACTCTTGCACTCAGGTGTCCATGAGGCCACTCCAGCACATGCAGTATGAGGGCATCATCCCCTCAGCCTAGCCCTACTATGCCAGCCAGAGACTTCTCCATGATGCTGGGGCTCTTCATCTTCAGCATGGTCTTCTTACACATGAAGGAGAAAGATCAGACTGACTGAGGGGGCAGAGCCCTGTGACTCCTTAAAACACACAGATGGCGGTTATGTAGGATTGGGTCTTCCTCTTATGAAGGTTTGTTTTTGTTTTTGTTCTTGTTTTTAAGCCATGGGACAGTGGTACAGCCTTACCTCAGTGGGAGCTACAGCATTGAGTACCAAGGGATTGGGGGTTGGGGAATGATTTTTATGTGAGTTTTTCCACCTAATGCTAAGTGGTATTTTTCATATGTGGTCACTCTCCTTTCTAAGATAAACATTGCCCTCCAACTTCAAAAAAAAAAAAAAAAGTGCCATAGTGCCATCTAGTAATTCCACTGCTGGGTGTTTACACAAAGAAAATGAAAACACTAATTCAGAAAGATATCTGCACCCCTATGTTTACTACAGCATTATTTACAATAGCCAAGATATAGAAACAATCCCAGTATCTGCTGATAGATGAATGGATAAAGAAGCTGTATTGTGTATATATATACACATATATACATACAATAGAATATTACTCAGCCATAAAAAAGAATAAGATCTTACCAATTACAACAACATGGCTGGATCTAGAGAGTATAAAGCTAAGTTAAATAAGTCAAAGACCAATATCAGATGATTTCATTTATATGTGCAATCTAAACAAATAAAAGAAATAAACAAAGAAAAACAGAAACAGACTCACATACACAGAGAACAAAGTGGTGGATGCCAGAGGGCAGGCGGGTGGGGGGATGAGCAAAATAGGTAAAGTGGAGTAAGAGGTACAAACTTCCAGTTATAAAATGAGTAAGTCAGAGGGATGGTAATTAGAGCACAGGGAATATAGTCAATAGTACTATAATAACATCATAAGGTGACAGATGGTGAACACACTTACTGTGGTGAGCACTGAGTAATGTATACAATCATCTAATCACTATGTTGTAAAATGAAACTAATATAACATTGTGTGTCACTATACTTCAATAAAAAATAAAATACAATAAAATATTTAAAAATAAAATGGGTCGCTACACTATCAATTCTGAGATAGGCAGGCAGCCTGGAGTCCCAGGATTCATCAGATATTTGCTGCTGGTGTTCCATGCTATTTTAGATCATCTTCAACTGGACAGGCTGAACAGGAGAGGGCCAGGCAGGATGGCCAACACCCCACCGATAGCCAGGAGTGGCCAGGCCACATGGGGTCTCAAAAGCTGATCATGAGATTGGAGAGAAGGCCCTGCCCACCCTAGCACCTTCTAAGGAAGGGGTGTGTGGTGCCTGCCCCTCCAGAGCCTCTTCTCTACTCCCTGAATCCTACCTTGGCAGCCCATCTGACCTCAGACTGGGCAAGTCATGTCTATCTTTGAGAAGAGAGTTAGACCTTCACAAAGAAGAGGATCACCTGGTCCTTGGGTCACGGTCACAGCAACAGCCGAGATTCCAAGAACATTCTAGAGCCTTTTGGGACATGCCCACATGAGTGATGGATGCTCAGCTCTGACCAGACCTAGGTGTTCCTCTCAGATCTCATCTTATGGAGAGAATCAGGATTCTGTCTTTCCCTTCCCGTCCTGTGCAGAGGGGCACTGGTGTCACCTGTGTGGCCAACTACATCATTCAGAGCCTGTCAGGCCTCTGACACTGCTCCTCGGGCGCCGGTCCCTTCCCCTGTGACTCCCCATCTACCCTGTTCACTCAGAAACCACACCCTGAGACTTGGATTTCAGAATGGGGCCTGCAGGTCACCCTATACTTCAGGGTCATGCTCCATAAGAGTCTTCAATAGGGTTGGCATGACCAAGGAAATTAACCGGTTTTCTTTTGTAAATGTGTTTTATCTAGTGGGTAGAGTTTCCCTTCTCCAAGATGCATCTACAATTTTCTAAAGAAATTCAATGAAAGTTTAAGCATATCAAGTGCTTGGTACGTGGAGTCCAGGCAAATGGAGGGCCTTCTGCTGGCACCGACATCCTTCCATTTATCCTTCCAGGGACAATACAACTCCAGGACAAAGTGGAAGAAAGACATCCAATCCCAATAGCCGATGCTAGGAATAAACTACAGAAATGAGGGGGGGGGAATGCTGTGGAGGCAAACAGGGTGGGAACATGGTCTTCAAAAAAACTATTCTCAGTGATATAGCAACAGTGCCGAGTGGGGAGATGTGGCCTCCCTTTCAACCCACGCCAGGAGCAGGGACAGGGAGGGACACTGCTACCAAAGGGACTCGTCTTTCAACTGGGACTCAGAAAGAGCTATTTCAGAGGGCTCTGGAGTGGCTTAGATGGAATCCCCATTAGAAGCAGGATGCCACTGGGGTGCCTGGGTGGCTCAGTCAGTTGAGTGTCTGACTCTTGATGTCACCTCAGGTCATGATCTCAGGGTCGTGGGATCGAGCGCTACGTCAGGCTCTCTGCTCAGTGTGGAGTCTGCTTGTCCCTCTCCCTCTGCTCCTCCTTGCTCGAGGTCTCTTTTTCTCTCTCTCTTTCTAAAAGAAATAAATGAAATCTTAAAAAACAAAAAGAAGCAGAATGCCACTTTTTAGACAAAATCTCCTTATCCCCACCTGAAGTCCACAGGCTCCATCCCACGTCTCACCCTTGCTTCCTGCTGAGAGATTCTGCATTCATGCTCACTCTACATTAAGTCCCTTCAGCACTTTGCTTTGTACTTGTAATAAAGTAGAGCACCTTGGCAGAGCTTTGAAGGTCCGAGCCTTCCCACCTCGACTCCCCGCCAGCCTCAGCCCTGAAACCCGCCATGTCCCAACCGCACATCCTAGGAATAAGCAAGCTCTCCCTTGTTGAGGACTCACACATGCTGTTCCCCCTGCTGTAAATGCTCTCCCCTCTCCTCAACTCCTTTCTACCCGCCATGATCCAAAATGACACATGCACCCCAAAAAGGCCATCCCCCAATTCCTAATGAAGCCCCATTATTCTCCAGCAGGGTCTTGGTTCCTTTTCTAGTGCTTCTTCTGATCTGCACTCACAGGTCTTTGCTGGGCTGTTTAGGACCAGCCACGACTCTAGACTCACACTCCAAGGGAACAGAGGTCAAGACTTTGCTGTTCATCAGCAGACACAGTTGCTCAGCAACTACCTGCTGTATGAGTGAGTGAGTTCTTGCTGCTGGTATTCAGCTGCCATGCCATTGGCCAAGTTTGCCAAAAACGAAGACAAGGTGAATGTCCAGACGCCCAGAGGACAGCAGACAGTGCTGAAGGCACCCAGGACTGTTTAGGGAACCCCCAACCACCCAGTGGACAGGAACCGGCTTTCACAGCTCTAAGGAGAATATTCATCCAGTTTTTAGCTCCTAGTTTCTGAACACTTATGAGCCAGGCGAGCACTCAGTGTGTGCTTGCTTCTCACAGCAGCCTCACGTGGAAGGTAGATCCTCCACATTTTACGTACAGGATGACTGCAGATGCCACAGAGTGAGTAACTTCCTCAGGGCCCCACCACTGGAAAGACTGGAATGCTACTCAGGCCAGGATGCACCCCTGCCCCTCAGTTATTGCCTGACAAAATAAACCCCCAGGGTTATCTGGCAGGTTGGTGTTGAGCTGTCTAGGCACTGTGCCCTGTGCTAGAATGTTGGCACCCTGCGGGGGCAGCTGTGATGAGAGGGGTAGGTCAGGAAGCAACCCTTTGGTGAAGTTTCTGGCACAGTCATAGATACAAGCCATCTGCTGTGATGTCGGGTCTGGACAAGCCTTGTTTCTAAGTAGAGTTAGAGCCCCATCTTGTTTCTAGGTAGAGTTAGAGCCCCCAAGAACTTCATTCAGGGCTACAGCTTCCTTATAGATCCCACAAATCATAAGGACCGTATTCAGCACCCTCAGGGAACAGAGGAAGAGGTAGAGTCAAGGGGAAAGGGAAAGGGCTGATGTCCAGAGCTGGGAGAGCCTCTGGCTCAGCACTCAGGGTTCTTGATACCTCTTGGGTTGGGGACTCCTTAGAGGATCTGATGAAGGCTACCTGCCCTCTCTCCAGGCAAGATGCACCTTCATGTGTACACAAGATCCACAGACCATGGTGAGTGATCGGGGACTCCAGGATAGAACCCCTGCGATACTTTCTCTCAGAGTTGGGTACCTCCCAGGATCAGGGCAACGTTCCCTCTAAGACAACAGCCTGGGTGGCTCAGTCGGTTAAGTGGCTGCCTTCAGCTCAGGTCATGATCCCAGGGTCCTGGGATCAAGCCCCGCATCAGGCTCCCTGCTCAGCGGGGAGCCTGCTTCTCCCTCTCCCTCTGCCTGCCTCTCTGCCTACTTGTTCTCTCTCTCTATCTCTCTGTCAAATGAATAAATAAAAAAATCTTAAAAAAAAAAAAGACAACAATTCCTTCTAATAAAGGAGAAATGAGGAACGTCCTCCAGATGCTTTTCCCTACCAGCTCTGCCTGTTTTTTGTTTTAAAAACAAAACCTAACACAAGAGGAACATTCACCAGGAGCTGCAGATCAGTAATATGGGCCAAAAGATATATTTATGAACCTCTCAAATTAAGAGGACACCTCTAAGCTGCAGCTTACAGATGAAGACAGGAATGCCACACTGTTCCAGTAAACCAGAGGGCCATTGCTGTCCCCAGGAAAACGCCACATTTCAGGGCAATGCGGACACCATATTTAGGAATTCTGCCCCCAGAACATAGTTTTACAGCTGCAAATCATCTACCAGCCCCCGTGACACTCTCTACAATCAGGAAGACGTTAAGTTCAGATCTAGCAAAGATATCGCCAAGCTGTGTGAGCTCCAACAAGCGACTTCATGTGGGCAGGTTCCTGTCACTTGTAAGCCTCAGTTTCCCCTAGAGCTGTCCAAAGAGCTCTTTCAAATGTTCATCTGACACAGTTAATGTAAGGATTAAATGTTTCTCATGCTGCACTCCTATGTAGGCAGCGCTCAAGGACTAGTAGCTGTTACAAATATTTTTACTGTTATTAGCAGGTTTATTGTTGGGGACAAAAACCCAAAAGCCAGCCTCTTGTCTCCATGAGGGTACACTAGAAGCTAGCTCCTCAAGGTGCCCCCAAAAGGCTCATTTATGCAACAAATGCATTCAAAGCCAACTGAGAAACCCTACTCACGACATTATTTCACCACTTTGACCCGGGTTTGGGGAAGCTTTCAGTAATTCAAAATGAAAAGATTAGCTTTCTTGATAGGATTCTCAAAGACATCATGACAAAAGATATCCATAACACTCACCAAACTCTACACTCAAGCCTGCATATGTGGGAACACTGGTATCTCTGCACACATCAAGTAAATATTCAAAGAGGAACATAGGAGAGCCGGGTCCCACAGCATTACCCAACTCCCGGGCAGTTAAGAAGGCTCCGTAGGTACGGATCACTTAACCATCCGCAAATACTCCGTGATGAAGCTGAGCAGAAGGACTCCTGCTCCAACTATCAGATAAAACAAGAGTTACTGCATTGTCGAACGGTACAGCAAAAGGATCTCTCCTTCCAAATAACAGGCAATGCTCCTTTCCTGAGGTTGGAACATTCTTATCAAATGAAAAGAAATAGATGACTGATTGCCAAACCACCTGGCAATGTTTGCACACATCCCAAGCTGTTCCCTGCCCCCTCCTGGAGCAGCTTGCTTTGTCCCCCTACAAGGAGAGCAGAGGGGTCTCTAGGCTGGGTTAAAGCAGTCCCAGGAGATAAGGTGCTTCCCTGGACTGGGAGCACGGAGGCGAGGAAGTGCCGTGAGAACAAGTGGAGGCCTCTGATCCGACCCAGCCTAGTGACTTATTAATAAAGGTGCCATCGATGCAGGGCTTCTTCCCAAGCAAGCCTGCACATAGGTGACTGCGCTCACTGAGATGCTCCCTGCCATGTGCACAACCAGCGACCAAACTCACAAGATGCCTTTGTTTACTTGGTCAAAGACACAGACCTTTTAACCTTGGAAAATAAAATGTTTAAAAGGAGGAGCTACTAGGGAGAGGAGCAGAGTTTCCTCCTCCCTGATGAGGATGCCTGGCGGCAACCTACTTCTTTCTTACAAAGCACACCCACTACCTTCTCAGACTGGGCCCATGTGGGCAACACAGGAGTTCACTTGGGGAAGAAAACTCTATTCTTCAAGAGCCAAGTCAGACCTTTCACATTGCTGCCCACCTCATGCAACCAAGCATTTGCTGAACTTGTAGAAAGCAATTCTTGCCATCTAAAGGCACGATTCAGCACCTTCTTTTCCTGAAGAGTGTTTATTTTTCTTTTCTTCCCTCCAAAAGAACCATGTGACAAGAAGCTCATTGTTTTCTGCCAGCCAGTCTTGCAGTAGTGTGGTTTTTCAAGCTCGAAACCCATATTCGGTTTCTACCAAATGCCACTGTCCCAGGATTACAAACAATGCTGCCAAACAGATAATGTGTGCAGGCAGACATGCCTAGGAGCCCGACGTGCTCCAGTTCTCAATAGAGCCAAGGGCCTGGGGTCCCAGTGAAGGCACAGAGGGCCTGAGGATGAGGGGCTCTGGTGGCCAGGACAACACCTTTCCCCCTTTGGGCCCCTGCAGTCTGCTCTGTGTCACCTGAGCTACCCGTTTCCCTGGCTGGCAGCCCCCAGAGATCTGGTCAACCTCCCTCTCTGGCTGGGGAGGCAGGACCAGTCCAGCACAGCCCCCTGGAGGAGGCAAGGAGTGTGCTGCCCCCCTCAGTTGTACCCTGGTTAGATGCCAGCTTCACTGCACAGAGGCCACACCCACACCTGGTCACCACCTCCCTCCCACAACCCCAGAGACTGTGTAAGTCTGCTGGCTTATAGGCCATTTCTAGCCAAACGAACAGCTCCTCTGTGCAAAGCTGCTCGCTGACTCTCCTTTCATTCGGGGGTTCCACTATTTCCTAAGGCTTCCGCCTGGCTTTCATCTCCTCCTACTCCCCTTCCTTCTCTGCCTTCCCTCCTCTTCCTGTGCTTCCTTCCCCTCCTCTAATATCTGTGCCACGTTGGTTCCAACTCTGCCAGGCTCTACCCCGTCTCCTCCTCCCCACCCTCCCAGCTCCACCCATACTCAGGCTGTGGTCTTCTCCGTTGGACTATTACAGTAGACTCTCACAGAGTCTCCTCCACCTCCTGCCACACCCCCTTCTGAGTCCCCATCTCCACAGGCTAGGAAGACCCTTCCTCAAAGACAACTCCATTCAACCATGCCCCTGCTGCAAGTACCTCAGTGCTCCCCACTGCCCACTGCATAATCCCAAACTTCCCTGCCTGAGATGTTTTATCCCAATGCTGTTTCCACCATGCCCCCACAACCCCCAGCTGCGGTGACCAGAACCTTGGTGCTCTACACACAGAAGGGACTCTCTCCCCTCCATCCTATCTCCAGCTGTCTATCCTCTGCCAGCAGATTCATCTCTGAACCCTTCATGACATCTCAGCACCACCGCCAAGCAGCAAAGACCCTACACAATGCAGTCAACCGTGTGCAGCCTCCACTTTCTCCTCCATGTGATGGGGATAATACCCATGCCTTCTCCACGGGATCATGTCAAAGTTAAGTGATCTCACTCTTCTCAGATCCATGGACAGTGCCTGGCATCTGAGCCTTTAGCTAGCAGCTACCGTGACACAGTGTGGAATGGGACCATCCTGTTCTCACATATCCGTGAAGCCACAAAGCTGAGAATCCCATGCTCTAGATGCTAGAAGTGCCCCTGCAAGTTCTTGCCTGGAGGGATCCCCACCTGCTGCCCATCCCCTCGATAGCATAGTAAGGAGAAGACTAGAGGTCTCTGTGGCCAGTATGTCAGGCTAGTGGGGACATCATGGTGCCCTATCCTTCACCTGGTGCTTCTCTGTCCTCCCCCAAGTCAGCCAGGGGCCACCTGGAGAACCACACCAGGGCTGAGCTGGACTGGAGGCCAGTGGAGATGGAGCTGCAGAACTGCAGGCCTGGGGCTGTGTGGGAGCACCATGATGTGGGCCCCTGGGGCTGGGGCAAGTTCAGGAATAGAAACTGATACGTTTCCTGCCTAACTAGTTTTGGAGGGAGGCTGGCTCGGACTGCCCGTGTTAGCTGGGTGACAGAGAGGGTCAGAAGTGGGCACGCTATAGGCCCACTGGTTGAAGCCCAAAAACGTTGAGTTCCAAAGGCAGTTGAACACTGCAGAATTCAGCAGACTCAAGAGACCTTCAAAGGAACCTGAACAAGATGGATGCCTCCTGGGGCTGGGCTCCAGGCAGGGACCAATCTGAGCTGTTGGGGGCACAAGAGGCAGGAACCCCACAAGAGGACTCAGCGTGGGGGCGCCCGCTGCACCAGAGGGCAGGCTGAGCAGCAGCGAGGGAAGGACAGAAAGCACCCACAAAGGACAAGTGCTGGCTCCTTCCCGTACTGTCAGCATCCCCACCCAGGCCACAGAAGCAGCCCCCGGGGGCCCCCAGGGAGGAACCCAAGAGTGGACAGAATGCAGCAGTCTCTCCAGCAGGTGCTGTGGTGAGGCCCGAGTGTGGAGGCCGGGTGGGAAGGGGGGAGCTTCAGCTGGATATGGAAGTGAACTTGAACTTGTTTCTCAACATCTGACAAATGAGGCCACTCTGGTGGGTGACAAGAACTGAAGTCTATGGGGCCTCTGATGGCAGAACTGGCAGAGACCCGACAGTCCTTTCATAAATGCTCTATTCTTCTCCATCTCAGCACCATTCCAGAATGGTCAAAAATGGAAATGGTCAAAAATGGCCCAAAAAAGAGAAGAAGAGAGACTAGTAGGGAACAACCCAGATCTATGTTCTCCCTTTCCTCCTTCTCTGGAAGACCATTAGGGGAGGGCAGACTTTGGAATTTCCCAGGACCCACCCGGCTGTGGTTCTGGGAGAGCTGGGTCAGCAGCTCCAGGAAAGCCGAGCCACACAGAAGACCAGCGCCCCTGGCGCACCCCTAAACTGAGATCTGTAGGCATGGTCCATTGGTATTCCTGAAGAAAAGAGCAATCAGGAATTTTCAGGACGTTCTCCTCAACACCAACAAATTTCTTCCTGGGCCATGTGGCCATTAGTAAGCATATGCCACAGAACCACCAGGGAACCTGTGTGTGAGTCCACCGATTAAGATGTTAAATAATAGAAAATCATGGAAATGACCAGCAATATATTTCAACACATCACTAAAGAAATGCCAGGGACCTCTATTATACAAGAGGCATCAGAGAAAATAAACACAGATAGCAGTTAAGTTCTGAAGTATGCCAGAATGAGTTTAAGCACAATTGGGGGGTAATTATCAGCAATGACGGAAAATCCTTGGTTTCACATCACCCTCCAAGAAACCACGCTGTCCTGGTAGCATTGATTTTTAGCTCAAAAGGCCTATGGCAAATCCTACAGTTTTCCTCCTGATTCACTAATGGAACTGGCAAGGGGCAAGAAATATCAATGAACCTCCCATCACACATGAGAGATACCAAACTCGGGACATAAGGAAATCACAGGGATACGGATTTGTTTTCAACAAGACGCACATGAGGGTTTTTTGTTGCTGTTTTTCTCCTTCAGCGGGGGGGGGGAGGACTAGGACTGTATTAAGTTCCTTCTAGCAAAGTGTGAAAAAAAAGAATGAAACCAAATGGGAATTTGAAGATAAAAATGGCAGAACAAGAATTTAGAAAGCATGCCACACAGTCTGAAATGCAACCTGCTGCCTGCTGATAAGCTGGTCCTGTTTCTATTTACTTTTGTAAATAACTGAAAAGCAGTGAAATCTGACGATCCAGCTTCCCACAGAGCCAATAATGATTGGAAGAGAACGGAGCTCGGAGCGTTTCTCAGGGAAATGAACCTGACTCCCTTCCCCCGAGGCCACAGACGCACAAAATCATGGTTCAGAGGAAGGCCCATCCGGGCGATGCCCCGTTGCCTTATGTCTGCTAGGGAAGGTCTGATTTCTGGGCCTGTATTTTCACGACCTCATTACAATGGGCGAGCCCCTGAGAGCAGACTCACGCAGAATCACTATAAAAACAGCTAAACCACGTATTCCCTACCTCCGGTGTAATCACCTCGCAGTCTTATTTCTGCCCGTTAACAAACAGAACTTTTACTACCTAAAATACATGGACATGGCACTTTATTTTGGTTGACATTAATCTATTTCCAAAGACACCTTCAGCAAAAATAGCAGAGAGGAATGAAGGCATGAGAACACTCGCAGAAAAAGAGGCCAAGGGTCAGTCGGTGTCGATATGGGCGTTTTCTGGCCCGAGAGCTGGGCGCTGGGTGCCTTGAATTCTCCTTTGAAAATATGACACTTGATAACCTCCTCGGGAGCTGTGTCTCAAAATAGGGCCTGGGCCCCACAGCGGATCCCTGGACTGGCGAAATCGGATCTGGGTGCTTCCACGGCTCTGCTGGAGTGGGTCATCCAGACCTGCCGCCATCCACCCAGGGTGTGGAGCTGAGGAGCCCAGCCAGGCCCCACTTCCCAAAAACCACGGTATCGAGGAGCCCAGCCAGGCCCCACTTCCCAAAAACCACGGTATCAAGCCTACAAACAAGGAACGCTGACTGGAGGAACAGGCGAAAACAACGTGCTGGCTAGCCAAGGCCACGCTGGGCCCACTAATCCATCCACGGAGCAGCTCATGGGACAGGAGGCCTGTGCAGGGCAGCAGGCCTCCTGGGTCTCTAACCCTGGAGAAAGGGAAGGGGAGGAGCAGGGAGGGAGGGAGAGGAGGAACTGCCCTCCTATGTTAGTGGACGAGTCCAGTTGCCCTCCACTCTCATACCTGCAAAGGTACGCACCTTGGGCCCCGCCTTTAGCTGGCGCCTACTACAGCTCTTTTATCTGGTTGCTTGTGGTGGGGAGGGGCCCCCGCAGGACTTCTGCACAACACCCTCCCCCCCACGCTCCCCCCACAGGGGCACAGCCTGGTTGGGAGGGGCCCTGCAGCCCGGGTCCCTCTTTAAGAGAAAGAACACATGAATACAACAGTAGGTCAGGGGTGGATGTGGCCCAACACCGGTGGCCCTAAGGGTCCAGCCTCAACAGCCAGAAAAAGTGAAGGGGCAGGTGGGCCTTCCCACCCAGCTCGCCTCTGTTCCCTCCCCCTGCTCTGCATTCTTCCTGGCCACCAGCCCCCCACCCGGTCCCACCATCCCCCACCCAGCCTCATCTGGATTCCCCATCCCCCCACCCAGTCCCACCATCCCCCACCCAGCCTCACCTGGCCTTGTAGTCTGCATTCTACTTACTTCCCTCAAAGTCAGAACACTTCAGTTTGGCTGAACAACAACAACAAAAATCCATTTATTTCCTAAGCTTCACGAGCAAAACCGAGCAGAAACTCCACTGTCTCCCTCAGCAGGAACCCCACTCCCCCCCAGGCCTAGCCTCCGTCTTCCAGGAGCAAGCTGACCCTCATGGAGAGTCAAAGGGACCAGCGCCAGGCCTTTCACTGTGACCTGGTGGGAATGACCCTCCTGGACAGATGAGGAGCAGGTGGGGGCGAGATCTTAAAGTAAGGAAACCATTCCTGCTCCCAAGTGACAGAGCATATGGGGAGTCAGCCATGGAGCAGTTAGAGGACATGCCAGGCTGAAGTCTCAGGAGCCATGCAGAGGATGAGACAACCAGTTCTTGCAGTGGAGCGAGTCCCCACAATCTGGAAGCAAAGCCGGTCTGCTGGGGCGCCCAGGTGGCTCAGTCGGTTAAGCGTCCAACTCTTGGTTTCAGTTCAGGTCATGATCTCAGGGTCGTAAGATCGAGCCCCACATCGGGCTCCCTGCTCAGCACAGAATCTGCTGGAGATTCTCTTTCCCTCTTCCTCTGCCCCTCCCGTTTGTGTGCACGCTCTCTCTCTCTCTCTCTAATAAATAAATAAATCTTAAAAAAAGGAAAAAGCCGGCCTGGGTGAAGAGTAGGGGGCGGGGGGCCAGCATCTGACAGTGAGGTAGGGCAGCAGGCTGGGGCGGGGGTGCAGAGCGTTCCTCATGCTTCCCTCCTGGTAAACAGGGTTTGAAAGGACTCATAGATCTGTCCCCTGATGAATACAACAGCTCAGGGCTGGCAGCTTACACTCCCTGCTGCTTAGTGTCCATGCCCAGGGCGCCTTGGGTGAGCCTGCCCTTGGGGCCACGCGTGGCAGAGGAACAGGACTCCCAGGTGAGGGGTGCAGCACGGAGAGTGCTGAGGGCGCCTGGCAGGTGGATGCGCTCGAACCCAAGTCGTGTTCACAGAGGGGCACAAGCATCTTGCTCTTCCAGCTCCCCGCCTACCTGCCTGTCCTCCCTCCAAGGGCAGCGCAGGCTTGGGTGACCAGGGGCTCCCTCCATCCTCTGCCAGTCTGCGCAGACTGCTTGCCTCACGCCTTACCCACGCCCACCCCTGGCTGCTGGGAGTAAGGCCTGGGGGGCCTGGGGGACCCCTTCCTTGCCATTCTGCCAGCCTCCGTGCCTTGCCTTTGGCTTCCTTCAAATCAAAACACAATCGATGTAGCAAAATGCCCGGCTCATGCCTGGCATCAGCAGGTCGTTCAATAAACGCACACTCAAGAGTTACATGAAAACCATTTAAAAACACAAGTCTGAGAATGTTGAAAAATACATTCAGCTAAGCCTAGCAGCTGAATTTACTCTGAGGCTTTGCTCATCTCCGTAACACATAAACTGGGTGGCGATCCATAAAGTCTCTTTACCAATTCCTTCTTTTGTCTTTGAAAACAGAAGAGACTATAATACGAAATTAGGCCACCCTCTGCATGGTTTGGTCGCTAGCTTTTGAAATCTTAAATGTGGTATTACACAAATATATAGTATTGTCGTTTTTTTTCTCCATTCTAGGACACCTAGAAAAAAATACTTTCAAAGGGGTTAGTCTAGGAACAGTACGATTTCAGAACAGTAGCATGTTAGTAATGAGAACAACAGGTGTGTTAGGATAGCGCATTATTTGGGGGCATTACAGAGCAATATTTACATGGTGTTTTAGGTAACGGCCCAGTCCCCAAGAAGGATGTGAGTCCCTGAAGCTTCCAGGTTCATCTTCTGTTTGAAAGACAGGTGGTCAGCTCAGACCTGGGGAGGCAGCCCAGGAAGAGATGGCTGATGTCACAGGAGGCTTTGTTGACTCCTCAGCTGTGGTGGGACCACGGCAGTCCCCTTCAGCAACACAGGGGAATGAAGCAAGAGAAGGAAATGCCGCCCCAAACTGAATCTGACCAAGCTGACCGGGGACCGTGGCCCAGGGAGGACTCCGGGCCCTTTTCCCCGCCCAGGTCAGTGGGCAGACTTCCCCAGACGGTGACATCTACACAGTCATGACCAGCCGGCTTTGAGAGTCCCCCCTGGCTGTGCTGTGGCCCTCAGAGTTCTGTTTCGGTTTTACTGGGGTCAATTTGGTCACCTATCGTTTTTGGATCAAATGCAAATTTGAAGGAAAGCCATGCCCATGGGAGGCAGGGCAGGTTTCTTATTTTCCCTGTGAAAGCCCCTTTTCAGAGTTTCAGATAGCATCCAGCGGCAGACCAGTAGTAACCCATCCCAGAGTGATTCTTTGCTTGCCAGCCCTGACCAAAGCATATCCATCCAACTCAGCTTTCCAGAAGCTTTTCTCATCCTGGGTTAGGGGGAGGGGGAGGAATTCTCCTTTTCTTGTAATTTTCGTAAGAGTGGGACAGAGTGGATTCTGGAACCTGGCCAGCCAGTGAGACTCCATCAAGCATGCCCTTTTGTCAGGGGAAGCGTCCCTGGGACAGAGAGAGGGGGCAAGGGGCACCCACCCACTCCTAGCTACACTCACACCACAACTCTTCACAAACAGGAATGCTGTACCTTTTCCTAAGTTACAGAAGGGGGAAAAATGGGGTGTAGTCTTTTTTGGTGTTTTCTACCCAACATGTCAGTTCAGGGTGTATCCAACAGTCCCCAGGCCCCCTTAGCCACTGCGCTGCAGGCCAACACCCCAATTGTGTGCTACTATTTTTCCCTCCCACCCTGAATCTGCGCTTTCCTCTGCAGTGAATGTGCACCTTGATTCTCCCGCCTCTCTGCCTCATCCCCAAAGATCCAGCTCAGAAAATCCTTCTTCCATGAAGGATCCCCCGGGGAGAAGGAGCCACACCTCCTCCCTGCCGCCCCTCCACCCAAGGGTGCCCCTACCCAGGCATGCCCTGGACCTGCCCCCAACTGTTCATTCCTGAGGAATATTAGTAACATGCTCATTATTACAATTACATTAAGTTATGATTAAATAGACTACATTCGAGGGGCGCCTGGGTGGCTCAGTCGGTTAAGCGTCTGCCTCCAGCTCAGGTCATGATCTTCGGGTCCTCGGATCGAGCCCCGCATTGGGGTCCCTGCTCAGCATGGAGTCTGCTTCTCCCTCTCCCTCTGTGCTCTCTCTTGCTTTCACTCTCTCTCAAATAATAAATAAAATCTTAAAAAAAAATCCCATTTATAGATACCGAATTTGGAATTTCATATACCTTTCATAGGTCACAAAATATTACTCTCCTTTCAATTTTTTTTAATAAACCAACCAAAAAACTTGAAAACCATCCTTTGGTTGCAGGCTGTACCCAAAGTGGCCTCAGTTTGCCAATCCCTGGTCTCGACGTAAGGAAGTGATGGAGACCATCTTCACAATGCATACCAAACTTAAAGGGATGTCTTGTCTGTAGCCACTGCATTGTGAGCAGCATAAAAAATCCAGGAAATGGGAGCGTTCATACACTGGTCTGTTCAGCAAGGAGGTCTCACATGGCTGAGGGAAGTGGGACGTTCCAATGTCCCCAATTGTACTGTTGTCTTCCTTGTTGTAAGTGAAACATCTGCCAACATTCACCCCAATCTGCACCTGCCATCGAGACCACCGCAGACTGTCCATGGATTCACGAGTTAACAAAAGCATCTGTGATCATCAGCTGGCTTCGTGCGATTTACATTCTGAGGCAAGCACTATACCTCCATCCTTTATGTAAGTAAAATAATAAAGCTATCATTTCTTCAGAGAGCTTGCTGGTAGCCATTCACCAGCACACCGCTGCCCTATCCCAGAGGATCAGGACTGTTGGCTCAGGAGAAGAGGGCTTGCTGCCTACCCCTTCTAGCGCATTCCAGAGAGGAGGGGCTGAGTGTGTCTCTGCCCCAGAAAACTGCCCGATAAATGTCTGCCTGGTATTCGGGCTGCACAGCAACAGACACAGGAATGAGCAAGTGAATGTCCTCGGCTCCTCTAGGATATCAAGCCTCTCACCACCTCTCGTCTTTCAGGAATAATCACAGATAACCAAACCCACTTGCAAATGTAGCACTTAAAATATTTCAGTGATTTCTCAACACGTCCATTCAATAACAAAAGCAAGTACGTTACATGTAACGTATAAAAAATTATTCCACTAATTGGTACTTACCATGTTTTCATGTGCAAGCTAATAATACTTTGCACACATTATCGAGGGCAATTTCGCGTCTGGACTCATTAGAACCTAAATGAACCCAATGCTGGTGAGAACGAATGACGTCAACACCCAGGCCCGTGGAGCTCCGCACAGCCAAGTGACTGCTCGAGGCCCTTGTGCTCACTGCACATTCCAGCAAGAAACACACAGCTCACACTCACAGGGCTATTGCCATAACTTCTGATTCGCATTTTAAGTAACTGACTCCAACTCCAGGAGGCAAAGAAATAAGCTAATCCCCTATTTTAAAAAAATAGTAATAATACTGCATAAAAATAAATATGCAATTAAGAGAAGTTTTATGAAATGGAAGTCTGCATACCTGATAAACTAAGAAGTAGAGAAAGTTACAGGCCAAGTTTTCAGGCAGTCCCCCTGGCAGGTAGAAATATTTCCTCATTCCACACATTTGTAGAAAGATAACAGCACTTAGAAGCCCCATGGTCCGCATTCTACCCTGTAAGTCCTGTGGTTCTTCAGGGACTGACTCCCTCACACGGGATCCAGCAGGCTGTCCTGGTTGAATTCATTTCCATGTTGAATAGTGTGAAGAAGGTGCCAGAAAGTTCCAGAACTTTCTAACCAGGGCATGTACGATACTGGGCTGGCCACTGACCCCTCTGCACCTCCAATTCCTCACCCATAAAATGACTTGGTGATGCCTCAGGGTCACCTACTTGCTGCTATTTAATTTTATGACCTTAAGGTTCTAAGATCCACAAACAAACAAAAAGTCATTTTGGGATCTGAACACAGCTAGATCCAGGACCTAAGCTGCTACATTCTGTAAATACTGGTGATTGGATTTCATGCCAGACACACAGAGTTGACACCCTTGCAGCCTGTGCTGAGAGCAAGCCCTCCCAGGCATGAGCTGGGGAGGGGGCTGCGTCCAGATCCTGCTCTGGATTCTGAGCCCAGGGTCTTTTCCAGGCCCTTCCTGTCTAGGAGGCCTTGTCTGACTCCAGCATTAACACCTCTGTGTGGACTAAGTTGAGGGGATGGAGGGCCCAGCTAGAGGGAGGTGCTGGTGAGCTCCATGAGGGGGTGTCCAGGCCCACAGGAAGCAGCTGGAGCTCACGGAGTGCCAGGAGTGAAAGGCAAGACAGAGGACACCAGGGCCAGCTCAAGTGGCTATATTCTGCTGGGGGTGAGCTTCGTGGATGGGTGAGCAGATCCCTCTGTCCCACTGAGGACAGATGGCCAACACAGCTGACACAGATTAGGGCTGGGGGGAGGAGTGGCTGTCCGGAAGCTGTCCCCTGAAACTGAAATGGCCTGTCCCTCTGTCGGATGGACACAGGGGGTGGCAGAGTGACGGGGCACAAGCCCAAGGCTGTGCCCTCACTCCCCGGCCCTCCTACTGGCTCGCTGGCCTGCATGGGTCACGTCGCTGCTCTGTGCCTCGGTCTCCCAGTGGTTACGCAGGGATGACAGTGGTGTCACCTTCCTCCTAGGGTCATGAGCATTACACACATGAAGACTGCAAGCCACTCACCAGAAATACCAGCTGCAATCAGGGGATCCACTGGAAATCTAAATTGTATGTTCATTATACAGATGTAAACAATAGGGAAGTGAATACAGTAATAATAACAACAACAATAATAATGATGATGATAATAATAGAGTCCTAGTCTCACTGTGCTGAATCCATTTCCTCAAAAATAAACAGTGTTCCCATCCATATGCTGTCCACAAGAGACTCATTTTGAACCTAAAGCTACATCCAGACTAAAATTGAAGGGATGGAGAACCATTTTCATGCCAACAGACCTCAAAAGAAAGCTGGGGCAGCAATTCTCATATCAGACAAATTAGATTTTAAGCTAAAGATTGTAGTTAGAGATAGAGAAGGACACTATATAATTCTTAAAGGGTCTTTCCAACAAGAGGATCTAACAATTGTAAATGTCTATGCCTCCAACATGGGAGCAGCCAACTACATAAGCCAACTGATAACCAAAATAAAGAGACATATTGATAATAATACATTAATAGTAGGAGACCTCAACACTCCACTCTCAGCGATAGACAGATCATCTAAGCAGAAAATCAGCAAAGGAACAAGAGCTTTGAATGACACACTGGACCAGATGGACCTCATAGATATTTACAGAACATTCTACCCTAAAACAACAGAATACTCATTCTTCTCGAGCGCACATGGAACTTTCTCCAGAATAGACCACATACTGGGTCACAAATCAGGTCTCAACTGATACCAAAAGATTGAGATTATTCCTGCATATTCTCAGACCACAATGCTTTAAAACTGGAACTCAATCACAAGAAAAAATGTGGCAGAAATTCAAACACTTGGAAGCTGAAGACCACTCTGCTCAAGAATGTTTGGATCAACCAGGAAATCAAAGAAGAACTTAAACAATTCGTGGAAATCAATGAGAACGAAAACATATCAGTCCAAAACCTATGGGATACTGCAAAGGCGGTCCTAAAGGGGAAATACATAGCCATCCAAGCCTCACTCAGAAAAATAGAAAAATCCTGAATTCACCAACTAACTTCACACCTTAAAGAACTGGAGAAAAATCAACAAATGAAGCCCAAGCCATGCACGAGAAGAGAAATAATTAAGATTAGAGCAGAGATCAATGAATTAGAAACCAGAAATACAGTAGAGCAGATCAACGAAACTAGAAGCTGGTTCTTTGGAGGAATTAATAAGATCAATAAACCACTGGCCAGACTTATCCAAAAGAAAAGAGACAGGACCCAAATTAATAAAATTATGAATGAAAGGGGAGAGATCACGACTAACACCAAGGAAACAGAAACAATTATTAGAAATTATTATCAAAAACTATATGCCAATAAATTAAGCAACCTGGAAGAAATGGATGCCTTCCGGGAAACCTATAAACTACCAAGACTGAAACAGGAAGAAATTGACAACCTGAACAGACCAATAACCAGTAATGGGATTGAAGCAGTAATCAAAAGCCTCCCCAAAAAAAACAGGAATCCAGGACCTGATGGATTCCCTGGGGAATTCTATCAAACATTCAAAGAAGAAATAATACCTATTCTCCTGAAGCTGTTTCGAAAAATAGAAACAGAAGGAAAATTTCCAGACTCATTCTATGAGGCCAGCATTAGCTTGATCCCAAAACCAGGCAAAGGTCCCATCAAGAAGGAGAATTTCAGACCAATATCCCTGATGAATATGGATTCCAAAATTCTCAACAAGATCCTAGCTAATAGGATCCAACAGTACATTAAAAGGACTATCCATCATGACCAGGTAGGATTTATCCCTGGGATGCAACGGTGGTTCAACATTCCCAAATCAATCAGTGTGACAGAACACATTAATGAGAGGAGAGTGAAGAACCATATGGTCCTCTCAATTGATACAGAAAAAAACATTTGACAAAATACAGCATCCTTTCCTGATTAAAACTCTTCAGAGTGTAAGGATAGAGGGAACATTCCTCAATTTCATAAAATCCATCTATGAAAAGCCCACAGCAAATATCATTTGCAATGGGGAAAAGCTGAGAGCCTTTCCCTTAAGATCAGAAACACGTCAAGGATGCCCACTCTCACCATTATTGTTCAACACAGTACTAGAAGTACTAGCAACAGGAATCAGACAACAAAAAGAAATAAAAGGTATTCAAATTGGCAAAGAAGTCAAACTCTCTCTCTTCACAGATGACATGATACTTTATGTGGAAAACCCAAAAGACTCTACCCCTAGATTACTAGAACTCTTAGAGCAATTCAGTAATGTGGCAGGATACAAAATCAATGCACAGAAATCATTTGCTTTCCTATACACTAACAATGTAACTATAGAAAGAGAAATTAGGGAATCAATTCCATTTAAAATAGCACCAAAAACCATAAGAAACCTTGGAATAAACTTAACCAAAGAGGTGAAGGATCTATACTCTAGAAACTATGGGACACTTATGCAAGAAATTGAAGAAGACACAAAAAGATGGAAAAACATTCCATGCTCATGGATTGGAAGAACAAACATTGTTAAAATGTCTATCCTGCCCAGAGCAATCTATACTTTCAACGCCATCCCGATCAAAATACCAATGGCATTTTTCAAAGTGTTGGAACAAACAATCCTAAAATTTGTATGGAAGCAGAAAAGACCCCCGAATCACCAAGCAAATGTTGAAAAAGAAAAACAAAGCTGGGGCCATCACATTGCCCAATTTCAAGCCCTATTACAAAGCTGTGATCACCAAGACAGCATGATACCGGCACAAAAACAGACACATAGATCAGTGGAACAGAATAGAGAGCCCAGATATGGACCCTCAACTCTATGGTCAACTAATCTTCGACAAAGCAGGGAAAAATATCCCATGGAAAAAAGAAAGTCTCTTCAATAAATGGTGCCGGAAAAATTGGACAGCTATATACAGAAGAATGAAACTCGACCACTTGCTTACACCATACACAAAGATAAATTCTAAATGGATGAAGGACAGGAATCTGTCACAAAGTCCTAGAGGAGAACACAGGCAGTAACCTCTTCGACATCGGCCACAGCAACTTCTTTCAAGATACGTCTCCAAAGGCAAGGGAAACAAAAGTGAAAATGAACTTTTGGGACTTCATCAAGATAAAAAGCTTCTGTACAGCAAAGAAAACAGCCAACGAAACAAAGAGGCAACCCATGGAATGGGAGAAGATATTTGCAAATGACAGCACGGATAAAGGGATGATATCCAAGAACTATAAAGAACTTCTCAAATTCAACAGCCAAAAAACAAATAATCAAGTCAAAAAAAATGCACAGAAGCCATGAACAGACACTCCTCCAAAGAAGACATACAAATGGCTAACAGACACATGAAAAAATGTTCATCATCATTAGCCACCAGGGAAATTCAAATCAAAACCACATTGAGATACCACCTTACACCAGTTAGAATGGCAAAAACTGACAAGGCAAGAAACAACAAATGTTGGAGAGGTTGTGGACAAAGGGGAGCCCTCTTACATTGTTGGTGGGAATGCAAGTTGGTACAGCCACTTTGGAAAACAGTGTGGAGGTGCCTCAAAAATTTAAAAATAGAGCTGCCCTATGACCCAGCAATTGCACTCCTGGGTATTTACCCCAAAGACACAGATGTAGTGAAAAGAAGGGCCCTATGCACCCCAATGTTCATAGCAGCAATGTCCGCAATAGCCAAACTGTGGAAAGAGCCGAGATGCCCTTCGACAGATGAATGGATAAAGAAGATGTGGTCCATATATACAATGGAATATTACTCAGCCATCAGAAAGGATGAATACCCAACTTTTACATCAACATGGATGGGACTGGAGAAGATTATGCTAAGTGAAAGAAGTCAAGCAGAGAAAGACAATTTTCATAAGGTTTCACTTATTTGTGGAACATAAGGAATAGCATGGATGACATTAGGAGAAGGAAGGGAAAAATGAGGGGGGAAATCAGAGCGGGAGGCGAACCATGAGAGACTATGGACTCTGAGAAACAAACTGAGGGTTTTAGAGGGGAGAGGGGTGGGGGGATGGGTTAGCCCGGTGATGGGTATTAAGGAGGACACGTACTTCATGGAGCACTGGGTGTTATATGCAAACAAGGATTCATGGAACACTACATCAAAAAATAAAACAAAACACCACCCCCCCAAAAAAAACAGTGTTGACTGCTCCCCTTCCAGGCTTTCCCTGGAACCTGTGTGTGTGTGTGTGACTGCGTGTAAGTGAGGGTGTTTTTCCACTGACGAAGTACAGAATGCAGTAAAACACACCACATGAGGGGCTGCTGGATGGACTCTCCCTGAGCTGCCAGGCGGGCACCCCCGTACCCCAGGCTTCCATCCCAGGGAAGCTGACCGGCTGCCTACAGGGCCCCTAGAGGAGCCCAGTGACAGCCGTCGGTTATGTGCGTGGGATCTTCCAGCTTTGAGAAAAAGCACAGTGCAGGGTTTTCAGGGCATAGTTTTTCTTTAATTCCCAACAGAAATGCCAGTTTCTTTGGGCATCGATTTTTTCCCACACAGCAACCAAGGGCCGAGCTGCCCCACTGGTAAGGGAAAAGTTCCCCTCCTTCTCCAACCACTGGCTCACACCCCAGGTCCCCATGCCTGCACCCCCACCTGTTCAACCTTCCCAGCACCTGACGGGGCTGCAGACACACACATACGTGACCCAAGGCTGTCACAGCGCTTGTCTCCTTCAGCATGGGGTCCCATCCCTGTTTCCTTTTCCCTCCTGCGAACAGTGCAGAGTCCTGGGGCTCACATTCAGGACGGGAGAGTTAGGACAGGTGAAAGCACCATCAAAGTCAGGTTTGGGGGTGTTGTTCAAACAACACTTAGCACATGGACACTGTGCTCCATGCCAAGTGCAAGAAAACACTGTTGCTCCTCCTGGTGCTGCCCTTACCCGCCAATACCTATTAGATCGCGGAGGAACAGACCAAAGTGCGACTCGTGTTTACAAAATTGATAAAGAGGTTGAAGACGGCTGTTCCGGGTGTGAGTGCGTTTACTGAGTATATTGGAAAATTTAAAAGTAGTCTGGGCTTTGACCACACCTGCAGCCCAGTGTAAAGGCTATCCTGAAGATAACGCAGACACCTCACATATCATGCTAAAATGTAAAACAGAAAAGTGTGATTCATGCTGTGTCTGAGACGCACATATGAAAGATGCAGAAGGGGATGAACAAAAACAGTGGTTCAAAGCACACTTGTCACAATGACCACTGAGTGACGTACAGAAGTGTCAAGTCACAGTGTTGGACACCCGAAACGAATATAACATTGTATGTGACCTACACTAGAATTAAAATTAAAAACTAGACCAAAAAGAAATTTAAAAAAAACCCCAAACAAACAGTGGTTCAAGAGGGATGAGGTTAGGAGTGATTATTTTTCTTTATTTTATAAACATTTTATAATTTTCAAGCATTCTTACAATTCCAACTAAGCCAAGGTATAATCTTGTATATACATCTGCAAATTTACTGTCCTGGGTTTTTGACCAATGATTAAACTACTCAGCAATAAAAGGAAGAAAAGCCCCAGCTTGGGTGCATCTCAAGGGCATTTTACTAGTGAAAGAAAAATCTTAAAAGCTCCCATGCAATATGACTCCACATAGAAAACGCTCTCAGTTCATCTAAAATTAATGATGTAATGTACGGGGATTAACATAAGAATAAAAAAAAAAAGAAAGAAAACGCTCTCAGAATGAGAAAATGATCCAGAACAGATTAGTAATTGCTGGGGTAGGGGGCTATAACTGAGTGGGGGGAAATGTCTGGGGAGGGAGGACTCTGAGGTGGGAGGACTTGAAGGAGGGAGGTCTCTTATGTGGGAGGACTGTGAGGTGGGAGGACTATGAGGAGGGAGGTGTCTGAGGAGGGAGGATTCTGAGGAGGGAGGACTCCGGGGAGGGAGGCCTCTGAGGTTGGAGGTCTCTGAGGTGGGGGGACTCTGGGGTGGGAGGACTCTGAGGAGGGAGGCATCTGAGGTGGGAGGCATCTGGGGTGGGAAATCTTTGAGGTGGGAGGTCTCTGAGGTGGAGGATTCTGAGGTGGGAGGATTCTGA